>NC_136758.1:100000-122500 GCF_936440315.1 Barbus barbus
GGTGGCGGACCTTCGAAGATAGACCGGCCGTCTGAGCCTCCCAAGTATGGCGGGCGCCCCCCGAAGGGGGTATTCTCGTGCGCATTCGAGACGGGCAAGGTGAGCTTTAGCCCTCGGGTCACCGTACCGAAAGCTCGACCTTCGTCGCCCCTAGGAGCACCCGACCCATAGCGGCCGGCGAGGTCTGCCGCGCTCCAAGACCTTCGCTCGGCCGGGTGGGGCCCTACCTCGGGCGCGCTTCGCGTTCCGGTCGATCGGGGGGAAAAGGTTCGCCCGGCACCCCTCTCGGGGGCGGACGGGAGGGACGCGTTAGCGCCCCCCCCCAGAGTACAGTCCGTGTTCGACGCGTCAGAGTTCTGAACCCGCCGTGGGTGCGGGTACGTGGGCCAGGCGTCCCTCTACGCCGCCCCTGGAGCTTCTTTTTTTGAAGCGTTCAAAACCTAAGTCCACAAAAGTACGCGTCGCCAAAATCGAAATCGCCTTCGGAAAACAGACCCTCTAACGAACGGACCTCCAGGGTCGCGGTCGAATCCGGAAATGCCCGAGTAAGAGGCACCTTCGTCGGCCTGCCGCGGTACCTCGGAGAGGGTGGAAGTATGGCCCAAGCCCCCATTTGCGACTTAGTCATTTTTTTTTGCCCGAATTCCTCCAGGGTCCACGCCCCGAGAGGCCCGTCCGAGAGGGGCGAGCCCTCGTCGGACGCGGTCCGGACGGCGGAGGCCCTGGAGCCGCCTTCGCCACTGGTCACCCGGACGCCACCGCTCCTCGCCTTCCCTGGCGACCACGCGTGGGCTCGGTTGCCGTTTCCCCGCCGTTGGTGCGGGTACGTGGGCCAGGCGTCCCTCTACGCCGCCCCTGGAGCTTCTTTTTTGAAGCGTTCAAAACCTAAGTCCACAAAATTACGCGTCGCCAAAATCGAAATCGCCTTCGGAAAACAGACCCTCTAACGAACGGACCTCCAGGGTCGCGGTCGAATCCGGAAATGCCCGAGGAAGAGGCACCTTCGTCGGCCTGCCGCGGTACCTCGGAGAGGGTGGAAGTATGGCCCAAGCCCCCATTTGCGACTTAGTCATTTTTTTTTGCCCGAATTCCTCCAGGGTCCACGCCCCGAGAGGCCCGTCCGAGAGGGGCGAGCCCTCGTCGGACGCGGTCCGGACGGCGGAGGCCCTGGAGCCGCCTTCGCCACTGGTCACCCGGACGCCACCGCTCCTCGCCTTCCCTGGCGACCACGCGTGGGCTCGGTTGCCGTTTCCCCGCCGTGGGTGCGGGTACGTGGGCCAGGCGTCCCTCTACGCCGCCCCTGGAGCTTCTTTTTTGAAGCGTTCAAAACCTAAGTCCACAAAATTACGCGTCGCCAAAATCGAAATCGCCTTCGGAAAACAGACCCTCTAACGAACGGACCTCCAGGGTCGCGGTCGAATCCGGAAATGCCCGAGGAAGAGGCACCTTCGTCGGCCTGCCGCGGTACCTCGGAGAGGGTGGAAGTATGGCCCAAGCCCCCATTTGCGACTTAGTCATTTTTTTTTGCCCGAATTCCTCCAGGGTCCACGCCCCGAGAGGCCCGTCCGAGAGGGGCGAGCCCTCGTCGGACGCGGTCCGGACGGCGGAGGCCCTGGAGCCGCCTTCGCCACTGGTCACCCGGACGCCACCGCTCCTCGCCTTCCCTGGCGACCACGCGTGGGCTCGGTTGCCGTTTCCCCGCCGTGGGTGCGGGTACGTGGGCCAGGCGTCCCTCTACGCCGCCCCTGGAGCTTCGTTTTCGAAGCGTTCAAAACCTAAGTCCACAAAATTACGCGTCGCCAAAATCGAAATCGCCTTCGGAAATCAAACCCTCTAACGAACGGACCTCCAGGGTCGCGGTCGAATCCGGAACCTGCCCGGGACGAGGCACCTTCGTCGGCCTGCCGCGGTACCTCGGAGAGGGTGGAAGTATGGCCCAAGCCCCCATTTGCGACTTAGTCGTTTTTTCGAGCCCGAATTCCTCCAGGGTCCACGCACCGCCGGGCCGGCCCGAGAGGGGCTAGCCCTCGTCGGACGCGACCCGGGCGGCGGAGGCCCTGGAGCCGCCTTCGCCACTGGTAACCCCAGAACGGACCGAGGGGCGTTGGGGAAGTGCCGACCCCAACCAGGAGATGCCTCTCTGGGCATACCTTCGCTCGATAAAGCCCCTGGAGCTCGTCAACCGCAACCGGACCGAGGGGCGTTGGGGAAGTGCCGACCCCAACCAGGAGATGCCTCTCTGGGCATACCTTCGCTCGATAAAGCCCCTGGAGCTCGTCAACCGCAACCGGACCGAGGGGCGTTGGGGAAGTGCCGACCCCAACCAGGAGATGCCTCTCTGGGCATACCTTCGCTCGATAAAGCCCCTGGAGCTTTGCTTTCGTCGTTATAGAGCGAGGGGCGTTCTACCCCGCCAGGGTGATCCTTCCCTGGGCCTGGCATCGCTCGATAAAGCCCCTGGAGCTTTGCTTTTCGAAGCGTTCAAAACCTAAGTCCACAAAATTACGCGTCGCCAAAATCGAAATCGCCTTCGGAAATCAAACCCTCTAACGAACGGACCTCCAGGGTCGCGGTCGAATCCGGAACCTGCCCGGGACGAGGCACCTTCGTCGGCCTGCCGCGGTACCTCGGAGAGGGTGGAAGTATGGCCCAAGCCCCCATTTGCGACTTAGTCGTTTTTTCGAGCCCGAATTCCTCCAGGGTCCACGCACCGCCGGGCCGGCCCGAGAGGGGCTAGCCCTCGTCGGACGCGACCCGGGCGGCGGAGGCCCTGGAGCCGCCTTCGCCACTGGTAACCCCAGAACGGACCGAGGGGCGTTGGGGAAGTGCCGACCCCAACCAGGAGATGCCTCTCTGGGCATACCTTCGCTCGATAAAGCCCCTGGAGCTCGTCAACCGCAACCGGACCGAGGGGCGTTGGGGAAGTGCCGACCCCAACCAGGAGATGCCTCTCTGGGCATACCTTCGCTCGATAAAGCCCCTGGAGCTCGTCAACCGCAACCGGACCGAGGGGCGTTGGGGAAGTGCCGACCCCAACCAGGAGATGCCTCTCTGGGCATACCTTCGCTCGATAAAGCCCCTGGAGCTTTGCTTTCGTCGTTATAGAGCGAGGGGCGTTCTACCCCGCCAGGGTGATCCTTCCCTGGGCCTGGCATCGCTCCATAAAGCCCCTGGAGCTTTGCTTTTCGAAGCGTTCAAAACCTAAGTCCACAAAATTACGCGTCGCCAAAATCGAAATCGCCTTCGGAAATCAAACCCTCTAACGAACGGACCTCCAGGGTCGCGGTCGAATTCGGAAATGCCCGAGGAAGAGGCACCTTCGTCGGCCTGCCGCGGTACCTCGGAGAGGGTGGAAGTATGGCCCAAGCCCCCATTTGCGACTTAGTCGTTTTTTCGAGCCCAAATTCCTCCAGGGTCCACGCACCGCCGGGCCGGCCCGAGAGGGGCTAGCCCTCGTCGGACGCGGCCCGGGCGGCGGAGGCCCTGGAGCCGCCTTCGCCACTGGTAACCCCAGAACGGACCGAGGGGCGTTGGGGAAGTGCCGACCCCAACCAGGAGATGCCTCTCTGGGCATACCTTCGCTCGATAAAGCCCCTGGAGCTCGTCAACCACAACCGGACCGAGGGGCGCTGGGGAAGTGCCGACCCCAACCAGGAGATGCCTCTCTGGGCATACCTTCGCTCGTTAAAGCCCCTGGAGCTCGTCAACCGCAACCGGACCGAGGGGCGTTGGGGAAGTGCCGACCCCAACCAGGAGATGCCTCTCTGGGCATACCTTCGCTCGATAAAGCCCCTGGAGCTCGTCAACCGCAACCGGACCGAGGGGCGTTGGGGAAGTGCCGACCCCAACCAGGAGATGCCTCTCTGGGCATACCTTCGCTCGATAAAGCCCCTGGAGCTCGTCAACCGCAACCGGACCGAGGGGCGTTGGGGAAGTGCCGACCCCAACCAGGAGATGCCTCTCTGGGCATACCTTCGCTCGATAAAGCCCCTGGAGCTCGTCAACCGCAACCGGACCGAGGGGCGTTGGGGAAGTGCCGACCCCAACCAGGAGATGCCTCTCTGGGCATACCTTCGCTCGATAAAGCCCCTGGAGCTCGTCAACCGCAACCGGACCGAGGGGCGTTGGGGAAGTGCCGACCCCAACCAGGAGATGCCTCTCTGGGCATACCTTCGCTCGATAAAGCCCCTGGAGCTCGTCAACCGCAACCGGACCGAGGGGCGTTGGGGAAGTGCCGACCCCAACCAGGAGATGCCTCTCTGGGCATACCTTCGCTCGATAAAGCCCCTGGAGCTTTGCTTTCAACGTTACAGAGCGAGGGGCGTTCTACCCCGCCAGGGTGATCCTTCCCTGGGCCTGGCATCGCTCGATAAAGCCCCTGGAGCTTTGCTTTTCGAAGCGTTCAAAACCTAAGTCCACAAAATTTCCTTGCCCTAACGGACCCACCTCCAGGGTCGCGGTCGAATCCGGAACCTGCCCGGGGAAGAGGCGCCTTCGTCGGCCTGCCGCGGTACCTCTGAGAGGGTGGAAGTACGGCCCGAGCCCCCGTTGTCGACTTAGTCGTTTTTTCGAGCCGAAATTCCTCCAGGGCCACTGGTCACCCCGAGACCGGGCGGTGTCCGAAGGAGCACCGGCGGTAGGCTGATCAGACCTCCACCGGTACTCCCCCGGAGCTCGGCGCAAAACGTTACCTAGAACCGATTCGGGGTCCTGCCCACCCCGCCGAGGCGCTCCGTCTGGAGCGAGGGGCGTCGGGGACCTGCCAACCCCGACGAGGAGATGCCTCTCTGGGCATTCCGTCGCTCGAAAAAGCCCCTGGAGCTTAGCTTTCATCGTTACAGAGTGAGGGGCGCGGGGGTGCGTTAGGCCCCGCCAGAGCGATCTGGGCATAAATCATCGCTCGAAAAAGCCCCTGGAGCTCGTCAACCGCAACCGGACCGAGGGGCGTCGGGGGCCTGCCAACCCCGACGAGGAGATGCCTCTCTGGGCATTCCGTCGCTCGAAAAAGCCCCTGGAGCTTAGCTTTCATCGTTACAGAGTGAGGGGCGCGGGGGTGCGTTAGGCCCCGCCAGAGCGATCTGGGCATAAATCATCGCTCGATAAAGCCCCTTTTAGCTCGTCAACCGCAACCGGACCGAGGGGCGTCGGGGACCAGCCAACCCCGACGAGGAGATGCCTCTCTGGGCATTCCGTCGCTCGAAAAAGCCCCTGGAGCTTAGCTTTCATCGTTACAGAGTGAGGGGCGCGGGGGTGCGTTAGGCCCCGCCAGAGCGATCTGGGCATAAATCATCGCTCGATAAAGCCCCTTTTAGCTCGTCAACCGCAACCGGACCGAGGGGCGTCGGGGACCAGCCAACCCCGACGAGGAGATGCCTCTCTGGGCATTCCGTCGCTCGAAAAAGCCCCTGGAGCTTAGCTTTCATCGTTACAGAGTGAGGGGCGCGGGGGTGTGTTAGGCCCCGCCAGAGCGATCTGGGCATAAATCATCGCTCGATAAAGCCCCTTTTAGCTCGTCAACCGCAACCGGACCGAGGGGCGTCGGGGACCTGCCAACCCCGACGAGGAGATGCCTCTCTGGGCATTCCGTCGCTCGAAAAAGCCCCTGGAGCTTAGCTCTCATCGTTACAGAGTGAGGGGCGCGGGGGTGTGTTAGGCCCCGCCAGGGCGATCTGCCTTCGCCCTTGCCGTTCTTTCGTTCGCAGTTTCACCGTACCGGCCGTGTGTATTCATACACCCTACACGGCTTAATCTTTGAGACGAGCGTGCGTTCCTGGGCAGGAACCACCGGGTAAATAGGCCCTCCGTGAAGGGGAGCGGGGGACGACCGCAGCGCGCTCGAGTCCTACACACGGGTCTCGCTCCGCGAGGGGACGCGCCCCTCGCCGGTGCGGCCGCTCATAGGGCGACGCTGCGGCGGCCTCTCTCCGCCGTCAGGCTGACGTACGTACCGTTAACCTCGGACACGAGCGTGCGTTACTGGCAGGAACCACCGGGTAATAGGCCCTCCGTGAAGGGGAGGGGACGACGACCGCAGCGCGCTGGAGTCCTACACGCGGGTCTCGCTCCGCCCGAGGGGCGCCCGGAGGAAGGAGGCATGGCGTCCTCCGTTCCCGGTCGAGCCCTCGCCGGTGCGGCCGCTCATAGGGCGACGCTGCGGCAGCCTCTCTCCGCCGTCAGGCTGACTTATGTACCGCGACTCTGGGTGGGGTGGCCGCTGGATCGCAGCCGTAAAGAGGAAAAGTGCGTTTCGCGGGGACGGGAGGAGTGCGGCTGGCGCCCGTAGCGCCGAGGGCGGACACCTGACCCTCAACCTGAACCTGAACCTGAACCTTCCTTCGCCGCAGGCCCCTCTCCGTCCGCCGGTGGCGGACCTTCGAAGATAGACCGGCCGTCTGAGTCTCCCAAGTAAGGCGGGCGCCCCCCGAAGGGGGTATTCTCGTGCGCATTCGAGACGGGCAAGGTGAGCTTTAGCCCTCGGGTCACCGTACCGAAAGCCCACCTTCGTCGCCCCTAGGAGCACCCGACCCATAGCGGCCGGCGAGGTCTGCCGCGCTCCAAGACCTTCGCTCGGCCGGGTGGGGCCCTACCTCGGGCGCGCTTCGCGTTCCGGTCGATCGGCGGGAAAAGGTTCGCCCGGCACCCCTCTCGGGGGCGGACGGGAGGGACGCGATCGCGCCCCCCCCCGAGTCTCTGGTCCGTGTTCGACGCGTTCTTGTTCTGAACCCGCCGGGGGTGCGGGCACGTGGGCCAGGCGTCCCTCTACGCCGCCCCTGGAGCTTCGTTTTTGAAGCGTTCAAAACCTAAGTCCACAAAATTACGCGTCGCCAAAATCCAAATCGCCTTCGGAAATCAGACCCTCTAACGAACGGACCTCCAGGGTCGCGGTCGAATCCGGAAATGCCCGAGGAAGAGGCACCTTCGTCGGCCTGCCGCGGTACCTCGGAGAGGGTGGAAGTATGGCCCAAGCCCCCATTTGCGACTTAGTCGTTTTTTTTTGCCCGAATTCCTCCAGGGTCCACGCCCCGAGAGGCCCGTCCGAGAGGGGCGAGCCCTCGTCGGACGCGGTCCGGACGGCGGAGGCCCTGGAGCCGCCTTCGCCACTGGTCACCCGGACGCCGCCGCTCCTCGCCTTCCCTGGCGACCACGCGTGGGCTCGGTTGCCGTTTCCCCGCCGGGGGTGCGGGTACGTGGGCCAGGCGTCCCTCTACGCCGCCCCTGGAGCTTCGTTTTTGAAGCGTTCAAAACCTAAGTCCACAAAATTACGCGTCGCCAAAATCGAAATCGCCTTCGGAAATCAAACCCTCTAACGAACGGACCTCCAGGGTCGCGGTCGAATCCGGAAACGCCCGAGGAAGAGGCACCTTCGTCGGCCTGCCGCGGTACCTCGGAGAGGGTGGAAGTATGGCCCAAGCCCCCATTTGCGACTTAGTCGTTTTTTCGAGCCCGAATTCCTCCAGGGTCCACGCCCCGAGAGGCCCGTCCGAGAGGGGCGAGCCCTCGTCGGACGCGGTTCGGGCGGCGGAGGCCCTGGAGCCGCCTTCGCCACTGGTCACCCAGACGCCGCCGCTCCTCGCCTTCCCTGGCGAGCACGCGTGGGCTCGGTTGCCGTTTCCCCGCCGGGGGTGCGGGTACGTGGGCCAGGCGTCCCTCTACGCCGCCCCTGGAGCTTCGTTTTTGAAGCGTTCAAAACCTAAGTCCACAAAATTACGCGTCGCCAAAATCGAAATCGCCTTCGGAAATCAAACCCTCTAACGAACGGACCTCCAGGGTCGCGGTCGAATCCGGAAACGCCCGAGGAAGAGGCACCTTCGTCGGCCTGCCGCGGTACCTCGGAGAGGGTGGAAGTATGGCCCAAGCCCCCATTTGCGACTTAGTCATTTTTTCGAGCCCGAATTCCTCCAGGGTCCACGCACCGCGAGGCCGGGCCGAGAGGGGCGAGCCCTCGTCGGACGCGGCCCGGGCGGCGGAGGCCCTGGAGCCGCCTTCGCCACTGGTCACCCCAGAACGCCTTCGGTGACCCCTTCCTGCAGCCCAGATGGCACGTACGAACGCCTTCCCCTATCGGACCGACCTCCATGGTCGCGGTCGAATCCGGATCCTGCCCGGGACGAGGCACCTTCGTCGGCCTGCCTCGGTACCTCTGAGAGGGTGGAAGTACGGCCCAAGCCCCCATTATCGACTTAGTCATTTTTCTGAGCGGAAATTCCTCCAGGGTCCACGCACCGCGAGGCCGGGCCGAGAGGGGCGAGCCCTCGTCGGACGCGGCCCTGGCGGCGGAGGCCCTGGAGCCGCCTTCGCCACTGGTCATCCCAGAACGGACCGAGGGGCGTCGGGGACCTGCCAACCCCGACGAGGAGATGCCTCTCTGGGCATACCTTCGCTCGATAAAGCCCCTGGAGCTCGTCAACCGCAACCGGACCGAGGGGCGTTGGGGAAGTGCCGACCCCAACCAGGAGATGCCTCTCTGGGCATTCCATCTCTCGAAAACGCCCCTGGAGCTTTGCTTTCGTCGTTATAGAGCGAGGGGCGTTCTACCCCGCCAGGGTGATCCTTCCCTGGGCCTGGCATCGCTCGATAATGCCCCTGGAGCTTTGCTTTTCGAAGCGTTCAAAACCTAAGTCCACAAATTTACGCGTCGCCAAAATCGAAATCGCCTTCGGAAATGAAACCCTCTAACGAACGGACCTCCAGGGTCGCGGTCGAATCCGGAACGTGCCCGGGACGAGGCACCTTCGTCGGCCTGCCTCGGTACCTCGGAGAGGGTGGAAGTCTGGCCCAAGCCCCCATTATCGACTTAGTCATTTTTCTGAGCGGAAATTCCTCCAGGGTCCACGCACCGCGAGGCCGGGCCGAGAGGGGCGAGCCCTCGTCGGACGCGGCCCTGGCGGCGGAGGCCCTGGAGCCGCCTTCGCCACTGGTCATCCCAGAACGGACCGAGGGGCGTCGGGGACCTGCCGACCCCGACGAGGAGATGCCTCTCTGGGCATACCTTCGCTCGATAAAGCCCCTGGAGCTCGTCAACCGCAACCGGACCGAGGGGCGTTGGGGAAGTGCCGACCCCAACCAGGAGATGCCTCTCTGGGCATTCCATCTCTCGAAAACGCCCCTGGAGCTCGTCAACCGCAACAGGACCGAGGGGCGCTGGGGAAGTGCCGACCCCAACCAGGAGATGCCTCTCTGGGCATACCTTCGCTCGTTAAAGCCCCTGGAGCTCGTCAACCGCAACCGGACCGAGGGGCGTTGGGGAAGTGCCGACCCCAACCAGGAGATGCCTCTCTGGGCATGCCTTCGCTCGATAAAGCCCCTGGAGCTTTGCTTTCGTCGTTATAGAGCGAGGGGCGTTCTACCCCGCCAGGGTGATCCTTCCCTGGGCCTGGCATCGCTCGATAATGCCCCTGGAGCTTTGCTTTTCGAAGCGTTCAAAACCTAAGTCCACAAATTTACGCGTTTTCAAAATCGAAATCGCCTTCGGAAATCAAACCCTCTAACGAACGGACCTCCAGGGTCGCGGTCGAATCCGGATCCTGCCCGGGACGAGGCACCTTCGTCGGCCTGCCTCGGTACCTCTGAGAGGGTGGAAGTACGGCCCAAGCCCCCATTTGCGACTTAGTCATTTTTTCGAGCCCGAATTCCTCCAGGGTCCACGCACCGCGAGGCCGGGCCGAGAGGGGCGAGCCCTCGTCGGACGCGGCCCGGGCGGCGGAGGCCCTGGAGCCGCCTTCGCCACTGGTCATCCCAGAACGGACCGAGGGGCGTCGGGGACGTGCCGACCCCAACCAGGAGATGCCTCTCTGGGCATACCGTCGCTCGATAAAGCCCCTGGAGCTCGTCAACCGCAACCGGACCGAGGGGCGTTGGGGAAGTGCCGACCCCAACCAGGAGATGCCTCTGTGGGCATACCGTCGCTCGAAAAAGCCCCTGGAGCTTAGCGTTCATCGTTATAGAGAACCGTCAATTCCTGGAGTGAGGGGCGTGGGGGTACGTTAGACCCCGCCAGGGTCACCCTTCCCTGGGCACGGCATCGCTCGAAAAAGCCCCTGGAGCTTAGCTTTCATCGTTTTAGAGTGAGGGGCGTGGGGGTACGTCAGACCCCCCCAGGGTCACCCTTCCCTGGGCACGGCATCGCTCGAAAAAGCCCCTGGAGCTTAGCTTTCATCGTTATAGAGAACCGTCAATTCCTGGAGTGAGGGGCGTGGGGGTACGTTAGACCCCGCCAGGGTCACCCTTCCCTGGGCACGGCGTCGCTCGAAAAAGCCCCTGGAGCTTAGCTTTCATCGTTACGGAGTGAGGGGCGTGGGGGTACGTTAGACCCCGCCAGGGTCACCCTTCCCTGGGCACGGCGTCGCTCGAAAAAGCCCCTGGAGCTTAGCTTTCATCGTTATAGAGAACCGTCAATGCCTGGAGTGAGGGGCGTGGGGGTACGTTAGACCCCGCCAGGGTCACCCTTCCCTGGGCACGGCATCGCTCGAAAAAGCCCCTGGAGCTTAGCTTTCATCGTTATAGAGAACCGTCAATTCCTGGAGTGAGGGGCGTGGGGGTACGTTAGACCCCGCCAGGGTCACCCTTCCCTGGGCACGGCATCGCTCGAAAAAGCCCCTGGAGCTTAGCTTTCATCGTTATAGAGAACCGTCAATGCCTGGAGTGAGGGGCGTGGGGGTACGTTAGACCCCGCCAGGGTCACCCTTCCCTGGGCACGGCATCGCTCGAAAAAGCCCCTGGAGCTTAGCTTTCATCGTTATAGAGTGAGGGGCGTGGGGGCACGTCGGACCCCCCCAGGGTCACCCTTCCCTGGGCACGGCGTCGCTCGAAAAAGCCCCTGGAGCTTAGCTTTCATCGTTATAGAGAACCGTCAATGCCTGGAGTGAGGGGCGTGGGGGTACGTTAGACCCCGCCAGGGTCACCCTTCCCTGGGCACGGCATCGCTCGAAAAAGCCCCTGGAGCTTAGCTTTCATCGTTTTAGAGTGAGGGGCGTGGGGGTACGTCGGACCCCCCCAGGGTCACCCTTCCCTGGGCACGGCATCGCTCGAAAAAGCCCCCGGAGCTTAGCTTTCATCGTTATAGAGAACCGTCAATTCCTGGAGTGAGGGGCGTGGGGGTACGTTAGACCCCGCCAGGGTCACCCTTCCCTGGGCACGGCATCGCTCGAAAAAGCCCCTGGAGCTTAGCTTTCATCGTTATAGAGTGAGGGGCGTGGGGGCACGTCGGACCCCCCCAGGGTCACCCTTCCCTGGGCACGGCATCGCTCGAAAAAGCCCCTGGAGCTTAGCGTTCATCGTTATAGAGAACCGTCAATTCCTGGAGTGAGGGGCGTGGGGGTACGTCAGACCCCGCCAGGGTCACCCTTCCCTGGGCACGGCATCGCTCGAAAAAGCCCCTGGAGCTTAGCTTTCATCGTTATAGAGGGGGGGGGCGCGGGGGTGCGTCAGACCCCGCCAGGGTCACCCTTACCTGGGCATGGCATCGCTCGAAAAAGCCCCTGGAGCTTAGCTTTCATCGTTACGGAGCGAGGGGCTTGGGGGTCCGTTAGGCCCCCCCGGGGCGACCCCCCCATGGGCACGGCATCGCTCGAAAAAGCCCCCAAGGTCACTTTTTTACGCGTCGCCAAAATCGAAATCGCCTGCGAAAATCAAACCCTCTAACGAACGGACCTCCAGGTCGCGGTCGAATCCGGAAATGCCCGAGGAAGAGGCACCTTCGTCGGCCTGCCGCGGTACCTCTGAGAGGGTGGAAGTCTGGCCCAAGCCCCCATTATCGACTTAGTCATTTTTCTGAGCGGAAATTCCTCCAGGGTCCACGACCTTCGAGGCAAGCCCGAGAGGTGCTCTCTCCTGGGCATGACGAGGTACCTCGAAGGGCCTGGAAGTTCGACCCGAGCCCAAAAATGAGACGACGACGGATCGCGACAGAGCTCGTCCTCCCCGCTCCGACGCCACCGTCCCCGAGCCCGAGGTCCCTCGGGGGCCGGAGATAGAGCCCCCCAAAGTTGAAACTTTGACCGGGAATAACTCACCCTAGGCGTGGACGATCTACACCAAACTCGGGGCGTTTTAACAGCTCGACGGCCCCTATCCAACGCCGCCGTCCCCGAGCCCGAGGTCCCTCGGGGGCCGGAGATAGAGCCCCCCAAAGTTGAAACTTTGACCGGGAATAACTCACCCTAGGCGGGGTCAAACTCCACCAAACTCGGGGCGTTTTAACAGCTCGACGGCCCCTATCCAACGCCACCGTCCCTGAACCTAAGCTCCCTCGGGGGCCGGAGATACGGGCCTCCAAATTTGAAACTTTGACCGGGAATAACTCACCCTAGAAGGGGAAAAACTCCACCAAACTCGGGGCGTTTTAACAGCTCGACGGCCCCTATCCAACGCCACCGTCCCTGAACCTAAGCTCCCTCGGGGGCCGGAGATACAGGCCTCCAAATTTTAAACTTTGACCGGGAATAACTCACCCTAGGCGGGGACAAACTCCACCAAACTCGGGGTAAAATTAGAGCTGGGAGGCCCCTATCCAACGCCACCGTCCCCGAGCCTGAGGTCCCTCGGGGGCCAGAGATACAGGCCTCCAAATTTGAAACTTTGACCGAGAATAACTCACCCTACGCGCGGGCCAACTCCACGGGACGGGGCTCGTTCGATAGGCCCGCCCGCCCTCTATCGGAAGCCGCCTGGCCCGCGTCGATAGCCCCGAGGGCGGCCGAGCTACGGCCCCGCAAAGTTTCGGACAAAGACCCCCGTAACTCCGGAACCGGAGCGCCCCGGAACTCGGGGCCGGTCGCGTTCGGACGGGCCCGAAGAGCCCTACCGTCACCCCGAGTTTCGGCCCCGAGGACCCCCGCCTCGCCGAGTTACGAGCGAAAAACCTATTTCATCCACCCCTCTCGAGCCACCTCCTTCTGGCCGCCCAAAGCTCACCGTCCCGGGCACGACGAGCTACCTCGAAGGGCCTGGAAGTTCGACCCGAGCCCGAAAATGAGACGACGACGGATCGCGACAGAGCTCGTCCTCCCCGCTCCGACGCCGCCGTCCCCGAGCCCGAGGTCCCTCGGGGGCCGGAGATAGAGCCCCCCAAAGTTGAAACTTTGACCGGGAATAACTCACCCTAGGCGGGGTCAAACTCCACCAAACTCGGGGCGTTTTAACAGCTCGACGGCCCCTATCCAACGCCACCGTCCCTGAACCTAAGGTCCCTCGGGGGCCGGAGATACAGGCCTCCAAATTTGAAACTTTGACCGGGAATAACTCACCCTAGAAGGGGACAAACTCCACCAAACTCGGGGTAAAATTAGAGCTGGGAGACCCCTATCCAACGCCACCGTCCCCGAGCCTGAGGTCCTCGGGGGCCAGAGATACAGGCCTCCAAATTTGAAATTTTGACCGGGAATAACTCACCCTAGAAGGGGACAAACTCCACCAAACTCGGGGTAAAATTAGAGCTGGGAGACCCCTATCCAACGCCACCGTCCCCGAGCCTGAGGTCCTCGGGGGCCAGAGATACAGGCCTCCAAAGTTGAAACTTTGACCGGGAATAACTCACCCTAGGCGGGGACAAACTCCACCAAACTCGGGGTAAAATTAGAGCTGGGAGACCCCTATCCAACGCCACCGTCCCCGAGCCTGAGGTCCTCGGGGGCCAGAGATACAGGCCTCCAAAGTTGAAACTTTGACCGGGAATAACTCACCCTAGAAGGGGACAAACTCCACCAAACTCGGGGTAAAATTAGAGCTGGGAGACCCCTATCCAACGCCGCCGTCCCTGAACCTAAGGTCCTTCGGGGGCCGGAGATACAGCGCACTGTATACAGCTTTAATATGATACTACACTCATTGTTGTATCTTGAACAGAAATGGAGACATAAAACATTTAATTCAGCTATTTTCAGAGTTTTGAGAGCCCTTCAAAACAATATAAATTTGACCGTAGTAATTTGCTTTTCATTCAGCCAATTCTACGACTATTATAACACAATTCATATCAATATAAAGCTTAGAATCTCAGCTTTAATATGATACTACACTCATTGTTGTATCTTGAACAGAAATGGAGACATAAAACATTTAATTCAGCTATTTTCAGAGTTTTGAGAGCCCTTCAAAACAATATAAATTTGACCGTAGTAATTTGCTTTTCATTCAGACAATTCTACGACTATTATAACACAATTCATATCAATATAAAGCTTAGAATCTCAGCTTTAATATGATACTACACTCATTGTTGTATCTTGAACAGAAATGGAGACATAAAACATTTAATTCAGCTATTTTCAGAGTTTTGAGAGCCCTTCAAAACAATATAAATTTGACCGTAGTAATTTGCTTTTCATTCAGACAATTCTACGACTATTATAACACAATTCATATCAATATAAAGCTTAGAATCTCAGCTTTAATATGATACTACACTCATTGTTGTATCTTGAACAGAAATGGAGACATAAAACATTTAATTCAGCTATTTTCAGAGTTTTGAGAGCCCTTCAAAACAATATAAATTTGACCGTAGTAATTTGCTTTTCATTCAGCCAATTCTACGATTATCATTAAACAATTCATATCAATATAAAGCTTAGAATCTCAGCTTTAATATGATACTACACTCATTGTTGTATCTTGAACAGAAATGGAGACATAAAACATTTAATTCAGCTATTTTCAGAGTTTTGAGAGCCCTTCAAAACAATATAAATTTGACCGTAGTAATTTGCTTTTCATTCAGCCAATTCTACGATTATCATTAAACAATTCATATCAATATAAAGCTTAGAATCTCAGCTTTAATATGATACTACACTCATTGTTGTATCTTGAACAGAAATGGAGAAATAAAACATTTAATTCAGCTATTTTCAGAGTTTTGAGAGCCCTTCAAAACAATATAAATTTGACCGTAGTAATTTGCTTTTCATTCAGACAATTCTACGATTATTATAACACAATTCATATCAATATAAAGCTTAGACTCTCAGCTTTAAAATGATACTACACTCATTGTTGTATCCTGAACAGAAATTGAGAAATAAAACATTTAATTCAGCTATTTTCAGAGTTTTGAGAGCCCTTCAAAACAATATAAATTTGACCGTAGTAATTTGCTTTTCATTCAGCCAATTCTACGATTATCATTAAACAATTCATATCAATATAAAGCTTAGAATCTCAGCTTTAATATGATACTACACTCATTGTTGTATCTTGAACAGAAATGGAGAAATAAAACATTTAATTCAGCTATTTTCAGAGTTTTGAGAGCCCTTCAAAACAATATAAATTTGACCGTAGTAATTTGCTTTTCATTCAGACAATTCTACGACTATTATAACACAATTCATATCAATATAAAGCTTAGAATCTCAGCTTTAATATGATACTACACTCATTGTTGTATCCTGAACAGAAATTGAGAAATAAAACATTTAATTCAGCTATTTTCAGAGTTTTGAGAGCCCTTCAAAACAATATAAATTTGACCGTAGTAATTTGCTTTTCATTCAGACAATTCTACGATTATCATTAAACAATTCATATCAATATAAAGCTTAGAATCTCAGCTTTAATATGATACTACACTCATTGTTGTATCTTGAACAGAAATGGAGAAATAAAACATTTAATTCAGCTATTTTCAGAGTTTTGAGAGCCCTTCAAAACAATATAAATTTGACCGTAGTAATTTGCTTTTCATTCAGACAATTCTACGACTATTATAACACAATTCATATCAATATAAAGCTTAGAATCTCAGCTTTAATATGATACTACACTCATTGTTGTATCTTGAACAGAAATGGAGAAATAAAACATTTAATTCAGCTATTTTCAGAGTTTTGAGAGCCCTTCAAAACAATATAAATTTGACCGTAGTAATTTGCTTTTCATTCAGACAATTCTACGACTATTATAACACAATTCATATCAATATAAAGCTTAGAATCTCAGCTTTAATATGATACTACACTCATTGTTGTATCTTGAACAGAAATGGAGGATTAAAACATTTAATTCAGCTATTTTCAGAGTTTTGAGAGCCCTTCAAAACAATATAAATTTGACCGTAGTAATTTGCTTTTCATTCAGACAATTCTACGACTATTATAACACAATTCATATCAATATAAAGCTTAGAATCTCAGCTTTAATATGATACTACACTCATTGTTGTATCTTGAACAGAAATGGAGAAATAAAACATTTAATTCAGCTATTTTCAGAGTTTTGAGAGCCCTTCAAAACAATATAAATTTGACCGTAGTAATTTGCTTTTCATTCAGCCAATTCTACGACTATTATTAAACAATTCATATCAATATAAAGCTTAGAATCTCAGCTTTAATATGATACTACACTCATTGTTGTATCCTGAACAGAAATTGAGAATTAAAACATTTAATTCAGCTATTTTCAGAGTTTTGAGAGCCCTTCAAAACAATATAAATTTGACCGTAGTAATTTGCTTTTCATTCAGACAATTCTATGACTATTATAACACAATTCATATCAATATAAAGCTTAGAATCTCAGCTTTAATATGATACTACACTCATTGTTGTATCTTGAACAGAAATGGAGGATTAAAACATTTAATTCAGCTATTTTCAGAGTTTTGAGAGCCCTTCAAAACAATATAAATTTGACCGTAGTAATTTGCTTTTCATTCAGCCAATTCTACGATTATCATTAAACAATTCATATCAATATAAAGCTTAGAATCTCAGCTTTAATATGATACTACACTCATTGTTGTATCTTGAACAGAAATGGAGGATTAAAACATTTAATTCAGCTATTTTCAGAGTTTTGAGAGCCCTTCAAAACAATATAAATTTGACCGTAGTAATTTGCTTTTCATTCAGACAATTCTACGACTATTATAACACAATTCATATCAATATAAAGCTTAGAATCTCAGCTTTAATATGATACTACACTCATTGTTGTATCTTGAACAGAAATGGAGAAATAAAACATTTAATTCAGCTATTTTCAGAGTTTTGAGAGCCCTTCAAAACAATATAAATTTGACCGTAGTAATTTGCTTTTCATTCAGCCAATTCTACGACTATTATTAAACAATTCATATCAATATAAAGCTTAGAATCTCAGCTTTAATATGATACTACACTCATTGTTGTATCCTGAACAGAAATTGAGAATTAAAACATTTAATTCAGCTATTTTCAGAGTTTTGAGAGCCCTTCAAAACAATATAAATTTGACCGTAGTAATTTGCTTTTCATTCAGACAATTCTACGACTATTATTAAACAATTCATATCAATATAAAGCTTAGAATCTCAGCTTTAATATGATACTACACTCATTGTTGTATCCTGAACAGAAATTGAGAATTAAAACATTTAATTCAGCTATTTTCAGAGTTTTGAGAGCCCTTCAAAACAATATAAATTTGACCGTAGTAATTTGCTTTTCATTCAGACAATTCTACGACTATTATAACACAATTCATATCAATATAAAGCTTAGAATCTCAGCTTTAATATGATACTACACTCATTGTTGTATCCTGAACAGAAATGGAGACATAAAACATTTAATTCAGCTATTTTCAGAGTTTTGAGAGCCCTTCAAAACAATATAAATTTGACCGTAGTAATTTGCTTTTCATTCAGCCAATTCTACGATTATCATTAAACAATTCATATCAATATAAAGCTTAGACTCTCAGCTTTAAAATGATACTACACTCATTGTTGTATCTTGAACAGAAATGGAGACATAAAACATTTAATTCAGCTATTTTCAGAGTTTTGAGAGCCCTTCAAAACAATATAAATTTGACCGTAGTAATTTGCTTTTCATTCAGCCAATTCTACGATTATCATTAAACAATTCATATCAATATAAAGCTTAGACTCTCAGCTTTAAAATGATACTACACTCATTGTTGTATCTTGAACAGAAATGGAGACATAAAACATTTAATTCAGCTATTTTCAGAGTTTTGAGAGCCCTTCAAAACAATATAAATTTGACCGTAGTAATTTGCTTTTCATTCAGACAATTCTACGATTATTATAACACAATTCATATCAATATAAAGCTTAGAATCTCAGCTTTAATATGATACTACACTCATTGTTGTATCTTGAACAGAAATGGAGGATTAAAACATTTAATTCAGCTATTTTCAGAGTTTTGAGAGCCCTTCAAAACAATATAAATTTGACCGTAGTAATTTGCTTTTCATTCAGACAATTCTACGATTATTATAACACAATTCATATCAATATAAAGCTTAGAATCTCAGCTTTAATATGATACTACACTCATTGTTGTATCTTGAACAGAAATGGAGAAATAAAACATTTAATTCAGCTATTTTCAGAGTTTTGAGAGCCCTTCAAAACAATATAAATTTGACCGTAGTAATTTGCTTTTCATTCAGCCAATTCTACGATTATCATTAAACAATTCATATCAATATAAAGCTTAGAATCTCAGCTTTAATATGATACTACACTCATTGTTGTATCTTGAACAGAAATGGAGACATAAAACATTTAATTCAGCTATTTTCAGAGTTTTGAGAGCCCTTCAAAACAATATAAATTTGACCGTAGTAATTTGCTTTTCATTCAGCCAATTCTACGATTATCATTAAACAATTCATATCAATATAAAGCTTAGAATCTCAGCTTTAATATGATACTACACTCATTGTTGTATCCTGAACAGAAATTGAGAAATAAAACATTTAATTCAGCTATTTTCAGAGTTTTGAGAGCCCTTCAAAACAATATAAATTTGACCGTAGTAATTTGCTTTTCATTCAGCCAATTCTACGATTATCATTAAACAATTCATATCAATATAAAGCTTAGAATCTCAGCTTTAATATGATACTACACTCATTGTTGTATCTTGAACAGAAATGGAGACATAAAACATTTAATTCAGCTATTTTCAGAGTTTTGAGAGCCCTTCAAAACAATATAAATTTGACCGTAGTAATTTGCTTTTCATTCAGACAATTCTACGATTATTATAACACAATTCATATCAATATAAAGCTTAGAATCTCAGCTTTAATATGATACTACACTCATTGTTGTATCTTGAACAGAAATGGAGACATAAAACATTTAATTCAGCTATTTTCAGAGTTTTGAGAGCCCTTCAAAACAATATAAATTTGACCGTAGTAATTTGCTTTTCATTCAGACAATTCTACGATTATCATTAAACAATTCATATCAATATAAAGCTTAGAATCTCAGCTTTAATATGATACTACACTCATTGTTGTATCTTGAACAGAAATGGAGACATAAAACATTTAATTCAGCTATTTTCAGAGTTTTGAGAGCCCTTCAAAACAATATAAATTTGACCGTAGTAATTTGCTTTTCATTCAGACAATTCTACGACTATTATTAAACAATTCATATCAATATAAAGCTTAGAATCTCAGCTTTAATATGATACTACACTCATTGTTGTATCCTGAACAGAAATTGAGAATTAAAACATTTAATTCAGCTATTTTCAGAGTTTTGAGAGCCCTTCAAAACAATATAAATTTGACCGTAGTAATTTGCTTTTCATTCAGACAATTCTACGATTATTATAACACAATTCATATCAATATAAAGCTTAGAATCTCAGCTTTAATATGATACTACACTCATTGTTGTATCTTGAACAGAAATGGAGAAATAAAACATTTAATTCAGCTATTTTCAGAGTTTTGAGAGCCCTTCAAAACAATATAAATTTGACCGTAGTAATTTGCTTTTCATTCAGACAATTCTACGATTATCATTAAACAATTCATATCAATATAAAGCTTAGAATCTCAGCTTTAATATGATACTACACTCATTGTTGTATCTTGAACAGAAATGGAGACATAAAACATTTAATTCAGCTATTTTCAGAGTTTTGAGAGCCCTTCAAAACAATATAAATTTGACCGTAGTAATTTGCTTTTCATTCAGCCAATTCTACGATTATCATTAAACAATTCATATCAATATAAAGCTTAGAATCTCAGCTTTAATATGATACTACACTCATTGTTGTATCCTGAACAGAAATTGAGAAATAAAACATTTAATTCAGGTATTTTCAGAGTTTTGAGAGCCCTTCAAAACAATATAAATTTGACCGTAGTAATTTGCTTTTCATTCAGCCAATTCTACGATTATCATTAAACAATTCATATCAATATAAAGCTTAGACTCTCAGCTTTAAAATGATACTACACTCATTGTTGTATCCTGAACAGAAATGGAGAAATAAAACATTTAATTCAGCTATTTTCAGAGTTTTGAGAGCCCTTCAAAACAATATAAATTTGACCGTAGTAATTTGCTTTTCATTCAGACAATTCTACGATTATCATTAAACAATTCATATCAATATAAAGCTTAGAATCTCAGCTTTAATATGATACTACACTCATTGTTGTATCTTGAACAGAAATGGAGGATTAAAACATTTAATTCAGCTATTTTCAGAGTTTTGAGAGCCCTTCAAAACAATATAAATTTGACCGTAGTAATTTGCTTTTCATTCAGACAATTCTACGATTATCATTAAACAATTCATATCAATATAAAGCTTAGAATCTCAGCTTTAATATGATACTACACTCATTGTTGTATCTTGAACAGAAATGGAGAAATAAAACATTTAATTCAGCTATTTTCAGAGTTTTGAGAGCCCTTCAAAACAATATAAATTTGACCGTAGTAATTTGCTTTTCATTCAGCCAATTCTACGATTATCATTAAACAATTCATATCAATATAAAGCTTAGAATCTCAGCTTTAATATGATACTACACTCATTGTTGTATCTTGAACAGAAATGGAGAAATAAAACATTTAATTCAGCTATTTTCAGAGTTTTGAGAGCCCTTCAAAACAATATAAATTTGACCGTAGTAATTTGCTTTTCATTCAGACAATTCTACGATTATCATTAAACAATTCATATCAATATAAAGCTTAGAATCTCAGCTTTAATATGATACTACACTCATTGTTGTATCTTGAACAGAAATGGAGGATTAAAACATTTAATTCAGCTATTTTCAGAGTTTTGAGAGCCCTTCAAAACAATATAAATTTGACCGTAGTAATTTGCTTTTCATTCAGCCAATTCTACGACTATTATTAAACAATTCATATCAATATAAAGCTTAGAATCTCAGCTTTAATATGATACTACACTCATTGTTGTATCTTGAACAGAAATGGAGACATAAAACATTTAATTCAGCTATTTTCAGAGTTTTGAGAGCCCTTCAAAACAATATAAATTTGACCGTAGTAATTTGCTTTTCATTCAGCCAATTCTACGATTATCATTAAACAATTCATATCAATATAAAGCTTAGAATCTCAGCTTTAATATGATACTACACTCATTGTTGTATCTTGAACAGAAATGGAGAAATAAAACATTTAATTCAGCTATTTTCAGAGTTTTGAGAGCCCTTCAAAACAATATAAATTTGACCGTAGTAATTTGCTTTTCATTCAGACAATTCTACGATTATCATTAAACAATTCATATCAATATAAAGCTTAGAATCTCAGCTTTAATATGATACTACACTCATTGTTGTATCCTGAACAGAAATGGAGGATTAAAACATTTAATTCAGCTATTTTCAGAGTTTTGAGAGCCCTTCAAAACAATATAAATTTGACCGTAGTAATTTGCTTTTCATTCAGCCAATTCTACGATTATCATTAAACAATTCATATCAATATAAAGCTTAGAATCTCAGCTTTAATATGATACTACACTCATTGTTGTATCTTGAACAGAAATGGAGGATTAAAACATTTAATTCAGCTATTTTCAGAGTTTTGAGAGCCCTTCAAAACAATATAAATTTGACCGTAGTAATTTGCTTTTCATTCAGACAATTCTACGACTATTATAACACAATTCATATCAATATAAAGCTTAGAATCTCAGCTTTAATATGATACTACACTCATTGTTGTATCTTGAACAGAAATGGAGAAATAAAACATTTAATTCAGCTATTTTCAGAGTTTTGAGAGCCCTTCAAAACAATATAAATTTGACCGTAGTAATTTGCTTTTCATTCAGCCAATTCTACGACTATTATTAAACAATTCATATCAATATAAAGCTTAGAATCTCAGCTTTAATATGATACTACACTCATTGTTGTATCCTGAACAGAAATTGAGAATTAAAACATTTAATTCAGCTATTTTCAGAGTTTTGAGAGCCCTTCAAAACAATATAAATTTGACCGTAGTAATTTGCTTTTCATTCAGACAATTCTATGACTATTATAACACAATTCATATCAATATAAAGCTTAGAATCTCAGCTTTAATATGATACTACACTCATTGTTGTATCTTGAACAGAAATGGAGGATTAAAACATTTAATTCAGCTATTTTCAGAGTTTTGAGAGCCCTTCAAAACAATATAAATTTGACCGTAGTAATTTGCTTTTCATTCAGCCAATTCTACGATTATCATTAAAC
>NC_136758.1:132500-150000 GCF_936440315.1 Barbus barbus
TTTCTGTTGTTTTGAAGGCGACACACAAAACGCTGAAATTAGCTCAATTTAACCTCTGACCTCTCTGTCTGTGAACAAGGTATAGCAAAGTCAAAGTCACAAAATAGAACCGGAGTCCTATTCCATTATTCCTATCTGCACATATGTATGTATGTTCTGACCCACAGGAAAAATGAGCGGTGGGGTGGACAGTGGGGTTGAGATCCATGGTGCCAGCGATATTGTGAGTACTAATAGAAATTTAATAAAATTATTCTTAATATAAAGATTCATATTTCATATTTCATAATTTATTATTTATTATGATTTTCCATAGGCCACTACTGAAATAATAAGCCGTACAGTAAGTGTTTACCTGTCTTTTAGCTATGCATACATTTTTAGACTGTGATAATTAAATGATTTAAGTTTTTAACAGCTGTTGTGTTGTGCTATTTTGCAGGACACAGACTCAAGCTCTTCAGGAGACGAGGAACCCCCAAATGTTCCTCCCCCTCCTCTTCCTCCTGTTGCTCCACCTTCACCTCCACCACCGCCACCACTTCCCGCCCCTCATCCTGCTCCTCTGGAAGATCATGAAGATGTAATGTATAGAATTATTGTGCCCTCTTTAACTATGTAGTGTATTTGTAAACGTTTTGTTCAATTTTTTAATTTATAATTTTTTTGTCTGTCTCTGCAGTATTTCGCAGATGATGAGGAGGAAGAGGACGAGGAGGTTGAGGAGCAGCAGCAGCAGCACCAAGAACAGTGATTTAAAAAAAAAAACTTTTTAATAAATACTTTTTCAATTTAAAACCCCTTATTATTGTCTTTATTCAGTTATTTTAAGATTTTTTTAATAGATTATGTGTGTATTAGATTTGTTAATTAATATTTTTTCTCAACTTATGTAGCACATATGTTTCATTTTTTTGTTATTTACTTTTTTAGGTCACAAACAGGATATAAAATAAACAGAAACAATTTTATTACAATGTAAGACATCAAATATTAATCCTGGCCCCCAAATGATTTTATAAACTGCATTCACCGCTTTCAGAAATTCAGCTCTATTTGGCCTGTGGTTTCTCCTTTACTAAACAGAATATACCTGCATATCATATTTAATGATAGCATAAAGAATTCCAGGATTATGAAGAATTTATATGTTGCGATTTGGCCATATTCAATTTCAATATTGGTCCATTTGCAGCACACGTCAGCAGCGTGTGATTGCTGGTGGGTGTTTTTGACCTTTGATTTCTCCTTTCCTAAACAGAATATACCTTCATGTCATATATCTTCAGAAAGCTCTGATATTGGGCTTTACATTGATGCTAACCTTTTAACAATAGCATATAGATTTGCTGAAATATTAATAAAATACTACAGTCAAATTTAGACAATCGTTGAATTCACTAAAAACAGCTGTATTTGGCCTGTGGTTTCTCCTTTACTAAACAGAATATACCTGCATATCATATTTAATGATAGCATAAAGAATTCCAGGATTATGAAGAATTTATATGTTGCGATTTGGCCATATTCAATTTCAATATTGGTCCATTTGCAGCACACGTCAGCAGCGTGTGATTGCTGGTGGGTGTTTTTGACGCCTCGGGCAGTTTAAAATATATTTTTTTGCTTTTTATTTTATTGTAACCTTAAATTTAATCTTAAAATAGCTCCTTTTGTGTTTTATTTGCTGGCTCTTAAAAGGGGATGAATGCACATGAAAAATATTCTTAAATTTAATTTAACTGATAAAACATATAAACTCAGGCAACAGTTATATTATATATATATTCATATTATGAACTATTAGATTTTATGGAAATATATTAAGATAAATTTTGACATTGCAGACATTGCAGATAATTTTCTGCAATTTAATAATAGGACTTTAAATAAATCAATCAATGAGAAGAAAATTGGGAAAAACTACACATTGTATTTATTTTTGTATGTGTTTATTTATTTTTGCCTTCCCCTTCTCTTCCCCAATCATTCCTCTTATCAAATTTCAGGCTCCTCACCTTTCTAAGTGTATTTGACATCCGATACGATAGGTGGCGATAGTGCTCAGAAAGAGTTAGCCGCCATTAAACAAGAAGAAGAAGACGTGTTTATGTTCCACGCGCGATCTCCTATGGAAGCGGGGAAAACACTCTTTCGCTGCTGTTTTCAACGTTTTCAGGTGAGTTTAATCCCTAAAACATATTACATACAACCATCTCAACTGTCTGCCTAAAATGTGTGCTGTTCTGCAAATCGCTGACGTCACTTAAGGGAGCGTAAATGAACTGAATGAAGTTGAGATGTATTTTATTTCTGTGATCAAAGCTGAATTTACAGTATCGTCTGTTTTAATTATTCAGAAATCAGTTTAGCAAGCTGATTTGCTGCTCAGAAAATATCTCTGATACATTTTTTTTCTTTTCAGGATTCTTTTGAAATAAACAGTGCTTATTTGAAACAAAAATATTTATTCTTGCTGAATAGAAATCTACATTTCTTAATCAAAATGTTTCTTGAGCAGCAAATCGACATCAGATTTATTTTTGAAGGATCATTTGACACTGAAGACGAGGAAAGCTAAAACAATACATTACAATTTTAACATATTCAAATAATAAACAGCTCTCTTTGAATTGTAATACCCTTCTGATAATGTCCGGGGCTCAGACACACTCTCTGTTTAAATCTAGATAAAAAAATATTGTTTTTAGCCAAGCATTCACATATCTCATAAGATTGAAGAACAGTAATAAATGCACATGATCTTCTTTTGCCTGAAATAATATGAACAGCTACCAATCCTTCTCATCTTGTTTATATCTCTCAGGTTGCCCATCCCAGAGTTACTACAGCCTCGCCCGTGGTGACGTCAGATGATGCCAGCGTTCATGAAGACTCCAGATGATGGCAGCTGTGGATGGATGCAGTGTTGGGAAAACATTGTGAGGTAAGCTAACAGTTACTCCTCAAAAAATGAACAGTAAAACTACAGGCCTGGGAAATGTAGCAAGCTAATCTACAGCAACATGGCAAAAGTATATTTACTACGTCTAAGCTATTCAAAAAAATAAATAAATAAGAATTTTTTATATTGAACCAACATCACAGCAAATCAGTTTAATAAAACTGTCAGTCAAGCAGATAGACAGGCAGAATATTTCAGTTTATTTGTTTATGTAACAACTGATCCAAACCAATTTCAACAAAAATCAGTGTCATGTACAGGATTTACCTCATATTGTGACATATAGGCAAAATATATTTTTGCTGTCAGCCGGATATAAAAACGTAGAATTATAATGAAAATTACATATTATAATACGAATATGAAATAACAGTACAGTGGAAGACATGTTATAATAATATAATAATAATAATATACTTTTTTCGTGTTTTTGTTTTGTTGACTCCCCCAGATTTTCAAGGGCCGACGAGAACTCGCCGGAACCGCAGCGCTTTTCAAAACACACGTCCATCAAAACACCTCACAGCGTTCAGAAAAAGCTCTACTTCCTTTAGTGGACTTTGCTATCCTATTGAATCTTTGACCATTAGTTTTTCCAAACTGTCGTTTATATTCTTCAGCATCTCTCTTTACCCCTCACCTGCAGGATATAAATCCCCTATGGGTTTAGGGTGCGCTCATTCTAAGTACAGGGCCCTGCTGTATGTTTTGTGTGTGCTGGGTTTGATGTGGGAATTTTCACCTTCAGCTGGTACACGACGACGCTGGGTCGCGGGGCGGCATCATTTACGGTTGCCCGTGGTAATTTCTGTCTGTATCTGTCGATTTCAGATGGAGGCACCACATTGCTCCATTCCAAACTAGCGTTTATGGTCTGTAGCATTTCAGCATCTCTCTTTACCCCTCACCTGCAGGGTATAAATCCCCTATGGGTTTAGGGTGCGCTCATTCTAAGTACAGGGCCCTGCTGTATGTTTTGTGTGTGCTGGGTTTGATGTGGGAATTTTCACCTTCAGCTGGTACACGACGACGCTGGGTCGCGGGGCGGCATCATTTACGGTTGCCCGTGGTAATTTCTGTCTGTATCTGTCGATTTCAGATGGAGGCACCACATTGCTCCATTCCAAACTAGCGTTTATGGTCTGTAGCATTTCAGCATCTCTCTTTACCCCTCACCTGCAGGGTATAAATCCCCTATGGGTTTAGGGTGCGCTCATTCTAAGTACAGGGCCCTGCTGTATGTTTTGTGTGTGCTGGGTTTGATGTGGGAATTTTCACCTTCAGCTGGTACACGACGACGCTGGGTCGCGGGGCGGCATCATTTACGGTTGCCCGTGGTAATTTCTGTCTGTATCTGTCGATTTCAGATGGAGGCACCACATTGCTCCATTCCAAACTAGCGTTTATGGTCTGTAGCATTTCAGCATCTCTCTTTACCCCTCACCTGCAGGATATAAATCCCCTATGGGTTTAGGGTGCGCTCATTGTTTAGGCACCACGTGAGGGCGGTTTGAATTAACCCTTTATGGTGCCGTTGGTGTCAAACGGTATACCACAACGCTGGGTCGTGGGCCGGCATCATTTACGGTTTAACGTAAATGGCTTTTTTATTGTAACCTTAAAACCTTAATTATTTTTTATTTTCTTTCTCAAAGTGTTGATGTCATGGGTGTAAAATTTTTTATTTTGTTACGAGTATTGCAAAATCATTATTGTATATGTTTTTGTAACAAGTTTACAGACAAGCTCAAACAAATAAATATATAATCACCAAAAATTTAAATGGTCTCCCAAAGCCAGAAAAGTTCTGTGTTTAACCTTTTATTTAGTTTAGAATGTAAAATATGAATCCACTAAAGTCAAACTTTGTGACACTGGGTGTTTTCTGCAACTTTTTAATCATGAAATCAATAAACTTTATTTAAGATGGAAAAAATTGTGACCTCTGAACAAATGTTTGTCCTCTTACATAATAAATGTAATCTTATCATTAAATACACTTTTCTAAATAACAGTGTTGTTTGTCAACCTTTTTAGATGAACATAAAATTAAGTTTTGTGTTAGCTGAGAGGTCTTTGTCCTCACATGCAGTGGGTTGTGGGTGGAGGGGTGTCACAAACTTTCACAGAGCTCTCAAGCTTACTGACTTGACTTGTTTTATTGTTTTTTACTGCACTACTTAATTAATAAAATGCACTTGATTTCTCCACTTCGTCTCACTTACTTTTTGATTTATTATTAGAATTAATTTTTTGTTGTTGTTGTTTTTTTGGAAACTGCAATACTTTTTCAGGATTCCTTGAAGAATAAAAAAATAAAAAGAGCAGCATTTATTAATAAAAATCTTTGCTATCACTTCTTTTCGGTAAACCCTGTTTTTACTATAGTAAAATTAATTACTAAGTTTTGCTATCATGGCAATACAATTGTTACAATTTTTTTTAAATGTATATTATAATGTAGCTATAGAAAACTAATGTAAGTTTGTGTCTGAAAGTTGAGTCTGGAGTTACTTTGTTCCTTTAACTGAAGGTGTAAATGCTGGAGTGGGGGTTGTGTCTTCTGTGGCCACAAACAGTCTGGATTCAGACAATTCTACGACTATTATAACACAATTCATATCAATATAAAGCTTAGAATCTCAGCTTTAATATGATACTACACTCATTGTTGTATCCTGAACAGAAATTGAGAAATAAAAGAAGGTATTTTCAGAGCTTTACCCCTCACCTGGGTATAAATCTCCTGTGGGTTTCGGGTAATCAGTCATTGTAACAGTGTTTTAAACTTGTGATTTTGCCATATTCAGTTTGACTATCATAATACAATTGTTACAATTTTTTTTAAATGTATATTATAATGTAGCTATAGAAAACTAATGTAAGTTTGTGTCTGAAAGTTGAGTCTGGAGTTACTTTGTTCCTTTAACTGAAGGTGTAAATGCTGGAGTGGGGGTTGTGTCTTCTGTGGCCACAAACAGTCTGGATTCAGACAATTCTACGACTATTATAACACAATTCATATCAATATAAAGCTTAGAATCTCAGCTTTAATATGATACTACACTCATTGTTGTATCTTGAACAGAAATGGAGGATTAAAACATTTAATTCAGCTATTTTCAGAGTTTTGAGAGCCCTTCAAAACAATATAAATTTGACCGTAGTAATTTGCTTTTCATTCAGCCAATTCTACGACTATTATTAAACAATTCATATCAATATAAAGCTTAGAATCTCAGCTTTAATATGATACTACACTCATTGTTGTATCTTGAACAGAAATGGAGAAATAAAACATTTAATTCAGCTATTTTCAGAGTTTTGAGAGCCCTTCAAAACAATATAAATTTGACCGTAGTAATTTGCTTTTCATTCAGCCAATTCTACGATTATCATTAAACAATTCATATCAATATAAAGCTTAGAATCTCAGCTTTAATATGATACTACACTCATTGTTGTATCCTGAACAGAAATTGAGAAATAAAACATTTAATTCAGCTATTTTCAGAGTTTTGAGAGCCCTTCAAAACAATATAAATTTGACCGTAGTAATTTGCTTTTCATTCAGACAATTCTACGACTATTATAACACAATTCATATCAATATAAAGCTTAGAATCTCAGCTTTAATATGATACTACACTCATTGTTGTATCTTAAACAGAAATGGAGGATTAAAACATTTAATTCAGCTATTTTCAGAGTTTTGAGAGCCCTTCAAAACAAGACATTTTGATTGATGAGGAGTTACTCTATGATTATGGCTCGAAGTGGAGGTTTTATGCCGGGAAAAGGCTGGAATTGGACTGGATGTAAAACAACATCTTTGCATCCCCTTCCCACATAGTTTGTATGACTTAGCTGTGATTCCTTTGTTCTCACATGCAGTGGGTTGTGGGGGAGGGGTGTCCCAAACAGGCTGCAGAGAGGTGAGGGGTAGGCCTCGAGCTTTAAATGTACTGTCTTCAAAAGACTGAAAAGCTGGGTATAACGTTTCATTGTTTTTTTACTGCACTGCTTAATAAACTTCCCTTTCTCCACTTCGTCTCACTCACTTTTTGATTTATTATTAGAATTAATATTTTTTTGTTTATTTTATTTCATTTATTTATTTATTTTTGGAAACGGCAATACTTTTTCTGGATTCTTTGAAAAATAAAAAATTAAAAGAGCAGCGTTTATTTAAAAACAAAATCTTTGCTATCCTTCAATAAGTTCAACACGTCCCTGCTGAATCAAAGTTTTAATTATTTAAAAAAAGAAATAATGCAAATTTACTGACCCCACACTTTTGGGGATGAGGGTGGCTCACATGCTTTCATTTGAATCTGATTTTATCATTCATTTCATTATAATATCTTTCCATTCAACTCAGCCTACTTTTATTTTAGCTTGTCTGTAAAATTGTTAAACCACATTCAATCAATCACCTTTATTTATATAGCACTTTTATATACACACACATTTTCTACAATTTAATGATGGGAAAATTATCTTAATGTGATTTAAATAAATACATTTAAAAAAAAACTGTCAGAAGTGGAGAAAAATTACACCTCGGGCTGTTTAAAGGATTTTTTTTTATTGTAAAATTAAAACTGCTTTTTGACCAAGTCCTCTGAAGATTAAATGGCCGGCTTTTTATTTTATTGTAACCTTAAATTTAATCTTAAAATAGCTCCTTTTGTGTTTTATTTGCTGGCTCTTAAAAGGGGATGAATGCACATGAAAAATATTCTTAAATTTAATTTAACTGATAAAACATATAAACTCAGGCAACAGTTATATTATATATATATTCATATTATGAACTATTAGATTTTATGGAAATATATTAAGATAAATTTTGACATTGCAGACATTGCAGATAATTTTCTGCAATTTAATAATAGGACTTTAAATAAATCAATCAATGAGAAGAAAATTGGGAAAAACTACACATTGTATTTATTTTTGTATGTGTTTATTTATTTTTGCCTTCCCCTTCTCTTCCCCAATCATTCCTCTTATCAAATTTCAGGCTCCTCACCTTTCTAAGTGTATTTGACATCCGATACGATAGGTGGCGATAGTGCTCAGAAAGAGTTAGCCGCCATTAAACAAGAAGAAGAAGACGTGTTTATGTTCCACGCGCGATCTCCTATGGAAGCGGGGAAAACACTCTTTCGCTGCTGTTTTCAACGTTTTCAGGTGAGTTTAATCCCTAAAACATATTACATACAACCATCTCAACTGTCTGCCTAAAACGTGTGCTGTTCTGCAAATCGCTGACGTCACTTAAGGGAGCGTAAATGAACTGAATGAAGTTGAGATGTATTTTATTTCTGTGATCAAAGCTGAATTTACAGTATCGTCTGTTTTAATTATTCAGAAATCAGTTTAGCAAGCTGATTTGCTGCTCAGAAAATATCTCTGATACATTTTTTTTCTTTTCAGGATTCTTTTGAAATAAACAGTGCTTATTTGAAACAAAAATATTTATTCTTGCTGAATAGAAATCTACATTTCTTAATCAAAATGTTTCTTGAGCAGCAAATCGACATCAGATTTATTTTTGAAGGATCATTTGACACTGAAGACGAGGAAAGCTAAAACAATACATTACAATTTTAACATATTCAAATAATAAACAGCTCTCTTTGAATTGTAATACCCTTCTGATAATGTCCGGGGCTCAGACACACTCTCTGTTTAAATCTAGATAAAAAAATATTGTTTTTAGCCAAGCATTCACATATCTCATAAGATTGAAGAACAGTAATAAATGCACATGATCTTCTTTTGCCTGAAATAATATGAACAGCTACCAATCCTTCTCATCTTGTTTATATCTCTCAGGTTGCCCATCCCAGAGTTACTACAGCCTCGCCCGTGGTGACGTCAGATGATGCCAGCGTTCATGAAGACTCCAGATGATGGCAGCTGTGGATGGATGCAGTGTTGGGAAAACATTGTGAGGTAAGCTAACAGTTACTCCTCAAAAAATGAACAGTAAAACTACAGGCCTGGGAAATGTAGCAAGCTAATCTACAGCAACATGGCAAAAGTATATTTACTACGTCTAAGCTATTCAAAAAAATAAATAAATAAGAATTTTTTATATTGAACCAACATCACAGCAAATCAGTTTAATAAAACTGTCAGTCAAGCAGATAGACAGGCAGAATATTTCAGTTTATTTGTTTATGTAACAACTGATCCAAACCAATTTCAACAAAAATCAGTGTCATGTACAGGATTTACCTCATATTGTGACATATAGGCAAAATATATTTTTGCTGTCAGCCGGATATAAAAACGTAGAATTATAATGAAAATTACATATTATAATACGAATATGAAATAACAGTACAGTGGAAGACATGTTATAATAATATAATAATAATAATATACTTTTTTCGTGTTTTTGTTTTGTTGACTCCCCCAGATTTTCAAGGGCCGACGAGAACTCGCCGGAACCGCAGCGCTTTTCAAAACACACGTCCATCAAAACACCTCACAGCGTTCAGAAAAAGCTCTACTTCCTTTAGTGGACTTTGCTATCCTATTGAATCTTTGACCATTAGTTTTTCCAAACTGTCGTTTATATTCTTCAGCATCTCTCTTTACCCCTCACCTGCAGGATATAAATCCCCTATGGGTTTAGGGTGCGCTCATTCTAAGTACAGGGCCCTGCTGTATGTTTTGTGTGTGCTGGGTTTGATGTGGGAATTTTCACCTTCAGCTGGTACACGACGACGCTGGGTCGCGGGGCGGCATCATTTACGGTTGCCCGTGGTAATTTCTGTCTGTATCTGTCGATTTCAGATGGAGGCACCACATTGCTCCATTCCAAACTAGCGTTTATGGTCTGTAGCATTTCAGCATCTCTCTTTACCCCTCACCTGCAGGGTATAAATCCCCTATGGGTTTAGGGTGCGCTCATTCTAAGTACAGGGCCCTGCTGTATGTTTTGTGTGTGCTGGGTTTGATGTGGGAATTTTCACCTTCAGCTGGTACACGACGACGCTGGGTCGCGGGGCGGCATCATTTACGGTTGCCCGTGGTAATTTCTGTCTGTATCTGTCGATTTCAGATGGAGGCACCACATTGCTCCATTCCAAACTAGCGTTTATGGTCTGTAGCATTTCAGCATCTCTCTTTACCCCTCACCTGCAGGATATAAATCCCCTATGGGTTTAGGGTGCGCTCATTGTTTAGGCACCACGTGAGGGCGGTTTGAATTAACCCTTTATGGTGCCGTTGGTGTCAAACGGTATACCACAACGCTGGGTCGTGGGCCGGCATCATTTACGGTTTAACGTAAATGGCTTTTTTATTGTAACCTTAAAACCTTAATTATTTTTTATTTTCTTTCTCAAAGTGTTGATGTCATGGGTGTAAAATTTTTTATTTTGTTACGAGTATTGCAAAATCATTATTGTATATGTTTTTGTAACAAGTTTACAGACAAGCTCAAACAAATAAATATATAATCACCAAAAATTTAAATGGTCTCCCAAAGCCAGAAAAGTTCTGTGTTTAACCTTTTATTTAGTTTAGAATGTAAAATATGAATCCACTAAAGTCAAACTTTGTGACACTGGGTGTTTTCTGCAACTTTTTAATCATGAAATCAATAAACTTTATTTAAGATGGAAAAAATTGTGACCTCTGAACAAATGTTTGTCCTCTTACATAATAAATGTAATCTTATCATTAAATACACTTTTCTAAATAACAGTGTTGTTTGTCAACCTTTTTAGATGAACATAAAATTAAGTTTTGTGTTAGCTGAGAGGTCTTTGTCCTCACATGCAGTGGGTTGTGGGTGGAGGGGTGTCACAAACTTTCACAGAGCTCTCAAGCTTACTGACTTGACTTGTTTTATTGTTTTTTACTGCACTACTTAATTAATAAAATGCACTTGATTTCTCCACTTCGTCTCACTTACTTTTTGATTTATTATTAGAATTAATTTTTTGTTGTTGTTGTTTTTTTGGAAACTGCAATACTTTTTCAGGATTCCTTGAAGAATAAAAAAATAAAAAGAGCAGCATTTATTAATAAAAATCTTTGCTATCACTTCTTTTCGGTAAACCCTGTTTTTACTATAGTAAAATTAATTACTAAGTTTTGCTATCATGGCAATACAATTGTTACAATTTTTTTTAAATGTATATTATAATGTAGCTATAGAAAACTAATGTAAGTTTGTGTCTGAAAGTTGAGTCTGGAGTTACTTTGTTCCTTTAACTGAAGGTGTAAATGCTGGAGTGGGGGTTGTGTCTTCTGTGGCCACAAACAGTCTGGATTCAGACAATTCTACGACTATTATAACACAATTCATATCAATATAAAGCTTAGAATCTCAGCTTTAATATGATACTACACTCATTGTTGTATCCTGAACAGAAATTGAGAAATAAAAGAAGGTATTTTCAGAGCTTTACCCCTCACCTGGGTATAAATCTCCTGTGGGTTTCGGGTAATCAGTCATTGTAACAGTGTTTTAAACTTGTGATTTTGCCATATTCAGTTTGACTATCATAATACAATTGTTACAATTTTTTTTAAATGTATATTATAATGTAGCTATAGAAAACTAATGTAAGTTTGTGTCTGAAAGTTGAGTCTGGAGTTACTTTGTTCCTTTAACTGAAGGTGTAAATGCTGGAGTGGGGGTTGTGTCTTCTGTGGCCACAAACAGTCTGGATTCAGACAATTCTACGACTATTATAACACAATTCATATCAATATAAAGCTTAGAATCTCAGCTTTAATATGATACTACACTCATTGTTGTATCTTGAACAGAAATGGAGAAATAAAACATTTAATTCAGCTATTTTCAGAGTTTTGAGAGCCCTTCAAAACAATATAAATTTGACCGTAGTAATTTGCTTTTCATTCAGACAATTCTACGACTATTATAACACAATTCATATCAATCCGTTCAACATCAAGAACGGATTTAAGTTGATAAATAAGAAAACAATGTGGTTTAACAATTTTACAGACAAGCTCAAATAAAATGAGCCTGAATTAATATGAAATCCACTTTGTTTTTTTTTTCATGCAAAGATAAATGTGAAATTAAAGAGGCTGGACTTACATAGGAAATGTTGAACTTATGCAATGTGATCAGTTAAATTCATGAATAAATAAATAAGAACCAGATGAAATTGACAGGGGAGAACAAGACAATGACAAACTGTAATTGGGAAATAAAATATTAATTCAAAAACATTAATTTATACAATGTGGTTTAACAATTTTAAAAAGGTAAAAAAATTGGTATGTCATCTATGATTGGTTTAACAATAACACATAATAACTGTCAATAACTAACCAAACCTTCATGCACCTTCATAGTTCTGTCTATGTACATTTTTCTTTTTTTAATTCTCTATTTATGTATGTAATTTATTGTCTATTTTCTTTATTATTTGTTTTGTTTTGATTTTCACATTGTGTGTGTAAACACACTTGGCTATAAAGCTCTTTCTGATTCTGATTCCTCCAACCCCCCTCACACAAAGTCTGTGTGTGTGTGTGTGTGTGTGAGCAAGCTTAGAAACTTGTGTCCTCATGCCCCCACCCCCACTCATCTGTTTGACTTGTGGCCCAGTGCGCCACCCAGTGGACATTCATAATTTTACAGTCTTACCAACTTAGAAAAGAAAAAATCATTTAATTTCACACATTCATCTAAACCTACACATTTATTGATAAACAAATAATTAAATTTAAAATATTTAATTCATAAGATACACAAACATTAATCTTGAATTAAACAGACAAACGTAAATAATAAAATTTTTAATGAGATTTGAAAAAAAAAAGATTGTAAAAATCAATAAAATAAATAAGAAGTACAGAGATAGTCAGCGTCCTGCCATCTTTGTTTTGACTGTGAGTAATATTGGATTATAATTTACTACGGAAGCAGATTGTCTTAAAAAGTCTGGCCTTCAAAGCTCTTGTTTGCACTCTGTTTGACTCACCTCAAACTAACTAATGCATGCCATAATAATGTATTATATAAAAAATGTTATATCGTTCTTTCAATTATATTATTTTTTTTTCCAAATTTTATCTTCAGACAAATGAAAAATAATCTTTGCTGTAATCAAACAGTGTTAATTAATAAACTGCACTTAGTTTCTCCACTTCATCTCACTCACTTTTTGAATAGTTATAGAATAATATACACTACAGATTTTGCCATTTTGAGCTTGGCTTGGGGTCCATTTGCAGCACGTCAGCAGTGTGTGAATGATGGAGGTTCTGTTTGACCTGTGATTTTACAATTTCTACACAGGATACGCCTACATATGTTTTTTTTGGGAAAACAGAGAATAGGAGCTTTTTTTGATGTTAAACATTTAATCATAGAATTAGGAAGAAAATGTCTGTTGAGATTTTGCCATTTTGAGCTTGGCTTGGGGTCCATTTGCAGCACGTCAGCAGCTTTAAATTATTTTTATTTTTTTTCCAAATTTTATCTTCAGACAAATGAAAAAGGATCTTTGCTGTAATCAAACAGTGTATAATTAAGACATACAGGTTACCCAGACATAGCAAATATAATTTTTTCCCACCAAGCGTCCAAAACCTTAGTCATTTTTATGCAAAAAAAGACAGGAAAAATGACTAAGTCGCTCGACCTAGTTGTTTTTTGGCCACCGAGCATCCAAAACACAAGACTAAGTCATTTAAAAGCTGGGTATGAAATGCCTATGTTTACTCTGTTTTTTTTTTTTTCCTCTTACTGACTTGACTTGTTTTATTGTTTTTTACTGCACTGCTTAATTTATAAACTGCACTTAGTTTCTCCACTTCATCTCACTCACTTTTTGAATAGTTATAGAATAATATACACTACAGATTTTGCCATTTTGAGCTTTGCTTGGGGTCCATTTGCAGCACGTCAGCAGTGTGTGAATGATAGAGGTTCTGTTTGACCTGTTATTTTACAATTTCTACACAGGATACGCCTACATATGTTTTTTTTGGGAAAACAGAGAATGTGAGCTTTTTTTGATGTTAAACATTTAATCATAGAATTAGGAAGCAAATGTCTGTTGAGATTTTGCCATTTTGAGCTTGGCTTGGGGTCCATTTGCAGCACGTCAGCAGCTTTAAATTATTTTTATTTTTTTTCCAAATTTTATCTTCAGACAAATGAAAAAGGATCTTTGCTGTAATCAAACAGTGTATAATTAAGACATACAGGTTACCCAGACATAGCAAATATAATTTTTTCCCACCAAGCGTCCAAAACCTTAGTCATTTTTATGCAAAAAAAGACAGGAAAAATGACTAAGTCGCTCGACCTAGTTGTTTTTTGGCCACCGAGCATCCAAAACACAAGACTAAGTCATTTAAAAGCTGGGTATGAAATGCCTATGTTTACTCTGTTTTTTTTTTTTTCCTCTTACTGACTTGACTTGTTTTATTGTTTTTTACTGCACTGCTTAATTTATAAACTGCACTTAGTTTCTCCACTTCATCTCACTCACTTTTTGAATAGTTATAGAATAATATACACTACAGATTTTGCCATTTTGAGCTTTGCTTGGGGTCCATTTGCAGCACGTCAGCAGTGTGTGAATGATAGAGGTTCTGTTTGACCTGTTATTTTACAATTTCTACACAGGATACGCCTACATATGTTTTTTTTGGGAAAACAGAGAATGTGAGCTTTTTTTGATGTTAAACATTTAATCATAGAATTAGGAAGCAAATGTCTGTTGAGATTTTGCCATTTTGAGCTTGGCTTGGGGTCCATTTGCAGCACGTCAGCAGCTTTAAATTATTTTTATTTTTTTTCCAAATTTTATCTTCAGACAAATGAAAAAGGATCTTTGCTGTAATCAAACAGTGTATAATTAAGACATACAGGTTACCCAGACATAGCAAATATAATTTTTTCCCACCAAGCGTCCAAAACCTTAGTCATTTTTCCTGTCTTTTTTTTGCATAAAAATGACTAAGTCGCTCGACTTAGTCTTATGTTTTGGATGCTCGGTGGCCAAAAAACAACTAAGTCATTTTCATGCAAAAAATCTTTTGCATAAAAATTGGCCACCGACTTAGTCATTTTTCTGGGCATTTTTGGACTTTAGGCGTTCATATTTGGGCAATTATAATTTACTACACAGATGCAAGGAGGCAGACTGTCTTAAAAAGTCTGGCCTTCAAAGCTCTTGTTTGCACTCTGTTTGACTCACTCAAACTAACTTTTGCATGCCACAATAAAGCATTATAGTTAAAAAAATGAAATAAGTAAATAAATATTTGATGAAATAAGTTTTATATTGAAAAACAGCTCTATTTGACCTGTTTCCATTTCTAAACAGGATATAGCATAAAGATTTCCAGGATTATGAAGAAAATATCTGTTTTGCGATTTGGCCATATTCAGTTTCAATATTGGTCCATTTGCAGCATGTCAGCAGCGTGTGAATGCTTGTGGGTGTATTTGACCTGTAATTTTGGATTATGGATTATGAAAAGTCCATTTTTGGACTTTAGAACTTCGTATTTGTGCAATTTTTGTCAAATCGTGCATTCCTCACTGTCTACTGTCACCAATGTTAACCCATGGGTTGACCAGATATTAGAATCCACAGCAAAACAGTGAGCAAGCGATGAAAATCTGGCATCGCCTGTCTGTTGTGCATTTTTGGACTTTAGAACTTCGTATTTGTGCAATTTTTGTCAAATCGTGCATTCCTCACTGTCTACTGTCACCAATGTTAACCCATGGGTTGACCAGATATTAGAACCCACAGCAAAACAGTGAGCAAGCGATGAAAATCTGGCATCGCCTGTCTGTTGTGCATTTTTGGACTTTAGAACTTCGTATTTGTGCAATTTTTGTCAAATCGTGCATTCCTCACTGTCTACTGTCACCAATGTTAACCCATGGGTTGACCAGATATTACAATCCACAGCAAAACAGTGAGCAAGCGATGAAAATCTGGCATCGCCTGTCTGTTGTGCATTTTTGGACTTTAGAACTTCGTATTTGTGCAATTTTTGTCAAATCGTGCATTCCTCACTGTCTACTGTCACCAATGTTAACCCATGGGTTGACCAGATATTACAATCCACAGCAAAACAGTGAGCAAGCGATGAAAATCTGGCATCGCCTGTCTGTTGTGCATTTTTGGACTTTAGAACTTCGTATTTGTGCAATGTTTGTCAAACCGTACATTCCTCACTGTCTACTGTCACCAATGTTAACCCATGGGTTGACCAGATATTACAATCCACAGCAAAACAGTGAGCAAGCGATGAAAATCTGGCATCGCCTGTCTGTTGTGCATTTTTGGACTTTAGAACTTCGTATTTGTGCAATTTTTGTCAAATCGTGCATTCCTCACTGTCTACTGTCACCAATGTTAACCCATGGGTTGACCAGATATTAGAATCCACAGCAAAACAGTGAGCAAGCGATGAAAATCTGGCATCGCCTGTCTGTTGTGCATTTTTGGACTTTAGACTTTCGTATTTGTGCAATTTTTGTCAAACCGTGCATTCCTTACTGTCTACTGTCACCAATGTTAACCCATGGGTTGACCAGATATTACAATCCACAGCAAAACAGTGAGCAAGCGATGAAAATCTGGCATCGCCTGTCTGTTGTGCATTTTTGGACTTTAGAACTTCGTATTTGTGCAATTTTTGTCAAATCGTGCATTCCTCACTGTCTACTGTCACCAATGTTAACCCATGGGTTGACCAGATATTAGAATCCACAGCAAAACAGTGAGCAAGCGATGAAAATCTGGCATCGCCTGTCTGTTGTGCATTTTTGGACTTTAGACTTTCGTATTTGTGCAATTTTTGTCAAACCGTGCATTCCTTACTGTCTACTGTCACCAATGTTAACCCATGGGTTACCCGGACACACCAAATGCGTGAAAAAGCATAATATCTCACAAAATGAGGCACGAGCAGGCCCCTTAGGGGTCAGGGAGATCAAGCGCGTGCCATGACAGGCTCGTGGGGATGGGGCCTCCGCGCAGGGGGGCCAGAGTGTAACCCGGGTGACCCATCGGTTAACCAAATTTCAAAAATGACAAAAATGGGGAAAAGGGCACACGGCGCGTAGATTTACGGTGCCAATGGTGGGGAACAGCTGAAAAGGGGCAAGAAATTCACCCCCGGGGGGCCCGGGGGCCCCGTTCGCCGATGGGCGACCGGCCGTTCGCCCATGGGCGACCCGGGTCGCCCATGGGCGACAGAGTCATGCTCAACAGGGTCTTCTTTCCCCGCTGATTCTGCCAAGCCCGTTCCCTTGGCTGTGGTTTCGCTAGATAGCAGGTAGGGACAGTGGGAATCTCGTTCATCCATTCATGCGCGTCACTAATTAGATGACGAGGCATTTGGCTACCGGTTTGGCCACACCCTCCCTTGACAAAACGGGCCTTCCCTGGGACGGGCCCGTGGGGGTGCGACTTTCCGAGTTTTAAGGCAGCTCGTCTTCCATACTAACACACATATAGACGCTTGAGAGTCTCAAGCGCCTAAATGCTA
>NC_136758.1:157500-172500 GCF_936440315.1 Barbus barbus
CACCGCTCCTCGCCTTCCCTGGCGACCACGCGTGGGCTCGGTTAAAGTTTCCCCGCCGTTGGTGCGGGTACGTGGGCCAGGCGTCCCTCTACGCCGCCCCTGGAGCTTCTTTTTTGAAGCGTTCAAAACCTAAGTCCACAAAATTACGCGTCGCCAAAATCGAAATCGCCTTCGGAAAACAGACCCTCTAACGAACGGACCTCCAGGGTCGCGGTCGAATCCGGAAATGCCCGAGGAAGAGGCACCTTCGTCGGCCTGCCGCGGTACCTCGGAGAGGGTGGAAGTATGGCCCAAGCCCCCATTTGCGACTTAGTCATTTTTTTTTGCCCGAATTCCTCCAGGGTCCACGCCCCGAGAGGCCCGTCCGAGAGGGGCGAGCCCTCGTCGGACGCGGTCCGGACGGCGGAGGCCCTGGAGCCGCCTTCGCCACTGGTCACCCGGACGCCACCGCTCCTCGCCTTCCCTGGCGACCACGCGTGGGCTCGGTTGCCGTTTCCCCGCCGTGGGTGCGGGTACGTGGGCCAGGCGTCCCTCTACGCCGCCCCTGGAGCTTCTTTTTTGAAGCGTTCAAAACCTAAGTCCACAAAATTACGCGTCGCCAAAATCGAAATCGCCTTCGGAAAACAGACCCTCTAACGAACGGACCTCCAGGGTCGCGGTCGAATCCGGAAATGCCCGAGGAAGAGGCACCTTCGTCGGCCTGCCGCGGTACCTCGGAGAGGGTGGAAGTATGGCCCAAGCCCCCATTTGCGACTTAGTCATTTTTTTTTGCCCGAATTCCTCCAGGGTCCACGCCCCGAGAGGCCCGTCCGAGAGGGGCGAGCCCTCGTCGGACGCGGTCCGGACGGCGGAGGCCCTGGAGCCGCCTTCGCCACTGGTCACCCGGACGCCACCGCTCCTCGCCTTCCCTGGCGACCACGCGTGGGCTCGGTTGCCGTTTCCCCGCCGTGGGTGCGGGTACGTGGGCCAGGCGTCCCTCTACGCCGCCCCTGGAGCTTCTTTTTTGAAGCGTTCAAAACCTAAGTCCACAAAATTACGCGTCGCCAAAATCGAAATCGCCTTCGGAAATCAAACCCTCTAACGAACGGACCTCCAGGGTCGCGGTCGAATTCGGAAATGCCCGAGGAAGAGGCACCTTCGTCGGCCTGCCGCGGTACCTCGGAGAGGGTGGAAGTATGGCCCAAGCCCCCATTTGCGACTTAGTCGTTTTTTCGAGCCCGAATTCCTCCAGGGTCCACGCACCGCCGGGCCGGCCCGAGAGGGGCTAGCCCTCGTCGGACGCGACCCGGGCGGCGGAGGCCCTGGAGCCGCCTTCGCCACTGGTAACCCCAGAACGGACCGAGGGGCGTTGGGGAAGTGCCGACCCCAACCAGGAGATGCCTCTCTGGGCATACCTTCGCTCGATAAAGCCCCTGGAGCTCGTCAACCACAACCGGACCGAGGGGCGTTGGGGAAGTGCCGACCCCAACCAGGAGATGCCTCTCTGGGCATACCTTCGCTCGATAAAGCCCCTGGAGCTTTGCTTTCGTCGTTATAGAGCGAGGGGCGTTCTACCCCGCCAGGGTGATCCTTCCCTGGGCCTGGCATCGCTCGATAAAGCCCCTGGAGCTTTGCTTTTCGAAGCGTTCAAAACCTAAGTCCACAAAATTACGCGTCGCCAAAATCGAAATCGCCTTCGGAAATCAAACCCTCTAACGAACGGACCTCCAGGGTCGCGGTCGAATCCGGAACCTGCCCGGGACGAGGCACCTTCGTCGGCCTGCCGCGGTACCTCGGAGAGGGTGGAAGTATGGCCCAAGCCCCCATTTGCGACTTAGTCGTTTTTTCGAGCCCGAATTCCTCCAGGGTCCACGCACCGCCGGGCCGGCCCGAGAGGGGCTAGCCCTCGTCGGACGCGACCCGGGCGGCGGAGTCCCTGGAGCCGCCTTCGCCACTGGTAACCCCAGAACGGACCGAGGGGCGTTGGGGAAGTGCCGACCCCAACCAGGAGATGCCTCTCTGGGCATACCTTCGCTCGATAAAGCCCCTGGAGCTCGTCAACCGCAACCGGACCGAGGGGCGTTGGGGAAGTGCCGACCCCAACCAGGAGATGCCTCTCTGGGCATACCTTCGCTCGATAAAGCCCCTGGAGCTCGTCAACCGCAACCGGACCGAGGGGCGTTGGGGAAGTGCCGACCCCAACCAGGAGATGCCTCTCTGGGCATACCTTCGCTCGATAAAGCCCCTGGAGCTCGTCAACCACAACCGGACCGAGGGGCGTCGGGGAAGTGCCGACCCCAACCAGGAGATGCCTCTCTGGGCATACCTTCACTCGATAAAGCCCCTGGAGCTCGTCAACCACAACCGGACCGAGGGGCGTCGGGGAAGTGCCGACCCCAACCAGGAGATGCCTCTCTGGGCATACCTTCGCTCGATAAAGCCCCTGGAGCTTTGCTTTCGTCGTTATAGAGCGAGGGGCGTTCTACCCCGCCAGGGTGATCCTTCCCTGGGCCTGGCATCGCTCGATAAAGCCCCTGGAGCTTTGCTTTTCGAAGCGTTCAAAACCTAAGTCCACAAAATTACGCGTCGCCAAAATCGAAATCGCCTTCGGAAATCAAACCCTCTAACGAACGGACCTCCAGGGTCGCGGTCGAATTCGGAAATGCCCGAGGAAGAGGCACCTTCGTCGGCCTGCCGCGGTACCTCGGAGAGGGTGGAAGTATGGCCCAAGCCCCCATTTGCGACTTAGTCGTTTTTTCGAGCCCGAATTCCTCCAGGGTCCACGCACCGCCGGGCCGGCCCGAGAGGGGCTAGCCCTCGTCGGACGCGACCCGGGCGGCGGAGGCCCTGGAGCCGCCTTCGCCACTGGTAACCCCAGAACGGACCGAGGGGCGTTGGGGAAGTGCCGACCCCAACCAGGAGATGCCTCTCTGGGCATACCTTCGCTCGATAAAGCCCCTGGAGCTCGTCAACCACAACCGGACCGAGGGGCGTTGGGGAAGTGCCGACCCCAACCAGGAGATGCCTCTCTGGGCATACCTTCGCTCGATAAAGCCCCTGGAGCTCGTCAACCGCAACCGGACCGAGGGGCGTTGGGGAAGTGCCGACCCCAACCAGGAGATGCCTCTCTGGGCATACCTTCGCTCGATAAAGCCCCTGGAGCTCGTCAACCGCAACCGGACCGAGGGGCGTTGGGGAAGTGCCGACCCCAACCAGGAGATGCCTCTCTGGGCATACCTTCGCTCGATAAAGCCCCTGGAGCTCGTCAACCGCAACCGGACCGAGGGGCGTTGGGGAAGTGCCGACCCCAACCAGGAGATGCCTCTCTGGGCATACCTTCGCTCGATAAAGCCCCTGGAGCTCGTCAACCACAACCGAACCGAGGGGCGTTGGGGAAGTGCCGACCCCAACCAGGAGATGCCTCTCTGGGCATGCCTTCGCTCGATAAAGCCCCTGGAGCTTTGCTTTTCGAAGCGTTCAAAACCTAAGTCCACAAAATTTCCTTGCCCTAACGGACCCACCTCCAGGGTCGCGGTCGAATCCGGAACCTGCCCGGGGAAGAGGCGCCTTCGTCGGCCTGCCGCGGTACCTCTGAGAGGGTGGAAGTACGGCCCGAGCCCCCGTTGTCGACTTAGTCGTTTTTTCGAGCCGAAATTCCTCCAGGGCCACTGGTCACCCCCGAGACCGGGCGGTGTCCGAAGGAGCACCGGCGGTAGGCTGATCAGACCTCCACCGGTACTCCCCCGGAGCTCGGCGCAAAACGTTACCTAGAACCGATTCGGGGTCCTGCCCACCCCGCCGAGGCGCTCCGTCTGGAGCGAGGGGCGTCGGGGACCTGCCAACCCCGACTAGGAGATGCCTCTCTGGGCATTCCGTCGCTCGAAAAAGCCCCTGGAGCTTAGCTTTCATCGTTACAGAGTGAGGGGCGCGGGGGTGCGTTAGGCCCCGCCAGAGCGATCTGGGCATAAATCATCGCTCGAAAAAGCCCCTGGAGCTCGTCAACCGCAACCGGACCGAGGGGCGTCGGGGGCCTGCCAACCCCGACGAGGAGATGCCTCTCTGGGCATTCCGTCGCTCGAAAAAGCCCCTGGAGCTTAGCTTTCATCGTTACAGAGTGAGGGGCGCGGGGGTGTGTTAGGCCCCGCCAGAGCGATCTGGGCATAAATCATCGCTCGATAAAGCCCCTTTTAGCTCGTCAACCGCAACCGGACCGAGGGGCGTCGGGGACCAGCCAACCCCGACGAGGAGATGCCTCTCTGGGCATTCCGTCGCTCGAAAAAGCCCCTGGAGCTTAGCTTTCATCGTTACAGAGTGAGGGGCGCGGGGGTGCGTTAGGCCCCGCCAGAGCGATCTGGGCATAAATCATCGCTCGATAAAGCCCCTTTTAGCTCGTCAACCGCAACCGGACCGAGGGGCGTCGGGGACCAGCCAACCCCGACGAGGAGATGCCTCTCTGGGCATTCCGTCGCTCGAAAAAGCCCCTGGAGCTTAGCTTTCATCGTTACAGAGTGAGGGGCGCGGGGGTGTGTTAGGCCCCGCCAGAGCGATCTGGGCATAAATCATCGCTCGATAAAGCCCCTTTTAGCTCGTCAACCGCAACCGGACCGAGGGGCGTCGGGGACCTGCCAACCCCGACGAGGAGATGCCTCTCTGGGCATTCCGTCGCTCGAAAAAGCCCCTGGAGCTTAGCTCTCATCGTTACAGAGTGAGGGGCGCGGGGGTGTGTTAGGCCCCGCCAGGGCGATCTGCCTTCGCCCTTGCCGTTCTTTCGTTCGCAGTTTCACCGTACCGGCCGTGTGTATTCATACACCCTACACGGCTTAATCTTTGAGACGAGCGTGCGTTCCTGGGCAGGAACCACCGGGTAAATAGGCCCTCCGTGAAGGGGAGCGGGGGACGACCGCAGCGCGCTCGAGTCCTACACACGGGTCTCGCTCCGCGAGGGGACGCGCCCCTCGCCGGTGCGGCCGCTCATAGGGCGACGCTGCGGCGGCCTCTCTCCGCCGTCAGGCTGACGTACGTACCGTTAACCTCGGACACGAGCGTGCGTTACTGGCAGGAACCACCGGGTAATAGGCCCTCCGTGAAGGGGAGGGGACGACGACCGCAGCGCGCTGGAGTCCTACACGCGGGTCTCGCTCCGCCCGAGGGGCGCCCGGAGGAAGGAGGCATGGCGTCCTCCGTTCCCGGTCGAGCCCTCGCCGGTGCGGCCGCTCATAGGGCGACGCTGCGGCAGCCTCTCTCCGCCGTCAGGCTGACTTATGTACCGCGACTCTGGGTGGGGTGGCCGCTGGATCGCAGCCGTAAAGAGGAAAAGTGCGTTTCGCGGGGACGGGAGGAGTGCGGCTGGCGCCCGTAGCGCCGAGGGCGGACACCTGACCCTCAACCTGAACCTGAACCTTCCTTCGCCGCAGGCCCCTCTCCGTCCGCCGGTGGCGGACCTTCGAAGATAGACCGGCCGTCTGAGTCTCCCAAGTAAGGCGGGCGCCCCCCGAAGGGGGTATTCTCGTGCGCATTCGAGACGGGCAAGGTGAGCTTTAGCCCTCGGGTCACCGTACCGAAAGCCCACCTTCGTCGCCCCTAGGAGCACCCGACCCATAGCGGCCGGCGAGGTCTGCCGCGCTCCAAGACCTTCGCTCGGCCGGGTGGGGCCCTACCTCGGGCGCGCTTCGCGTTCCGGTCGATCGGCGGGAAAAGGTTCGCCCGGCACCCCTCTCGGGGGCGGACGGGAGGGACGCGATCGCGCCCCCCCCGAGTCTCTGGTCCGTGTTCGACGCGTTCTTGTTCTGAACCCGCCGGGGGTGCGGGCACGTGGGCCAGGCGTCCCTCTACGCCGCCCCTGGAGCTTCGTTTTTGAAGCGTTCAAAACCTAAGTCCACAAAATTACGCGTCGCCAAAATCCAAATCGCCTTCGGAAATCAGACCCTCTAACGAACGGACCTCCAGGGTCGCGGTCGAATCCGGAAATGCCCGAGGAAGAGGCACCTTCGTCGGCCTGCCGCGGTACCTCGGAGAGGGTGGAAGTATGGCCCAAGCCCCCATTTGCGACTTAGTCGTTTTTTTTTGCCCGAATTCCTCCAGGGTCCACGCCCCGAGAGGCCCGTCCGAGAGGGGCGAGCCCTCGTCGGACGCGGTCCGGACGGCGGAGGCCCTGGAGCCGCCTTCGCCACTGGTCACCCGGACGCCGCCGCTCCTCGCCTTCCCTGGCGACCACGCGTGGGCTCGGTTGCCGTTTCCCCGCCGTGGGTGCGGGTACGTGGGCCAGGCGTCCCTCTACGCCGCCCCTGGAGCTTCGTTTTTTGAAGCGTTCAAAACCTAAGTCCACAAAAGTACGCGTCGCCAAAATCGAAATCGCCTTCGGAAATCAAACCCTCTAACGAACGGACCTCCAGGGTCGCGGTCGAATCCGGAAACGCCCGAGGAAGAGGCACCTTCGTCGGCCTGCCGCGGTACCTCGGAGAGGGTGGAAGTATGGCCCAAGCCCCCATTTGCGACTTAGTCGTTTTTTCGAGCCCGAATTCCTCCAGGGTCCACGCCCCGAGAGGCCCGTCCGAGAGGGGCGAGCCCTCGTCGGACGCGGTTCGGGCGGCGGAGGCCCTGGAGCCGCCTTCGCCACTGGTCACCCAGACGCCGCCGCTCCTCGCCTTCCCTGGCGAGCACGCGTGGGCTCGGTTGCCGTTTCCCCGCCGGGGGTGCGGGTACGTGGGCCAGGCGTCCCTCTACGCCGCCCCTGGAGCTTCGTTTTTGAAGCGTTCAAAACCTAAGTCCACAAAATTACGCGTCGCCAAAATCGAAATCGCCTTCAGAAATCAAACCCTCTAACGAACGGACCTCCAGGGTCGCGGTCGAATCCGGAAACGCCCGAGGAAGAGGCACCTTCGTCGGTCTGCCGCGGTACCTCGGAGAGGGTGGAAGTATGGCCCAAGCCCCCATTTGCGACTTAGTCGTTTTTTCGAGCCCGAATTCCTCCAGGGTCCACGCACCGCGAGGCCGGGCCGAGAGGGGCGAGCCCTCGTCGGACGCGGCCCGGGCGGCGGAGGCCCTGGAGCCGCCTTCGCCACTGGTCACCCCAGAACGCCTTCGGTGACCCCTTCCTGCAGCCCAGATGGCACGTACGAACGCCTTCCCCTAACGGACCGACCTCCATGGTCGCGGTCGAATCCGGATCCTGCCCGGGACGAGGCACCTTCGTCGGCCTGCCTCGGTACCTCTGAGAGGGTGGAAGTACGGCCCAAGCCCCCATTATCGACTTAGTCATTTTTCTGAGCGGAAATTCCTCCAGGGTCCACGCACCGCGAGGCCGGGCCGAGAGGGGCGAGCCCTCGTCGGACGCGGCCCTGGCGGCGGAGGCCCTGGAGCCGCCTTCGCCACTGGTCATCCCAGAACGGACCGAGGGGCGTCGGGGACCTGCCAACCCCGACGAGGAGATGCCTCTCTGGGCATACCTTCGCTCGATAAAGCCCCTGGAGCTCGTCAACCGCAACCGGACCGAGGGGCGTTGGGGAAGTGCCGACCCCAACCAGGAGATGCCTCTCTGGGCATTCCATCTCTCGAAAACGCCCCTGGAGCTTTGCTTTCGTCGTTATAGAGCGAGGGGCGTTCTACCCCGCCAGGGTGATCCTTCCCTGGGCCTGGCATCGCTCGATAATGCCCCTGGAGCTTTGCTTTTCGAAGCGTTCAAAACCTAAGTCCACAAATTTACGCGTCGCCAAAATCGAAATCGCCTTCGGAAATCAAACCCTCTAACGAACGGACCTCCAGGGTCGCGGTCGAATCCGGATCCTGCCCGGGACGAGGCACCTTCGTCGGCCTGCCTCGGTACCTCTGAGAGGGTGGAAGTACGGCCCAAGCCCCCATTTGCGACTTAGTCATTTTTTCGAGCCCGAATTCCTCCAGGGTCCACGCACCGCGAGGCCGGGCCGAGAGGGGCGAGCCCTCGTCGGACGCGGCCCGGGCGGCGGAGGCCCTGGAGCCGCCTTCGCCACTGGTCATCCCAGAACGGACCGAGGGGCGTCGGGGACGTGCCGACCCCAACCAGGAGATGCCTCTCTGGGCATACCGTCGCTCGATAAAGCCCCTGGAGCTCGTCAACCGCAACCGGACCGAGGGGCGTTGGGGAAGTGCCGACCCCAACCAGGAGATGCCTCTGTGGGCATACCGTCGCTCGAAAAAGCCCCTGGAGCTTAGCGTTCATCGTTATAGAGAACCGTCAATTCCTGGAGTGAGGGGCGTGGGGGTACGTTAGACCCCGCCAGGGTCACCCTTCCCTGGGCACGGCATCGCTCGAAAAAGCCCCTGGAGCTTAGCTTTCATCGTTTTAGAGTGAGGGGCGTGGGGGTACGTCAGACCCCCCCAGGGTCACCCTTCCCTGGGCACGGCATCGCTCGAAAAAGCCCCTGGAGCTTAGCTTTCATCGTTATAGAGAACCGTCAATTCCTGGAGTGAGGGGCGTGGGGGTACGTTAGACCCCGCCAGGGTCACCCTTCCCTGGGCACGGCGTCGCTCGAAAAAGCCCCTGGAGCTTAGCTTTCATCGTTACGGAGTGAGGGGCGTGGGGGTACGTTAGACCCCGCCAGGGTCACCCTTCCCTGGGCACGGCGTCGCTCGAAAAAGCCCCTGGAGCTTAGCTTTCATCGTTATAGAGAACCGTCAATGCCTGGAGTGAGGGGCGTGGGGGTACGTCAGACCCCGCCAGGGTCACCCTTCCCTGGGCACGGCATCGCTCGAAAAAGCCCCTGGAGCTTAGCTTTCATCGTTATAGAGAACCGTCAATTCCTGGAGTGAGGGGCGTGGGGGTACGTTAGACCCCGCCAGGGTCACCCTTCCCTGGGCACGGCATCGCTCGAAAAAGCCCCTGGAGCTTAGCTTTCATCGTTATAGAGAACCGTCAATGCCTGGAGTGAGGGGCGTGGGGGTACGTTAGACCCCGCCAGGGTCACCCTTCCCTGGGCACGGCATCGCTCGAAAAAGCCCCTGGAGCTTAGCTTTCATCGTTACGGAGTGAGGGGCGTGGGGGTACGTTAGACCCCGCCAGGGTCACCCTTCCCTGGGCACGGCGTCGCTCGAAAAAGCCCCTGGAGCTTAGCTTTCATCGTTATAGAGAACCGTCAATGCCTGGAGTGAGGGGCGTGGGGGTACGTCAGACCCCGCCAGGGTCACCCTTCCCTGGGCACGGCATCGCTCGAAAAAGCCCCTGGAGCTTAGCTTTCATCGTTTTAGAGTGAGGGGCGTGGGGGTACGTCGGACCCCCCCAGGGTCACCCTTCCCTGGGCACGGCATCGCTCGAAAAAGCCCCCGGAGCTTAGCTTTCATCGTTATAGAGAACCGTCAATTCCTGGAGTGAGGGGCGTGGGGGTACGTTAGACCCCGCCAGGGTCACCCTTCCCTGGGCACGGCATCGCTCGAAAAAGCCCCTGGAGCTTAGCTTTCATCGTTATAGAGTGAGGGGCGTGGGGGCACGTCGGACCCCCCCAGGGTCACCCTTCCCTGGGCACGGCATCGCTCGAAAAAGCCCCTGGAGCTTAGCGTTCATCGTTATAGAGAACCGTCAATTCCTGGAGTGAGGGGCGTGGGGGTACGTCAGACCCCGCCAGGGTCACCCTTCCCTGGGCACGGCATCGCTCGAAAAAGCCCCTGGAGCTTAGCTTTCATCGTTATAGAGGGGGGGGCGCGGGGGTGCGTCAGACCCCGCCAGGGTCACCCTTACCTGGGCATGGCATCGCTCGAAAAAGCCCCTGGAGCTTAGCTTTCATCGTTACGGAGCGAGGGGCTTGGGGGTCCGTTAGGCCCCCCCGGGGCGACCCCCCCATGGGCACGGCATCGCTCGAAAAAGCCCCCAAGGTCACTTTTTTACGCGTCGCCAAAATCGAAATCGCCTGCGAAAATCAAACCCTCTAACGAACGGACCTCCAGGTCGCGGTCGAATCCGGAAATGCCCGAGGAAGAGGCACCTTCGTCGGCCTGCCGCGGTACCTCTGAGAGGGTGGAAGTCTGGCCCAAGCCCCCATTATCGACTTAGTCATTTTTCTGAGCGGAAATTCCTCCAGGGTCCACGACCTTCGAGGCAAGCCCGAGAGGTGCTCTCTCCTGGGCATGACGAGGTACCTCGAAGGGCCTGGAAGTTCGACCCGAGCCCAAAAATGAGACGACGACGGATCGCGACAGAGCTCGTCCTCCCCGCTCCGACGCCACCGTCCCCGAGCCCGAGGTCCCTCGGGGGCCGGAGATAGAGCCCCCCAAAGTTGAAACTTTGACCGGGAATAACTCACCCTAGGCGTGGACGATCTACACCAAACTCGGGGCGTTTTAACAGCTCGACGGCCCCTATCCAACGCCGCCGTCCCCGAGCCCGAGGTCCCTCGGGGGCCGGAGATAGAGCCCCCCAAAGTTGAAACTTTGACCGGGAATAACTCACCCTAGGCGGGGAGGAACTACACCAAACTCGGGGCGTTTTAACAGCTCGACGGCCCCTATCCGACGCCACCGTCCCCGAGCCCGAGGTCCCTCGGGGGCCGGAGATAGAGCCCCCCAAAGTTGAAACTTTGACCGGGAATAACTCACCCTAGGCGGGGAAAAACTCCACCAAACTCGGGGCGTTTTAACAGCTCGACAGCCCCTATCCAACGCCACCGTCCCTGAACCTAAGCTCCCTCGGGGGCCGGAGATACGGGCCTCCAAATTTGAAACTTTGACCGGGAATAACTCACCCTAGGCGGGGACAAACTCCACCAAACTCGGGGTAAAATTAGAGCTGGGAGGCCCCTATCCAACGCCACCGTCCCCGAGCCTGAGGTCCCTCGGGGGCCAGAGATACAGGCCTCCAAAGTTGAAACTTTGACCGAGAATAACTCACCCTACGCGCGGGCCAACTCCACGGGACGGGGCTCGTTCGATAGGCCCGCCCGCCCTCTATCGGAAGCCGCCTGGCCCGCGTCGATAGCCCCGAGGGCGGCCGAGCTACGGCCCCGCAAAGTTTCGGACAAAGACCCCCGTAACTCCGGAACCGGAGCGCCCCGGAACTCGGGGCCGGTCGCGTTCGGACGGGCCCGAAGAGCCCTACCGTCACCCCGAGTTTCGGCCCCGAGGACCCCCGCCTCGCCGAGTTACGAGCGAAAAACCTATTTCATCCACCCCTCTCGAGCCACCTCCTTCTGGCCGCCCAAAGCTCACCGTCCCGGGCACGACGAGCTACCTCGAAGGGCCTGGAAGTTCGACCCGAGCCCGAAAATGAGACGACGACGGATCGCGACAGAGCTCGTCCTCCCCGCTCCGACGCCGCCGTCCCCGAGCCCGAGGTCCCTCGGGGGCCGGAGATAGAGCCCCCCAAAGTTGAAACTTTGACCGGGAATAACTCACCCTAGGCGGGGTCAAACTCCACCAAACTCGGGGTAAAATTAGAGCTGGGAGACCCCTATCCAACGCCACCGTCCCCGAGCCTGAGGTCCTCGGGGGCCAGAGATACAGGCCTCCAAAGTTGAAACTTTGACCGGGAATAACTCACCCTAGAAGGGGACAAACTCCACCAAACTCGGGGTAAAATTAGAGATGGGAGACCCCTATCCAACGCCACCGTCCCTGAACCTAAGGTCCCTCGGGGGCCGGAGATACAGGACTCCAAAGTTGAAAATTTGACCGGGAATAACTCACCCTAGGCGGGGACAAACTCCACCAAACTCGGGGTAAAATTAGAGCAGGGAGACCCCTATCCAACGCCACCGTCCCCGAGCCTGAGGTCCTCGGGGGCCAGAGATACAGGCCTCCAAAGTTGAAACTTTGACCGGGAATAACTCACCCTAGGCGGGGACAAACTCCACCAAACTCGGGGTAAAATTAGAGCTGGGAGTCCCCTATCCAACGCCACCGTCCCCGAGCCTGAGGTCCTCGGGGGCCAGAGATACAGGCCTCCAAAGTTGAAACTTTGACCGGGAATAACTCACCCTAGAAGGGGACAAACTCCACCAAACTCGGGGTAAAATTAGAGCTGGGAGACCCCTATCCAACGCCGCCGTCCCTGAACCTAAGGTCCTTCGGGGGCCGGAGATACAGGCCTCCAAAGTTGAAATTTTGACCGGGAATAACTCACCCTAGGCGGGGACAAACTCCACCAAACTCGGGGTAAAATTAGAGCTGGGAGACCCCTATCCAACGCCACCGTCCCCGAGCCTGAGGTCTTCGGGGGCCAGAGATACAGGCCTCCAAAGTTGAAACTTTGACCGGGAATAACTCACCCTAAAAGGGGACAAACTCCACCAAACTCGGGGTAAAATTAGAGCTGGGAGACCCCTATCCAACGCCGCCGTCCCTGAACCTAAGGTCCTTCGGGGGCCGGAGATACAGGCCTCCAAAGTTGAAATTTTGACCAGGAATAACTCACCCTAGGCGGGGACAAACTCCACCAAACTCGGGGTAAAATTAGAGCTGGGAGACCCCTATCCAACGCCACCGTCCCCGAGCCTGAGGTCCTCGGGGGCCAGAGATACAGGCCTCCAAAGTTGAAACTTTGACCGGGAATAACTCACCCTAGAAGGGGACAAACTCCACCAAACTCGGGGTAAAATTAGAGCTGGGAGACCCCTATCCAACGCCGCCGTCCCTGAACCTAAGGTCCTTCGGGGGCCGGAGATACAGGCCTCCAAAGTTGAAATTTTGACCAGGAATAACTCACCCTAGGCGGGGACAAACTCCACCAAACTCGGGGTAAAATTAGAGCTGGGAGACCCCTATCCAACGCCACCGTCCCCGAGCCTGAGGTCCTCGGGGGCCAGAGATACAGGCCTCCAAAGTTGAAACTTTGACCGGGAATAACTCACCCTAGAAGGGGACAAACTCCACCAAACTCGGGGTAAAATCAGAGCTGGGAGACCCCTATCCAACGCCACCGTCCCTGAACCTAAGGTCCCTCGGGGGCCGGAGATACAGGCCTCCAAATTTGAAACTTTGACCGGGAATAACTAACCCTAGAAGGGGACAAACTCCACCAAACTCGGGGTAAAATTAGAGCTGGGAGACCCCTATCCAACGCCACCGTCCCTGAACCTAAGCTCCCTCGGGGGCCGGAGATAGAGCCCCCCAAAGTTGAAACTTTGACCAGGAATAACTCACCCTAGGCGGGGACAAACTCCACCAAACTCGGGGTAAAATTAGAGCTGGGAGACCCCTATCCAACGCCACCGTCCCCGAGCCTGAGGTCCTCGGGGGCCAGAGATACAGGCCTCCAAAGTTGAAACTTTGACCGGGAATAACTCACCCTAGAAGGGGACAAACTCCACCAAACTCGGGGTAAAATTAGAGCTGGGAGACCCCTATCCAACGCCGCCGTCCCTGAACCTAAGGTCCTTCGGGGGCCGGAGATACAGGCCTCCAAAGTTGAAATTTTGACCGGGAATAACTCACCCTAGAAGGGGACAAACTCCACCAAACTCGGGGTAAAATTAGAGCTGGGAGACCCCTATCCAACGCCGCCGTCCCTGAACCTAAGGTCCCTCGGGGGCCGGAGATAGAGCCCCCCAAAGTTGAAACTTTGACCGGGAATAACTAACCCTAGAAGGGGACAAACTCCACCAAACTCGGGGTAAAATTAGAGCTGGGAGACCCCTATCCAACGCCACCGTCCCCGAGCCTGAGGTCCTCGGGGGCCAGAGATACAGGCCTCCAAAGTTGAAACTTTGACCGGGAATAACTCACCCTAGAAGGGGACAAACTCCACCAAACTCGGGGTAAAATTAGAGCTGGGAGACCCCTATCCAACGCCGCCGTCCCTGAACCTAAGGTCCTTCGGGGGCCGGAGATACAGGCCTCCAAAGTTGAAACTTTGACCGGGAATAACTCACCCTAGAAGGGGACAAACTCCACCAAACTCGGGGTAAAATTAGAGCTGGGAGACCCCTATCCAACGCCACCGTCCCCGAGCCTGAGGTCCTCGGGGGCCAGAGATACAGGCCTCCAAAGTTGAAACTTTGACCGGGAATAACTCACCCTAGAAGGGGACAAACTCCACCAAACTCGGGGTAAAATTAGAGCTGGGAGACCCCTATCCAACGCCGCCGTCCCTGAACCTAAGGTCCTTCGGGGGCCGGAGATACAGGCCTCCAAAGTTGAAATTTTGACCGGGAATAACTCACCCTAGAAGGGGACAAACTCCACCAAACTCGGGGTAAAATTAGAGCTGGGAGACCCCTATCCAACGCCGCCGTCCCTGAACCTAAGGTCCCTCGGGGGCCGGAGATAGAGCCCCCCAAAGTTGAAACTTTGACCGGGAATAACTAACCCTAGAAGGGGACAAACTCCACCAAACTCGGGGTAAAATTAGAGCTGGGAGACCCCTATCCAACGCCGCCGTCCCTGAACCTAAGGTCCTTCGGGGGCCGGAGATACAGGCCTCCAAAGTTGAAACTTTGACCGGGAATAACTCACCCTAGAAGGGGACAAACTCCACCAAACTCGGGGTAAAATTAGAGCTGGGAGACCCCTATCCAACGCCACCGTCCCTGAACCTAAGGTCCCTCGGGGGCCGGAGATAGAGCCCCCCCAAATTTGAAACTTTGACCGGGAATAACTCACCCTAGGCGGGGAAAAACTCCACCAAACTCGGGGTGTTTCAATAGCTCGACGGCCCCTATCCAACGCCACCGTCCCTGAACCTAAGCTCCCTCGGGGGCCGGAGATACAGGCCTCCAAAGTTGAAACTTTGACCGGGAATAACTCACCCTAGAAGGGGACAAACTCCACCAAACTCGGGGTAAAATTAGAGCTGGGAGAGCCCTATCGGACGCCGCCGTCCCCGAGCCTGAGGTCCCTCGGGGGCCGGAGATACAAGCCTCCTGCACCCCCTCGCCTTCCGACTTCACCAATAGTGGTGAAACTCACCAGAATCCAACTCCAAAATCCAACGTCTCCTCCTCGCTCTCGCTCACCCCCTCTGCCCGACTCGGGGAACCACGGCTCCGGCCTGAAGGGGCCGACTCTCCTAAACCCCCTCTGACCGCCCTCAGGGAACCAGACGCTGGGCCGGAGGGGGCCCTC
>NC_136758.1:177500-470000 GCF_936440315.1 Barbus barbus
ATCTCGTTAGCACATGTGCTGCATGGATTTTTGAACGTGCAAACAGTGCCTAATGACAAAAATGTTGGCCTAAATGACAGCCGGTAGCAACCGTGCTATTTCCAGACAGATGGCATTTGTATACGTGTCTACACAGGCTGTTCAGCACATGGGCTGATCTTGTCAGCACACCTGCTGCATCGATTTTGAATGTGCAAAAAAACAGTGCCTGATGACAAAAACGTTGGCGTAAATGACAGCCGGTCGCAACCGTGCTATTTCCAGACAGATGGCATTTGTATACGTGTGTACACAGGCTGTTCAGCACATGGGCTGATCTTGTCAGCACACCTGCTGCATCGATTTTGAATGTGCAAAAAAACAGTGCCTTATGACAAAAACGTTGGCCTTGGACAGCCGGCTGTTCAGCACATGCAGTGATCTTGTCAGCACATGTGCTGCATCGATTTTGAATGTGCAAAAAAACAGTGCCTGATGACAAAAACGTTGGCGTAAATGACAGCCGGTCGCAACCGTGCTATTTCCAGACAGATGGCATTTGTATACGTGTGTACACAGGCTGTTCAGCACATGGGCTGATCTTGTCAGCACACCTGCTGCATCGATTTTGAATGTGCAAAAAAACAGTGCCTGATGACAAAAACGTTGGCCTTGGACAGCCGGCTGTTCAGCACATGCAGTGATCTTGTCAGCACATGTGCTGCATCGATTTTGAATGTGCAAAAAAACAGTGCCTGATGACAAAAACGTTGGCGTAAATGACAGCCGGTCGCAACCGTGCTATTTCCAGACAGATGGCATTTGTATACGTGTGTACACAGGCTGTTCAGCACATGGGCTGATCTTGTCAGCACACCTGCTGCATCGATTTTGAATGTGCAAAAAAACAGTGCCTGATGACAAAAACGTTGGCGTAAATGACAGCCGGTCGCAACCGTGCTATTTCCAGACAGATGGCATTTGTATACGTGTATACAGAGGCTGTTCAGCACATGCGCTGATCTCGTTAGCACATGTGCTGCATGGATTTTTGAACGTGCAAACAGTGCCTAATGACAAAAATGTTGGCCTAAATGACAGCCGGTAGCAACCGTGCTATTTCCAGACAGATGGCATTTGTATACGTGTATACACAGGCTGTTCAGCACATGCGCTGATCTCGTTAGCACATGTGCTGCATGGATTTTTGAACGTGCAAACAGTGCCTAATGACAAAAACGTTGGCCTAAATGACAGCCGGTCGCAACCGTGCTATTTCCAGACAGATAGCATTTTTATACGTGTGTAAACAGGCTGTTCAGCACATGCGCTGATCTTGTCAGCACATGTGCTGCATCGATTTTGAACGTGCAAAAAAACAGTGCCTTATAACAAAAACGTTGGCCTTGGACAGCCGGCTGTTCAGCACATGCACTGATCTTGTCAGCTCATGTGCTGCATCGATTTTGAATGTGCAAAAAAACAGTGCCTGATGGCAAAAAAGTTGGCCTAAATGACAGCCGGTCGCTACCGTGCTATTTCCAGACAGATGGCATTTGTATACGTGTGTACACAGGCTATTCAGCACATGCGATGATCTCATTAGCACATGTGTTGCATGGATTTTTGAACGTGCAAAAAAACAGTGCCTTATGACAAAAACGTTGGCCTTGGACAGCCGGCTGTTCAGCACATGAAGTGATCTTGTCAGCTCATGTGCTGCATGGATTTTGAATGTGCAAAAAAACAGTGCCTTATGACAAAAACGTTGGCCTTGGACAGCCGGCTGTTCAGCACATGGGCTGATCTTGTCAGCACATGTGCTGCATCGATTTTGAATGTGCAAAAAAACAGTGCCTGATGACAAAAACGTTGGCGTAAATGACAGCCGGTCGCAACCGTGCTATTTCCAGACAGATGGCATTTGTATACGTGTGTACACAGGCTGTTCAGCACATGGGCTGATCTTGTCAGCACACCTGCTGCATCGATTTTGAATGTGCAAAAAAACAGTGCCTGATGACAAAAACGTTGGCCTAAATGACAGCCGGTCGCAACTGTGCTATTTCCAGACAGATGGAATTTTTATACGTGTATACACAGGCTGTTCAGCACATGCGATGATCTCGTTAGCACATGTGCTGCATGAATTTTGAATGTGCAAACAGTGTCTGATGACAAAAACGTTGGCCTAAATTGAATGTGCAAACAGTGCCTTATGACAAAAACGTTGGCCTTGGACAGCCGGCTGTTCAGCACATGAAGTGATCTTGTCAGCTCATGTGCTGCATGGATTTTGAATGTGCAAAAAAACAGTGCCTTATGACAAAAACGTTGGCCTTGGACAGCCGGCTGTTCAGCACATGGGCTGATCTTGTCAGCACACCTGCTGCATCGATTTTGAATGTGCAAAAAAACAGTGCCTTATGACAAAAACGTTGGCCTAAATGACAGCCGGTCGCAACTGTGCTATTTCCAGACAGATGGAATTTTTATACGTGTGTACACAGGCTGTTCAGCACATGCGCTGATCTTGTCAGCACATGTGTTGCATGGATTTTTGAACGTGCAAAAAAACAGTGCCTTATGACAAAAACGTTGGCCTTGGACAGCCGGCTGTTCAGCACATGGGCTGATCTTGTCAGCACACCTGCTGCATCGATTTTGAATGTGCAAAAAAACAGTGCCTTATGACAAAAACGTTGGCCTTGGACAGCCGGCTGTTCAGCACATGCAGTGATCTTGTCAGCACATGTGCTGCATCGATTTTGAATGTGCAAAAAAACAGTGCCTGATGACAAAAACGTTGGCGTAAATGACAGCCGGTCGCAACCGTGCTATTTCCAGACAGATGGCATTTGTATACGTGTGTACACAGGCTGTTCAGCACATGGGCTGATCTTGTCAGCACACCTGCTGCATCGATTTTGAATGTGCAAAAAAACAGTGCCTGATGACAAAAACGTTGGCCTTGGACAGCCGGCTGTTCAGCACATGCAGTGATCTTGTCAGCACATGTGCTGCATCGATTTTGAATGTGCAAAAAAACAGTGCCTGATGACAAAAACGTTGGCGTAAATGACAGCCGGTCGCAACCGTGCTATTTCCAGACAGATGGCATTTGTATACGTGTGTACACAGGCTGTTCAGCACATGGGCTGATCTTGTCAGCACACCTGCTGCATCGATTTTGAATGTGCAAAAAAACAGTGCCTGATGACAAAAACGTTGGCGTAAATGACAGCCGGTCGCAACCGTGCTATTTCCAGACAGATGGCATTTGTATACGTGTATACAGAGGCTGTTCAGCACATGCGCTGATCTCGTTAGCACATGTGCTGCATGGATTTTTGAACGTGCAAACAGTGCCTAATGACAAAAATGTTGGCCTAAATGACAGCCGGTAGCAACCGTGCTATTTCCAGACAGATGGCATTTGTATACGTGTATACACAGGCTGTTCAGCACATGCGCTGATCTCGTTAGCACATGTGCTGCATGGATTTTTGAACGTGCAAACAGTGCCTAATGACAAAAACGTTGGCCTAAATGACAGCCGGTCGCAACCGTGCTATTTCCAGACAGATAGCATTTTTATACGTGTGTAAACAGGCTGTTCAGCACATGCGCTGATCTTGTCAGCACATGTGCTGCATCGATTTTGAACGTGCAAAAAAACAGTGCCTTATAACAAAAACGTTGGCCTTGGACAGCCGGCTGTTCAGCACATGCACTGATCTTGTCAGCTCATGTGCTGCATCGATTTTGAATGTGCAAAAAAACAGTGCCTGATGGCAAAAAAGTTGGCCTAAATGACAGCCGGTCGCTACCGTGCTATTTCCAGACAGATGGCATTTGTATACGTGTGTACACAGGCTATTCAGCACATGCGATGATCTCATTAGCACATGTGTTGCATGGATTTTTGAACGTGCAAAAAAACAGTGCCTTATGACAAAAACGTTGGCCTTGGACAGCCGGCTGTTCAGCACATGAAGTGATCTTGTCAGCTCATGTGCTGCATGGATTTTGAATGTGCAAAAAAACAGTGCCTTATGACAAAAACGTTGGCCTTGGACAGCCGGCTGTTCAGCACATGGGCTGATCTTGTCAGCACACCTGCTGCATCGATTTTGAATGTGCAAAAAAACAGTGCCTTATGACAAAAACGTTGGCCTAAATGACAGCCGGTCGCAACTGTGCTATTTCCAGACAGATGGAATTTTTATACGTGTATACACAGGCTGTTCAGCACATGCGATGATCTCGTTAGCACATGTGCTGCATGAATTTTGAATGTGCAAACAGTGTCTGATGACAAAAACGTTGGCCTAAATTGAATGTGCAAACAGTGCCTGATGACAAAAACGTTGGCCTAAATGACAGCCGGTCGCTACCGTGCTATTTCCAGACAGATGGCATTTGTATACACAGGCTGTTCAGCACATGCGATGATCTCGTTAACACATGTGCTGCATGGATTTTGAATGTGCAAAAAAACAGTGCCTTATGACAAAAACGTTGGCCTTGGACAGCCGGCTGTTCAGCACATGCAGTGATCTTGTCTGCACATGTGCTGCATCGATTTTGAATGTGCAAAAAAACAGTGCCTGATGGCAAAAACGTTGGCCTAAATGACAGCCGGTCGCTACCGTGCGATTTCCAGACAGATGGCATTTGTATACGTGTATACACAGGCTGTTCAGCACATGCGCTGATCTCGTTAGCACATGTGCTGCATGGATTTTTGAACGTGCAAACAGTGCCTAATGACAAAAATGTTGGCCTAAATGACAGCCGGTAGCAACCGTGCTATTTCCAGACAGATGGCATTTGTATACGTGTCTACACAGGCTGTTCAGCACATGGGCTGATCTTGTCAGCACACCTGCTGCATCGATTTTGAATGTGCAAAAAAACAGTGCCTGATGACAAAAACGTTGGCGTAAATGACAGCCGGTCGCAACCGTGCTATTTCCAGACAGATGGCATTTGTATACGTGTGTACACAGGATGTTCAGCACATGGGCTGATCTTGTCAGCACACCTGCTGCATCGATTTTGAATGTGCAAAAAAACAGTGCCTTATGTCAAAAACGTTGGCCTTGGACAGCCGGCTGTTCAGCACATGCAGTGATCTTGTCAGCACATGTGCTGCATCGATTTTGAATGTGCAAAAAAACAGTGCCTGATGACAAAAACGTTGGCGTAAATGACAGCCGGTCGCAACCGTGCTATTTCCAGACAGATGGCATTTGTATACGTGTGTACACAGGCTGTTCAGCACATGCGCTGATCTCGTTAGCACATGTGCTGCATGGATTTTTGAACGTGCAAACAGTGCCTAATGACAAAAACGTTGGCCTAAATGACAGCCGGTCGCAACCGTGCTATTTCCAGACAGATAGCATTTTTATACGTGTGTACACAGGCTGTTCAGCACATGGGCTGATCTTGTCAGCACACCTGCTGCATCGATTTTGAATGTGCAAAAAAACAGTGCCTGATGACAAAAACGTTGGCGTAAATGACAGCCGGTCGCAACCGTGCTATTTCCAGACAGATGGCATTTGTATACGTGTGTACACAGGATGTTCAGCACATGGGCTGATCTTGTCAGCACACCTGCTGCATCGATTTTGAATGTGCAAAAAAACAGTGCCTTATGTCAAAAACGTTGGCCTTGGACAGCCGGCTGTTCAGCACATGCAGTGATCTTGTCAGCACATGTGCTGCATCGATTTTGAATGTGCAAAAAAACAGTGCCTGATGACAAAAACGTTGGCGTAAATGACAGCCGGTCGCAACCGTGCTATTTCCAGACAGATGGCATTTGTATACGTGTGTACACAGGCTGTTCAGCACATGCGCTGATCTCGTTAGCACATGTGCTGCATGGATTTTTGAACGTGCAAACAGTGCCTAATGACAAAAACGTTGGCCTAAATGACAGCCGGTCGCAACCGTGCTATTTCCAGACAGATAGCATTTTTATACGTGTGTAAACAGGCTATTCAGCACATGCGATGATCTCATTAGCACATGTGTTGCATGGATTTTTGAACGTGCAAAAAAACAGTGCCTTATGACAAAAACGTTGGCCTTGGACAGCCGGCTGTTCAGCACATGAAGTGATCTTGTCAGCTCATGTGCTGCATGGATTTTGAATGTGCAAAAAAACAGTGCCTTATGACAAAAACGTTGGCCTTGGACAGCCGGCTGTTCAGCACATGCACTGATCTTGTCAGCTCATGTGCTGCATCGATTTTGAATGTGCAAAAAAACAGTGCCTGATGGCAAAAACGTTGGCCTAAATGACAGCCGGTCGCTACCGTGCTATTTCCAGACAGATGGCATTTGTATACGTGTGTACACAGGCTGTTCAGCACATGCGATGATCTCGTTAGCACATGTGCTGCATGGATTTTGAATGTGCAAAAAAACAGTGCCTTATGACAAAAACGTTGGCCTTGGACAGCCGGCTGTTCAGCACATGCACTGATCTTGTCAGCACATGTGCTGCATGGATTTTGAATGTGCAAAAAAACAGTTCCTGATGGCAAAAACTATGGCCTAAATGACAGCCGGTCGCAACCGTGCTATTTCCAAACAGATGGCATTTGTATACGTGTGTACACAGGCTGTTCAGCACATGCGATGATCTCGTTAGCACATGTGCTGCATGGATTTTGAATGTGCAAAAAAACAGTGCCTTATGACAAAAACGTTGGCCTTGGACAGCCGGCTGTTCAGCACATGAAGTGATCTTGTCAGCTCATGTGCTGCATGGATTTTGAATGTGCAAAAAAACAGTGCCTTATGACAAAAACGTTGGCCTTGGACAGCCGGCTGTTCAGCACATGCACTGATCTTGTCAGCTCATGTGCTGCATCGATTTTGAATGTGCAAAAAAACAGTGCCTGATGGCAAAAACGTTGGCCTAAATGACAGCCGGTCGCTACCGTGCTATTTCCAGACAGATGGCATTTGTATACGTGTGTACACAGGCTGTTCAGCACATGCGATGATCTCGTTAGCACATGTGCTGCATGGATTTTGAATGTGCAAAAAAACAGTGCCTTATGACAAAAACGTTGGCCTTGGACAGCCGGCTGTTCAGCACATGCACTGATCTTGTCAGCACATGTGCTGCATGGATTTTGAATGTGCAAAAAAACAGTTCCTGATGGCAAAAACTATGGCCTAAATGACAGCCGGTCGCAACCGTGCTATTTCCAAACAGATGGCATTTGTATATGTGTGTACACAGGCTGTTCAGCACATGGGCTGATCTTGTCAGCACACCTGCTGCATCGATTTTCAATGTGCAAAAAAACAGTGCCTGATGATAAAAACATTGGCCTAAATGACAGTCGGTCGCAACCGTGATATTTCCAGACAGATGGCATTTGTATACGTGTGTACACAGGCTGTTCAGCACATGGGCTGATCTTGTCAGCACACCTGCTGCATCGATTTTGAATGTGCAAAAAAACAGTGCCTTATGACAAAAACGTTGGCCTTGGACAGCCGGCTGTTCAGCACATGCACTGATCTTGTCAGCACATGTGCTGCATCGATTTTGAATGTGCAAAAAAACAGTGCCTGATGACAAAAACGTTGGCGTAAATGACAGCCGGTCGCAACCGTGCTATTTCCAGACAGATGGCATTTGTATACGTGTGTACACAGGCTGTTCAGCACATGGGCTGATCTTGTCAGCACACCTGCTGCATCGATTTTCAATGTGCAAAAAAACAGTGCCTGATGACAAAAACGTTGGCGTAAATGACAGCCGGTCGCAACCGTGCTATTTCCAGACAGATGGCATTTGTATACGTGTGTACACAGGCTGATCAGCACATGGGCTGATCTTGTCAGCACACCTGCTGCATCGATTTTGAATGTGCAAAAAAACAGTGCCTGATGACAAAAACGTTGGCGTAAATGACAGCCGGTCGCAACCGTGCTATTTCCAGACAGATGGCATTTGTATACGTGTGTACACAGGCTATTCAGCACATGGGCTGATCTTGTCAGCACACCTGCTGCATCGATTTTGAATGTGCAAAAAAACAGTGCCTGATGACAAAAACGTTGGCGTAAATGACAGCCGGTCGCAACCGTGCTATTTCCAGACAGATGGCATTTGTATACGTGTGTACACAGGCTATTCAGCACATGGGCTGATCTTGTCAGCACACCTGCTGCATCGATTTTGAATGTGCAAAAAAACTGTGCCTTATGACAAAAACATTGGCCTAAATGATAGCCGGTCGCAACCGTGCTATTTCCAGACAGATGGCATTTGTATACGTGTACACAGGCTGTTCAGCACATGGGCTGATCTTGTCAGCACACCTGCTGCATCGATTTTGAATGTGCAAAAAAACAGTGCCTGATGACAAAAACATTGGCGTAAATGACATCCGGTCGCAACCGTGCTATTTCCAGACAGATGGCATTTGTATACGTGTCTACACAGGCTGTTCAGCACATGGGCTGATCTTGTCAGCACACCTGCTGCATCGATTTTGAATGTGCAAAAAACAGTGCCTGATGACAAAAACGTTGGCGTAAATGACAGCCGGTCGCAACCGTGCTATTTCCAGACAGATGGCATTTGTATACGTGTGTACACAGGATGTTCAGCACATGGGCTGATCTTGTCAGCACACCTGCTGCATCGATTTTGAATGTGCAAAAAAACAGTGCCTTATGTCAAAAACGTTGGCCTTGGACAGCCGGCTGTTCAGCACATGCAGTGATCTTGTCAGCACATGTGCTGCATCGATTTTGAATGTGCAAAAAAACAGTGCCTGATGACAAAAACGTTGGCGTAAATGACAGCCGGTCGCAACCGTGCTATTTCCAGACAGATGGCATTTGTATACGTGTGTACACAGGCTGTTCAGCACATGGGCTGATCTTATCAGCACACCTGCTGCATCGATTTTGAATGTGCAAAAAAACAGTGCCTGATGATAAAAACGTTGGCCTAAATGACAACCGGTCGCAACCGTGCTATTTCCAGACAGATGGCATTTGTATAAGTGTGTACACAGGCTGTTCAGCACATGCGCTGATCTTGTCAGCACATGTGCTGCATCGATTTTTGAACGTGCAAAAAAACAGTGCCTTATGACAAAAACGTTGGCCTTGGACAGCCGGCTGTTCAGCACATGAAGTGATCTTGTCAGCTCATGTGCTGCATCGATTTTGAATGTGCAAAAAAACAGTGCCTGATGGCAAAAACGTTGGCCTAAATGACAGCCGGTCGCTACCGTGCTATTTCCAGACAGATGGCATTTGTATACGTGTATACACAGGCTGTTCAGCACATGCGCTGATCTCGTTAGCACATGTGCTGCATGGATTTTTGAACGTGCAAACAGTGCCTAATGACAAAAACGTTGGCCTAAATGACAGCCGGTCGCAACCGTGCTATTTCCAGACAGATAGCATTTTTATACGTGTGTAAACAGGCTATTCAGCACATGCGATGATCTCATTAGCACATGTGTTGCATGGATTTTTGAACGTGCAAAAAAACAGTGCCTTATGACAAAAACGTTGGCCTTGGACAGCCGGCTGTTCAGCACATGAAGTGATCTTGTCAGCTCATGTGCTGCATGGATTTTGAATGTGCAAAAAAACAGTGCCTTATGACAAAAACGTTGGCCTTGGACAGCCGGCTGTTCAGCACATGCACTGATCTTGTCAGCTCATGTGCTGCATCGATTTTGAATGTGCAAAAAAACAGTGCCTGATGGCAAAAACGTTGGCCTAAATGACAGCCGGTCGCTACCGTGCTATTTCCAGACAGATGGCATTTGTATACGTGTGTACACAGGCTGTTCAGCACATGGGCTGATCTTATCAGCACACCTGCTGCATCGATTTTGAATGTGCAAAAAAACAGTGCCTGATGATAAAAACGTTGGCCTAAATGACAACCGGTCGCAACCGTGCTATTTCCAGACAGATGGCATTTGTATAAGTGTGTACACAGGCTGTTCAGCACATGCGCTGATCTTGTCAGCACATGTGCTGCATCGATTTTTGAACGTGCAAAAAAACAGTGCCTTATGACAAAAACGTTGGCCTTGGACAGCCGGCTGTTCAGCACATGAAGTGATCTTGTCAGCTCATGTGCTGCATCGATTTTGAATGTGCAAAAAAACAGTGCCTGATGGCAAAAACGTTGGCCTAAATGACAGCCGGTCGCTACCGTGCTATTTCCAGACAGATGGCATTTGTATACGTGTATACACAGGCTGTTCAGCACATGCGCTGATCTCGTTAGCACATGTGCTGCATGGATTTTTGAACGTGCAAACAGTGCCTAATGACAAAAACGTTGGCCTAAATGACAGCCGGTCGCAACCGTGCTATTTCCAGACAGATAGCATTTTTATACGTGTGTAAACAGGCTATTCAGCACATGCGATGATCTCATTAGCACATGTGTTGCATGGATTTTTGAACGTGCAAAAAAACAGTGCCTTATGACAAAAACGTTGGCCTTGGACAGCCGGCTGTTCAGCACATGAAGTGATCTTGTCAGCTCATGTGCTGCATGGATTTTGAATGTGCAAAAAAACAGTGCCTTATGACAAAAACGTTGGCCTTGGACAGCCGGCTGTTCAGCACATGCACTGATCTTGTCAGCTCATGTGCTGCATCGATTTTGAATGTGCAAAAAAACAGTGCCTGATGGCAAAAACGTTGGCCTAAATGACAGCCGGTCGCTACCGTGCTATTTCCAGACAGATGGCATTTGTATACGTGTGTACACAGGCTGTTCAGCATATGCGATGATCTCGTTAGCACATGTGCTGCATGGATTTTGAATGTGCAAAAAAACAGTGCCTTATGACAAAAACGTTGGCCTTGGACAGCCGGCTGTTCAGCACATGCACTGATCTTGTCAGCACATGTGCTGCATGGATTTTGAATGTGCAAAAAAACAGTTCCTGATGGCAAAAACTATGGCCTAAATGACAGCCGGTCGCAACCGTGCTATTTCCAAACAGATGGCATTTGTATATGTGTGTACACAGGCTGTTCAGCACATGGGCTGATCTTGTCAGCACACCTGCTGCATCGATTTTCAATGTGCAAAAAAACAGTGCCTGATGATAAAAACATTGGCCTAAATGACAGTCGGTCGCAACCGTGATATTTCCAGACAGATGGCATTTGTATACGTGTGTACACAGGCTGTTCAGCACATGGGCTGATCTTGTCAGCACACCTGCTGCATCGATTTTGAATGTGCAAAAAAACAGTGCCTTATGACAAAAACGTTGGCCTTGGACAGCCGGCTGTTCAGCACATGCACTGATCTTGTCAGCACATGTGCTGCATCGATTTTGAATGTGCAAAAAAACAGTGCCTGATGACAAAAACGTTGGCGTAAATGACAGCCGGTCGCAACCGTGCTATTTCCAGACAGATGGCATTTGTATACGTGTGTACACAGGCTGTTCAGCACATGGGCTGATCTTGTCAGCACACCTGCTGCATCGATTTTGAATGTGCAAAAAAACAGTGCCTGATGACAAAAACGTTGGCGTAAATGACAGCCGGTCGCAACCGTGCTATTTCCAGACAGATGGCATTTGTATACGTGTGTACACAGGCTGTTCAGCACATGGGCTGATCTTGTCAGCACACCTGCTGCATCGATTTTGAATGTGCAAAAAAACAGTGCCTGATGACAAAAACGTTGGCGTAAATGACAGCCGGTCGCAACCGTGCTATTTCCAGACAGATGGCATTTGTATACGTGTGTACACAGGCTGTTCAGCACATGGGCTGATCTTGTCAGCACACCTGCTGCATCGATTTTGAATGTGCAAAAAAACAGTGCCTGATGACAAAAACGTTGGCGTAAATGACAGTCGGTCGCAACCGTGATATTTCCAGACAGATGGCATTTGTATACGTGTGTACACAGGCTGTTCAGCACATGGGCTGATCTTGTCAGCACACCTGCTGCATCGATTTTGAATGTGCAAAAAAACAGTGCCTTATGACAAAAACGTTGGCCTTGGACAGCCGGCTGTTCAGCACATGCAGTGATCTTGTCAGCACATGTGCTGCATCGATTTTGAATGTGCAAAAAAACAGTGCCTGATGACAAAAACGTTGGCGTAAATGACAGCCGGTCGCAACCGTGCTATTTCCAGACAGATGGCATTTGTATACGTGTGTACACAGGCTGTTCAGCACATGGGCTGATCTTGTCAGCACACCTGCTGCATCGATTTTGAATGTGCAAAAAAACAGTGCCTGATGACAAAAACGTTGGCGTAAATGACAGCCGGTCGCAACCGTGCTATTTCCAGACAGATGGCATTTGTATACGTGTGTACACAGGCTGTTCAGCACATGGGCTGATCTTGTCAGCACACCTGCTGCATCGATTTTGAATGTGCAAAAAAACTGTGCCTTATGACAAAAACGTTGGCGTAAATGACAGCCGGTCGCAACCGTGCTATTTCCAGACAGATGGCATTTGTATACGTGTGTACACAGGCTGTTCAGCACATGCGCTGATCTTGTCAGCACATGTGCTGCATGGATTTTGAATGTGCAAAAAAACAGTTCCTGATGGCAAAAACTATGGCCTAAATGACAGCCGGTCGCAACCGTGCTATTTCCAAACAGATGGCATTTGTATATGTGTGTACACAGGCTGTTCAGCACATGGGCTGATCTTGTCAGCACACCTGCTGCATCGATTTTCAATGTGCAAAAAAACAGTGCCTGATGATAAAAACATTGGCCTAAATGACAGTCGGTCGCAACCGTGATATTTCCAGACAGATGGCATTTGTATACGTGTGTACACAGGCTGTTCAGCACATGGGCTGATCTTGTCAGCACACCTGCTGCATCGATTTTGAATGTGCAAAAAAACAGTGCCTTATGACAAAAACGTTGGCCTTGGACAGCCGGCTGTTCAGCACATGCAGTGATCTTGTCAGCACATGTGCTGCATCGATTTTGAATGTGCAAAAAAACAGTGCCTGATGACAAAAACGTTGGCGTAAATGACAGCCGGTCGCAACCGTGCTATTTCCAGACAGATGGCATTTGTATACGTGTGTACACAGGCTGTTCAGCACATGGGCTGATCTTGTCAGCACACCTGCTGCATCGATTTTGAATGTGCAAAAAAACAGTGCCTGATGACAAAAACGTTGGCGTAAATGACAGCCGGTCGCAACCGTGCTATTTCCAGACAGATGGCATTTGTATACGTGTGTACACAGGCTGTTCAGCACATGGGCTGATCTTGTCAGCACACCTGCTGCATCGATTTTGAATGTGCAAAAAAACAGTGCCTGATGACAAAAACGTTGGCGTAAATGACAGCCGGTCGCAACCGTGCTATTTCCAGACAGATGGCATTTGTATACGTGTGTACACAGGCTGTTCAGCACATGGGCTGATCTTGTCAGCACACCTGCTGCATCGATTTTGAATGTGCAAAAAAACAGTGCCTGATGACAAAAACGTTGGCGTAAATGACATCCGGTCGCAACCATGCTATTTCCAGACAGATGGCATTTGTATACGTGTCTACACAGGCTGTTCAGCACATGGGCTGATCTTGTCAGCACACCTGCTGCATCGATTTTGAATGTGCAAAAAACAGTGCCTGATGACAAAAACGTTGGCGTAAATGACAGCCGTTCGCAACCGTGCTATTTCCAGACAGATGGCATTTGTATACGTGTGTACACAGGATGTTCAGCACATGGGCTGATCTTGTCAGCACACCTGCTGCATCGATTTTGAATGTGCAAAAAAACAGTTCCTGATGGCAAAAACTATGGCCTAAATGACAGCCGGTCGCAACCGTGCTATTTCCAAACAGATGGCATTTGTATATGTGTGTACACAGGCTGTTCAGCACATGGGCTGATCTTGTCAGCACACCTGCTGCATCGATTTTGAATGTGCAAAAAAACTGTGCCTTATGACAAAAACGTTGGCGTAAATGACAGCCGGTCGCAACCGTGCTATTTCCAGACAGATGGCATTTGTATACGTGTCTACACAGGCTGTTCAGCACATGGGCTGATCTTGTCAGCACACCTGCTGCATCGATTTTGAATGTGCAAAAAAACAGTGCCTGATGACAAAAACGTTGGCGTAAATGACAGCCGGTCGCAACCGTGCTATTTCCAGACAGATGGCATTTGTATACGTGTGTACACAGGCTGTTCAGCACATGGGCTGATCTTGTCAGCACACCTGCTGCATCGATTTTGAATGTGCAAAAAAACAGTGCCTTATGACAAAAACGTTGGCCTTGGACAGCCGGCTGTTCAGCACATGCAGTGATCTTGTCAGCACATGTGCTGCATCGATTTTGAATGTGCAAAAAAACAGTGCCTGATGACAAAAACGTTGGCGTAAATGACAGCCGGTCGCAACCGTGCTATTTCCAGACAGATGGCATTTGTATACGTGTGTACACAGGCTGTTCAGCACATGGGCTGATCTTGTCAGCACACCTGCTGCATCGATTTTGAATGTGCAAAAAAACAGTGCCTGATGACAAAAACGTTGGCGTAAATGACAGCCGGTCGCAACCGTGCTATTTCCAGACAGATGGCATTTGTATACGTGTGTACACAGGCTGTTCAGCACATGGGCTGATCTTGTCAGCACACCTGCTGCATCGATTTTGAATGTGCAAAAAAACAGTGCCTGATGACAAAAACGTTGGCGTAAATGACAGCCGGTCGCAACCGTGCTATTTCCAGACAGATGGCATTTGTATACGTGTGTACACAGGCTATTCAGCACATGGGCTGATCTTGTCAGCACACCTGCTGCATCGATTTTGAATGTGCAAAAAAACAGTGCCTGATGACAAAAACGTTGGCGTAAATGACAGCCGGTCGCAACCGTGCTATTTCCAGACAGATGGCATTTGTATACGTGTGTACACAGGCTGTTCAGCACATGGGCTGATCTTGTCAGCACACCTGCTGCATCGATTTTGAATGTGCAAAAAAACAGTGCCTGATGACAAAAACGTTGGCGTAAATGACAGCCGGTCGCAACCGTGCTATTTCCAGACAGATGGCATTTGTATACGTGTGTACACAGGCTGTTCAGCACATGGGCTGATCTTGTCAGCACACCTGCTGCATCGATTTTGAATGTGCAAAAAAACAGTGCCTGATGACAAAAACGTTGGCGTAAATGACAGCCGGTCGCAACCGTGCTATTTCCAGACAGATGGCATTTGTATACGTGTGTACACAGGCTGTTCAGCACATGGGCTGATCTTGTCAGCACACCTGCTGCATCGATTTTGAATGTGCAAAAAAACAGTGCCTGATGACAAAAACGTTGGCGTAAATGACATCCGGTCGCAACCATGCTATTTCCAGACAGATGGCATTTGTATACGTGTCTACACAGGCTGTTCAGCACATGGGCTGATCTTGTCAGCACACCTGCTGCATCGATTTTGAATGTGCAAAAAACAGTGCCTGATGACAAAAACGTTGGCGTAAATGACAGCCGTTCGCAACCGTGCTATTTCCAGACAGATGGCATTTGTATACGTGTGTACACAGGATGTTCAGCACATGGGCTGATCTTGTCAGCACACCTGCTGCATCGATTTTGAATGTGCAAAAAAACAGTTCCTGATGGCAAAAACTATGGCCTAAATGACAGCCGGTCGCAACCGTGCTATTTCCAAACAGATGGCATTTGTATATGTGTGTACACAGGCTGTTCAGCACATGGGCTGATCTTGTCAGCACACCTGCTGCATCGATTTTGAATGTGCAAAAAAACTGTGCCTTATGACAAAAACGTTGGCGTAAATGACAGCCGGTCGCAACCGTGCTATTTCCAGACAGATGGCATTTGTATACGTGTCTACACAGGCTGTTCAGCACATGGGCTGATCTTGTCAGCACACCTGCTGCATCGATTTTGAATGTGCAAAAAAACAGTGCCTGATGACAAAAACGTTGGCGTAAATGACAGCCGGTCGCAACCGTGCTATTTCCAGACAGATGGCATTTGTATACGTGTGTACACAGGCTGTTCAGCACATGGGCTGATCTTGTCAGCACACCTGCTGCATCGATTTTGAATGTGCAAAAAAACTGTGCCTTATGACAAAAACGTTGGCGTAAATGACAGCCGGTCGCAACCGTGCTATTTCCAGACAGATGGCATTTGTATACGTGTGTACACAGGCTGTTCAGCACATGGGCTGATCTTGTCAGCACACCTGCTGCATCGATTTTGAATGTGCAAAAAAACTGTGCCTTATGACAAAAACGTTGGCGTAAATGACAGCCGGTCGCAACCGTGCTATTTCCAGACAGATGGCATTTGTATACGTGTGTACACAGGCTGTTCAGCACATGGGCTGATCTTGTCAGCACACCTGCTGCATCGATTTTGAATGTGCAAAACAACAGTGCCTGATGACAAAAACGTTGGCGTAAATGACAGCCGGTCGCAACCGTGCTATTTCCAGACAGATGGCATTTGTATACGTGTGTACACAGGCTGTTCAGCACATGGGCTGATCTTGTCAGCACACCTGCTGCATGGATTTTGAATGTGCAAAAAAACTGTGCCTTATGACAAAAACGTTGGCCTTGGACAGCCGGCTGTTCAGCACATGCACTGATCTTGTCAGCTCATGTGCTGCATCGATTTTGAATGCGCAAAACAACAGTGCCTGATGACAAAAACGTTGGCGTAAATGACAGCCGGTCGCAACCGTGCTATTTCCAGACAGATGGCATTTGTATACGTGTGTACACAGGCTGTTCAGCACATGGGCTGATCTTGTCAGCACACCTGCTGCATCGATTTTGAATGTGCAAAAAAACAGTGCCTTATGACAAAAACGTTGGCCTAAATGACAGCCGGTCGCAACTGTGCTATTTCCAGACAGATGGAATTTTTATACGTGTATACACAGGCTGTTCAGCACATGCGATGATCTCGTTAGCACATGTGCTGCATGAATTTTGAATGTGCAAACAGTGTCTGATGACAAAAACGTTGGCCTAAATTGAATGTGCAAACAGTGCCTGATGACAAAAACGTTGGCCTAAATGACAGCCGGTCGCTACCGTGCTATTTCCAGACAGATGGCATTTGTATACACAGGCTGTTCAGCACATGCGATGATCTCGTTAACACATGTGCTGCATGGATTTTGAATGTGCAAAAAAACAGTGCCTTATGACAAAAACGTTGGCCTTGGACAGCCGGCTGTTCAGCACATGCAGTGATCTTGTCAGCACATGTGCTGCATCGATTTTGAATGTGCAAAAAAACAGTGCCTGATGGCAAAAACGTTGGCCTAAATGACAGCCGGTCGCTACCGTGCTATTTCCAGACAGATGGCATTTGTATACGTGTATACACAGGCTGTTCAGCACATGCGCTGATCTCGTTAGCACATGTGCTGCATGGATTTTTGAACGTGCAAACAGTGCCTAATGACAAAAATGTTGGCCTAAATGACAGCCGGTAGCAACCGTGCTATTTCCAGACAGATGGCATTTGTATACGTGTCTACACAGGCTGTTCAGCACATGGGCTGATCTTGTCAGCACACCTGCTGCATCGATTTTGAATGTGCAAAAAAACAGTGCCTGATGACAAAAACGTTGGCGTAAATGACAGCCGGTCGCAACCGTGCTATTTCCAGACAGATGGCATTTGTATACGTGTGTACACAGGCTGTTCAGCACATGGGCTGATCTTGTCAGCACACCTGCTGCATCGATTTTGAATGTGCAAAAAAACAGTGCCTGATGACAAAAACGTTGGCCTTGGACAGCCGGCTGTTCAGCACATGCAGTGATCTTGTCAGCACATGTGCTGCATCGATTTTGAATGTGCAAAAAAACAGTGCCTGATGACAAAAACGTTGGCGTAAATGACAGCCGGTCGCAACCGTGCTATTTCCAGACAGATGGCATTTGTATACGTGTGTACACAGGCTGTTCAGCACATGGGCTGATCTTGTCAGCACACCTGCTGCATCGATTTTGAATGTGCAAAAAAACAGTGCCTGATGACAAAAACGTTGGCGTAAATGACAGCCGGTCGCAACCGTGCTATTTCCAGACAGATGGCATTTGTATACGTGTATACAGAGGCTGTTCAGCACATGCGCTGATCTCGTTAGCACATGTGCTGCATGGATTTTTGAACGTGCAAACAGTGCCTAATGACAAAAATGTTGGCCTAAATGACAGCCGGTAGCAACCGTGCTATTTCCAGACAGATGGCATTTGTATACGTGTATACACAGGCTGTTCAGCACATGCGCTGATCTCGTTAGCACATGTGCTGCATGGATTTTTGAACGTGCAAACAGTGCCTAATGACAAAAACGTTGGCCTAAATGACAGCCGGTCGCAACCGTGCTATTTCCAGACAGATAGCATTTTTATACGTGTGTAAACAGGCTGTTCAGCACATGCGCTGATCTTGTCAGCACATGTGCTGCATCGATTTTGAACGTGCAAAAAAACAGTGCCTTATAACAAAAACGTTGGCCTTGGACAGCCGGCTGTTCAGCACATGCACTGATCTTGTCAGCTCATGTGCTGCATCGATTTTGAATGTGCAAAAAAACAGTGCCTGATGGCAAAAAAGTTGGCCTAAATGACAGCCGGTCGCTACCGTGCTATTTCCAGACAGATGGCATTTGTATACGTGTGTACACAGGCTATTCAGCACATGCGATGATCTCATTAGCACATGTGTTGCATGGATTTTTGAACGTGCAAAAAAACAGTGCCTTATGACAAAAACGTTGGCCTTGGACAGCCGGCTGTTCAGCACATGAAGTGATCTTGTCAGCTCATGTGCTGCATGGATTTTGAATGTGCAAAAAAACAGTGCCTTATGACAAAAACGTTGGCCTTGGACAGCCGGCTGTTCAGCACATGGGCTGATCTTGTCAGCACATGTGCTGCATCGATTTTGAATGTGCAAAAAAACAGTGCCTGATGACAAAAACGTTGGCGTAAATGACAGCCGGTCGCAACCGTGCTATTTCCAGACAGATGGCATTTGTATACGTGTGTACACAGGCTGTTCAGCACATGGGCTGATCTTGTCAGCACACCTGCTGCATCGATTTTGAATGTGCAAAAAAACAGTGCCTGATGACAAAAACGTTGGCCTAAATGACAGCCGGTCGCAACTGTGCTATTTCCAGACAGATGGAATTTTTATACGTGTATACACAGGCTGTTCAGCACATGCGATGATCTCGTTAGCACATGTGCTGCATGAATTTTGAATGTGCAAACAGTGTCTGATGACAAAAACGTTGGCCTAAATTGAATGTGCAAACAGTGCCTTATGACAAAAACGTTGGCCTTGGACAGCCGGCTGTTCAGCACATGAAGTGATCTTGTCAGCTCATGTGCTGCATGGATTTTGAATGTGCAAAAAAACAGTGCCTTATGACAAAAACGTTGGCCTTGGACAGCCGGCTGTTCAGCACATGGGCTGATCTTGTCAGCACACCTGCTGCATCGATTTTGAATGTGCAAAAAAACAGTGCCTTATGACAAAAACGTTGGCCTAAATGACAGCCGGTCGCAACTGTGCTATTTCCAGACAGATGGAATTTTTATACGTGTGTACACAGGCTGTTCAGCACATGCGCTGATCTTGTCAGCACATGTGTTGCATGGATTTTTGAACGTGCAAAAAAACAGTGCCTTATGACAAAAACGTTGGCCTTGGACAGCCGGCTGTTCAGCACATGGGCTGATCTTGTCAGCACACCTGCTGCATCGATTTTGAATGTGCAAAAAAACAGTGCCTTATGACAAAAACGTTGGCCTTGGACAGCCGGCTGTTCAGCACATGCAGTGATCTTGTCAGCACATGTGCTGCATCGATTTTGAATGTGCAAAAAAACAGTGCCTGATGACAAAAACGTTGGCGTAAATGACAGCCGGTCGCAACCGTGCTATTTCCAGACAGATGGCATTTGTATACGTGTGTACACAGGCTGTTCAGCACATGGGCTGATCTTGTCAGCACACCTGCTGCATCGATTTTGAATGTGCAAAAAAACAGTGCCTGATGACAAAAACGTTGGCGTAAATGACAGCCGGTCGCAACCGTGCTATTTCCAGACAGATGGCATTTGTATACGTGTATACAGAGGCTGTTCAGCACATGCGCTGATCTCGTTAGCACATGTGCTGCATGGATTTTTGAACGTGCAAACAGTGCCTAATGACAAAAATGTTGGCCTAAATGACAGCCGGTAGCAACCGTGCTATTTCCAGACAGATGGCATTTGTATACGTGTATACACAGGCTGTTCAGCACATGCGCTGATCTCGTTAGCACATGTGCTGCATGGATTTTTGAACGTGCAAACAGTGCCTAATGACAAAAACGTTGGCCTAAATGACAGCCGGTCGCAACCGTGCTATTTCCAGACAGATAGCATTTTTATACGTGTGTAAACAGGCTGTTCAGCACATGCGCTGATCTTGTCAGCACATGTGCTGCATCGATTTTGAACGTGCAAAAAAACAGTGCCTTATAACAAAAACGTTGGCCTTGGACAGCCGGCTGTTCAGCACATGCACTGATCTTGTCAGCTCATGTGCTGCATCGATTTTGAATGTGCAAAAAAACAGTGCCTGATGGCAAAAAAGTTGGCCTAAATGACAGCCGGTCGCTACCGTGCTATTTCCAGACAGATGGCATTTGTATACGTGTGTACACAGGCTATTCAGCACATGCGATGATCTCATTAGCACATGTGTTGCATGGATTTTTGAACGTGCAAAAAAACAGTGCCTTATGACAAAAACGTTGGCCTTGGACAGCCGGCTGTTCAGCACATGAAGTGATCTTGTCAGCTCATGTGCTGCATGGATTTTGAATGTGCAAAAAAACAGTGCCTTATGACAAAAACGTTGGCCTTGGACAGCCGGCTGTTCAGCACATGGGCTGATCTTGTCAGCACACCTGCTGCATCGATTTTGAATGTGCAAAAAAACAGTGCCTTATGACAAAAACGTTGGCCTAAATGACAGCCGGTCGCAACTGTGCTATTTCCAGACAGATGGAATTTTTATACGTGTATACACAGGCTGTTCAGCACATGCGATGATCTCGTTAGCACATGTGCTGCATGAATTTTGAATGTGCAAACAGTGTCTGATGACAAAAACGTTGGCCTAAATTGAATGTGCAAACAGTGCCTGATGACAAAAACGTTGGCCTAAATGACAGCCGGTCGCTACCGTGCTATTTCCAGACAGATGGCATTTGTATACACAGGCTGTTCAGCACATGCGATGATCTCGTTAACACATGTGCTGCATGGATTTTGAATGTGCAAAAAAACAGTGCCTTATGACAAAAACGTTGGCCTTGGACAGCCGGCTGTTCAGCACATGCAGTGATCTTGTCTGCACATGTGCTGCATCGATTTTGAATGTGCAAAAAAACAGTGCCTTATGACAAAAACGTTGGCCTAAATGACAGCCGGTCGCAACTGTGCTATTTCCAGACAGATGGAATTTTTATACGTGTATACACAGGCTGTTCAGCACATGCGATGATCTCGTTAGCACATGTGCTGCATGAATTTTGAATGTGCAAACAGTGTCTGATGACAAAAACGTTGGCCTAAATTGAATGTGCAAACAGTGCCTGATGACAAAAACGTTGGCCTAAATGACAGCCGGTCGCTACCGTGCTATTTCCAGACAGATGGCATTTGTATACACAGGCTGTTCAGCACATGCGATGATCTCGTTAACACATGTGCTGCATGGATTTTGAATGTGCAAAAAAACAGTGCCTTATGACAAAAACGTTGGCCTTGGACAGCCGGCTGTTCAGCACATGCAGTGATCTTGTCTGCACATGTGCTGCATCGATTTTGAATGTGCAAAAAAACAGTGCCTGATGGCAAAAACGTTGGCCTAAATGACAGCCGGTCGCTACCGTGCGATTTCCAGACAGATGGCATTTGTATACGTGTATACACAGGCTGTTCAGCACATGCGCTGATCTCGTTAGCACATGTGCTGCATGGATTTTTGAACGTGCAAACAGTGCCTAATGACAAAAATGTTGGCCTAAATGACAGCCGGTAGCAACCGTGCTATTTCCAGACAGATGGCATTTGTATACGTGTCTACACAGGCTGTTCAGCACATGGGCTGATCTTGTCAGCACACCTGCTGCATCGATTTTGAATGTGCAAAAAAACAGTGCCTGATGACAAAAACGTTGGCGTAAATGACAGCCGGTCGCAACCGTGCTATTTCCAGACAGATGGCATTTGTATACGTGTGTACACAGGATGTTCAGCACATGGGCTGATCTTGTCAGCACACCTGCTGCATCGATTTTGAATGTGCAAAAAAACAGTGCCTTATGTCAAAAACGTTGGCCTTGGACAGCCGGCTGTTCAGCACATGCAGTGATCTTGTCAGCACATGTGCTGCATCGATTTTGAATGTGCAAAAAAACAGTGCCTGATGACAAAAACGTTGGCGTAAATGACAGCCGGTCGCAACCGTGCTATTTCCAGACAGATGGCATTTGTATACGTGTGTACACAGGCTGTTCAGCACATGCGCTGATCTCGTTAGCACATGTGCTGCATGGATTTTTGAACGTGCAAACAGTGCCTAATGACAAAAACGTTGGCCTAAATGACAGCCGGTCGCAACCGTGCTATTTCCAGACAGATAGCATTTTTATACGTGTGTACACAGGCTGTTCAGCACATGGGCTGATCTTGTCAGCACACCTGCTGCATCGATTTTGAATGTGCAAAAAAACAGTGCCTGATGACAAAAACGTTGGCGTAAATGACAGCCGGTCGCAACCGTGCTATTTCCAGACAGATGGCATTTGTATACGTGTGTACACAGGATGTTCAGCACATGGGCTGATCTTGTCAGCACACCTGCTGCATCGATTTTGAATGTGCAAAAAAACAGTGCCTTATGTCAAAAACGTTGGCCTTGGACAGCCGGCTGTTCAGCACATGCAGTGATCTTGTCAGCACATGTGCTGCATCGATTTTGAATGTGCAAAAAAACAGTGCCTGATGACAAAAACGTTGGCGTAAATGACAGCCGGTCGCAACCGTGCTATTTCCAGACAGATGGCATTTGTATACGTGTGTACACAGGCTGTTCAGCACATGCGCTGATCTCGTTAGCACATGTGCTGCATGGATTTTTGAACGTGCAAACAGTGCCTAATGACAAAAACGTTGGCCTAAATGACAGCCGGTCGCAACCGTGCTATTTCCAGACAGATAGCATTTTTATACGTGTGTAAACAGGCTATTCAGCACATGCGATGATCTCATTAGCACATGTGTTGCATGGATTTTTGAACGTGCAAAAAAACAGTGCCTTATGACAAAAACGTTGGCCTTGGACAGCCGGCTGTTCAGCACATGAAGTGATCTTGTCAGCTCATGTGCTGCATGGATTTTGAATGTGCAAAAAAACAGTGCCTTATGACAAAAACGTTGGCCTTGGACAGCCGGCTGTTCAGCACATGCACTGATCTTGTCAGCTCATGTGCTGCATCGATTTTGAATGTGCAAAAAAACAGTGCCTGATGGCAAAAACGTTGGCCTAAATGACAGCCGGTCGCTACCGTGCTATTTCCAGACAGATGGCATTTGTATACGTGTGTACACAGGCTGTTCAGCACATGCGATGATCTCGTTAGCACATGTGCTGCATGGATTTTGAATGTGCAAAAAAACAGTGCCTTATGACAAAAACGTTGGCCTTGGACAGCCGGCTGTTCAGCACATGCACTGATCTTGTCAGCACATGTGCTGCATGGATTTTGAATGTGCAAAAAAACAGTTCCTGATGGCAAAAACTATGGCCTAAATGACAGCCGGTCGCAACCGTGCTATTTCCAAACAGATGGCATTTGTATACGTGTGTACACAGGCTGTTCAGCACATGCGATGATCTCGTTAGCACATGTGCTGCATGGATTTTGAATGTGCAAAAAAACAGTGCCTTATGACAAAAACGTTGGCCTTGGACAGCCGGCTGTTCAGCACATGAAGTGATCTTGTCAGCTCATGTGCTGCATGGATTTTGAATGTGCAAAAAAACAGTGCCTTATGACAAAAACGTTGGCCTTGGACAGCCGGCTGTTCAGCACATGCACTGATCTTGTCAGCTCATGTGCTGCATCGATTTTGAATGTGCAAAAAAACAGTGCCTGATGGCAAAAACGTTGGCCTAAATGACAGCCGGTCGCTACCGTGCTATTTCCAGACAGATGGCATTTGTATACGTGTGTACACAGGCTGTTCAGCACATGCGATGATCTCGTTAGCACATGTGCTGCATGGATTTTGAATGTGCAAAAAAACAGTGCCTTATGACAAAAACGTTGGCCTTGGACAGCCGGCTGTTCAGCACATGCACTGATCTTGTCAGCACATGTGCTGCATGGATTTTGAATGTGCAAAAAAACAGTTCCTGATGGCAAAAACTATGGCCTAAATGACAGCCGGTCGCAACCGTGCTATTTCCAAACAGATGGCATTTGTATATGTGTGTACACAGGCTGTTCAGCACATGGGCTGATCTTGTCAGCACACCTGCTGCATCGATTTTCAATGTGCAAAAAAACAGTGCCTGATGATAAAAACATTGGCCTAAATGACAGTCGGTCGCAACCGTGATATTTCCAGACAGATGGCATTTGTATACGTGTGTACACAGGCTGTTCAGCACATGGGCTGATCTTGTCAGCACACCTGCTGCATCGATTTTGAATGTGCAAAAAAACAGTGCCTTATGACAAAAACGTTGGCCTTGGACAGCCGGCTGTTCAGCACATGCACTGATCTTGTCAGCACATGTGCTGCATCGATTTTGAATGTGCAAAAAAACAGTGCCTGATGACAAAAACGTTGGCGTAAATGACAGCCGGTCGCAACCGTGCTATTTCCAGACAGATGGCATTTGTATACGTGTGTACACAGGCTGTTCAGCACATGGGCTGATCTTGTCAGCACACCTGCTGCATCGATTTTCAATGTGCAAAAAAACAGTGCCTGATGACAAAAACGTTGGCGTAAATGACAGCCGGTCGCAACCGTGCTATTTCCAGACAGATGGCATTTGTATACGTGTGTACACAGGCTGATCAGCACATGGGCTGATCTTGTCAGCACACCTGCTGCATCGATTTTGAATGTGCAAAAAAACAGTGCCTGATGACAAAAACGTTGGCGTAAATGACAGCCGGTCGCAACCGTGCTATTTCCAGACAGATGGCATTTGTATACGTGTGTACACAGGCTATTCAGCACATGGGCTGATCTTGTCAGCACACCTGCTGCATCGATTTTGAATGTGCAAAAAAACAGTGCCTGATGACAAAAACGTTGGCGTAAATGACAGCCGGTCGCAACCGTGCTATTTCCAGACAGATGGCATTTGTATACGTGTGTACACAGGCTATTCAGCACATGGGCTGATCTTGTCAGCACACCTGCTGCATCGATTTTGAATGTGCAAAAAAACTGTGCCTTATGACAAAAACATTGGCCTAAATGATAGCCGGTCGCAACCGTGCTATTTCCAGACAGATGGCATTTGTATACGTGTACACAGGCTGTTCAGCACATGGGCTGATCTTGTCAGCACACCTGCTGCATCGATTTTGAATGTGCAAAAAAACAGTGCCTGATGACAAAAACATTGGCGTAAATGACATCCGGTCGCAACCGTGCTATTTCCAGACAGATGGCATTTGTATACGTGTCTACACAGGCTGTTCAGCACATGGGCTGATCTTGTCAGCACACCTGCTGCATCGATTTTGAATGTGCAAAAAACAGTGCCTGATGACAAAAACGTTGGCGTAAATGACAGCCGGTCGCAACCGTGCTATTTCCAGACAGATGGCATTTGTATACGTGTGTACACAGGATGTTCAGCACATGGGCTGATCTTGTCAGCACACCTGCTGCATCGATTTTGAATGTGCAAAAAAACAGTGCCTTATGTCAAAAACGTTGGCCTTGGACAGCCGGCTGTTCAGCACATGCAGTGATCTTGTCAGCACATGTGCTGCATCGATTTTGAATGTGCAAAAAAACAGTGCCTGATGACAAAAACGTTGGCGTAAATGACAGCCGGTCGCAACCGTGCTATTTCCAGACAGATGGCATTTGTATACGTGTGTACACAGGCTGTTCAGCACATGGGCTGATCTTATCAGCACACCTGCTGCATCGATTTTGAATGTGCAAAAAAACAGTGCCTGATGATAAAAACGTTGGCCTAAATGACAACCGGTCGCAACCGTGCTATTTCCAGACAGATGGCATTTGTATAAGTGTGTACACAGGCTGTTCAGCACATGCGCTGATCTTGTCAGCACATGTGCTGCATCGATTTTTGAACGTGCAAAAAAACAGTGCCTTATGACAAAAACGTTGGCCTTGGACAGCCGGCTGTTCAGCACATGAAGTGATCTTGTCAGCTCATGTGCTGCATCGATTTTGAATGTGCAAAAAAACAGTGCCTGATGGCAAAAACGTTGGCCTAAATGACAGCCGGTCGCTACCGTGCTATTTCCAGACAGATGGCATTTGTATACGTGTATACACAGGCTGTTCAGCACATGCGCTGATCTCGTTAGCACATGTGCTGCATGGATTTTTGAACGTGCAAACAGTGCCTAATGACAAAAACGTTGGCCTAAATGACAGCCGGTCGCAACCGTGCTATTTCCAGACAGATAGCATTTTTATACGTGTGTAAACAGGCTATTCAGCACATGCGATGATCTCATTAGCACATGTGTTGCATGGATTTTTGAACGTGCAAAAAAACAGTGCCTTATGACAAAAACGTTGGCCTTGGACAGCCGGCTGTTCAGCACATGAAGTGATCTTGTCAGCTCATGTGCTGCATGGATTTTGAATGTGCAAAAAAACAGTGCCTTATGACAAAAACGTTGGCCTTGGACAGCCGGCTGTTCAGCACATGCACTGATCTTGTCAGCTCATGTGCTGCATCGATTTTGAATGTGCAAAAAAACAGTGCCTGATGGCAAAAACGTTGGCCTAAATGACAGCCGGTCGCTACCGTGCTATTTCCAGACAGATGGCATTTGTATACGTGTGTACACAGGCTGTTCAGCACATGGGCTGATCTTATCAGCACACCTGCTGCATCGATTTTGAATGTGCAAAAAAACAGTGCCTGATGATAAAAACGTTGGCCTAAATGACAACCGGTCGCAACCGTGCTATTTCCAGACAGATGGCATTTGTATAAGTGTGTACACAGGCTGTTCAGCACATGCGCTGATCTTGTCAGCACATGTGCTGCATCGATTTTTGAACGTGCAAAAAAACAGTGCCTTATGACAAAAACGTTGGCCTTGGACAGCCGGCTGTTCAGCACATGAAGTGATCTTGTCAGCTCATGTGCTGCATCGATTTTGAATGTGCAAAAAAACAGTGCCTGATGGCAAAAACGTTGGCCTAAATGACAGCCGGTCGCTACCGTGCTATTTCCAGACAGATGGCATTTGTATACGTGTATACACAGGCTGTTCAGCACATGCGCTGATCTCGTTAGCACATGTGCTGCATGGATTTTTGAACGTGCAAACAGTGCCTAATGACAAAAACGTTGGCCTAAATGACAGCCGGTCGCAACCGTGCTATTTCCAGACAGATAGCATTTTTATACGTGTGTAAACAGGCTATTCAGCACATGCGATGATCTCATTAGCACATGTGTTGCATGGATTTTTGAACGTGCAAAAAAACAGTGCCTTATGACAAAAACGTTGGCCTTGGACAGCCGGCTGTTCAGCACATGAAGTGATCTTGTCAGCTCATGTGCTGCATGGATTTTGAATGTGCAAAAAAACAGTGCCTTATGACAAAAACGTTGGCCTTGGACAGCCGGCTGTTCAGCACATGCACTGATCTTGTCAGCTCATGTGCTGCATCGATTTTGAATGTGCAAAAAAACAGTGCCTGATGGCAAAAACGTTGGCCTAAATGACAGCCGGTCGCTACCGTGCTATTTCCAGACAGATGGCATTTGTATACGTGTGTACACAGGCTGTTCAGCATATGCGATGATCTCGTTAGCACATGTGCTGCATGGATTTTGAATGTGCAAAAAAACAGTGCCTTATGACAAAAACGTTGGCCTTGGACAGCCGGCTGTTCAGCACATGCACTGATCTTGTCAGCACATGTGCTGCATGGATTTTGAATGTGCAAAAAAACAGTTCCTGATGGCAAAAACTATGGCCTAAATGACAGCCGGTCGCAACCGTGCTATTTCCAAACAGATGGCATTTGTATATGTGTGTACACAGGCTGTTCAGCACATGGGCTGATCTTGTCAGCACACCTGCTGCATCGATTTTCAATGTGCAAAAAAACAGTGCCTGATGATAAAAACATTGGCCTAAATGACAGTCGGTCGCAACCGTGATATTTCCAGACAGATGGCATTTGTATACGTGTGTACACAGGCTGTTCAGCACATGGGCTGATCTTGTCAGCACACCTGCTGCATCGATTTTGAATGTGCAAAAAAACAGTGCCTTATGACAAAAACGTTGGCCTTGGACAGCCGGCTGTTCAGCACATGCACTGATCTTGTCAGCACATGTGCTGCATCGATTTTGAATGTGCAAAAAAACAGTGCCTGATGACAAAAACGTTGGCGTAAATGACAGCCGGTCGCAACCGTGCTATTTCCAGACAGATGGCATTTGTATACGTGTGTACACAGGCTGTTCAGCACATGGGCTGATCTTGTCAGCACACCTGCTGCATCGATTTTGAATGTGCAAAAAAACAGTGCCTGATGACAAAAACGTTGGCGTAAATGACAGCCGGTCGCAACCGTGCTATTTCCAGACAGATGGCATTTGTATACGTGTGTACACAGGCTGTTCAGCACATGGGCTGATCTTGTCAGCACACCTGCTGCATCGATTTTGAATGTGCAAAAAAACAGTGCCTGATGACAAAAACGTTGGCGTAAATGACAGCCGGTCGCAACCGTGCTATTTCCAGACAGATGGCATTTGTATACGTGTGTACACAGGCTGTTCAGCACATGGGCTGATCTTGTCAGCACACCTGCTGCATCGATTTTGAATGTGCAAAAAAACAGTGCCTGATGACAAAAACGTTGGCGTAAATGACAGTCGGTCGCAACCGTGATATTTCCAGACAGATGGCATTTGTATACGTGTGTACACAGGCTGTTCAGCACATGGGCTGATCTTGTCAGCACACCTGCTGCATCGATTTTGAATGTGCAAAAAAACAGTGCCTTATGACAAAAACGTTGGCCTTGGACAGCCGGCTGTTCAGCACATGCAGTGATCTTGTCAGCACATGTGCTGCATCGATTTTGAATGTGCAAAAAAACAGTGCCTGATGACAAAAACGTTGGCGTAAATGACAGCCGGTCGCAACCGTGCTATTTCCAGACAGATGGCATTTGTATACGTGTGTACACAGGCTGTTCAGCACATGGGCTGATCTTGTCAGCACACCTGCTGCATCGATTTTGAATGTGCAAAAAAACAGTGCCTGATGACAAAAACGTTGGCGTAAATGACAGCCGGTCGCAACCGTGCTATTTCCAGACAGATGGCATTTGTATACGTGTGTACACAGGCTGTTCAGCACATGGGCTGATCTTGTCAGCACACCTGCTGCATCGATTTTGAATGTGCAAAAAAACTGTGCCTTATGACAAAAACGTTGGCGTAAATGACAGCCGGTCGCAACCGTGCTATTTCCAGACAGATGGCATTTGTATACGTGTGTACACAGGCTGTTCAGCACATGCGCTGATCTTGTCAGCACATGTGCTGCATGGATTTTGAATGTGCAAAAAAACAGTTCCTGATGGCAAAAACTATGGCCTAAATGACAGCCGGTCGCAACCGTGCTATTTCCAAACAGATGGCATTTGTATATGTGTGTACACAGGCTGTTCAGCACATGGGCTGATCTTGTCAGCACACCTGCTGCATCGATTTTCAATGTGCAAAAAAACAGTGCCTGATGATAAAAACATTGGCCTAAATGACAGTCGGTCGCAACCGTGATATTTCCAGACAGATGGCATTTGTATACGTGTGTACACAGGCTGTTCAGCACATGGGCTGATCTTGTCAGCACACCTGCTGCATCGATTTTGAATGTGCAAAAAAACAGTGCCTTATGACAAAAACGTTGGCCTTGGACAGCCGGCTGTTCAGCACATGCAGTGATCTTGTCAGCACATGTGCTGCATCGATTTTGAATGTGCAAAAAAACAGTGCCTGATGACAAAAACGTTGGCGTAAATGACAGCCGGTCGCAACCGTGCTATTTCCAGACAGATGGCATTTGTATACGTGTGTACACAGGCTGTTCAGCACATGGGCTGATCTTGTCAGCACACCTGCTGCATCGATTTTGAATGTGCAAAAAAACAGTGCCTGATGACAAAAACGTTGGCGTAAATGACAGCCGGTCGCAACCGTGCTATTTCCAGACAGATGGCATTTGTATACGTGTGTACACAGGCTGTTCAGCACATGGGCTGATCTTGTCAGCACACCTGCTGCATCGATTTTGAATGTGCAAAAAAACAGTGCCTGATGACAAAAACGTTGGCGTAAATGACAGCCGGTCGCAACCGTGCTATTTCCAGACAGATGGCATTTGTATACGTGTGTACACAGGCTGTTCAGCACATGGGCTGATCTTGTCAGCACACCTGCTGCATCGATTTTGAATGTGCAAAAAAACAGTGCCTGATGACAAAAACGTTGGCGTAAATGACATCCGGTCGCAACCATGCTATTTCCAGACAGATGGCATTTGTATACGTGTCTACACAGGCTGTTCAGCACATGGGCTGATCTTGTCAGCACACCTGCTGCATCGATTTTGAATGTGCAAAAAACAGTGCCTGATGACAAAAACGTTGGCGTAAATGACAGCCGTTCGCAACCGTGCTATTTCCAGACAGATGGCATTTGTATACGTGTGTACACAGGATGTTCAGCACATGGGCTGATCTTGTCAGCACACCTGCTGCATCGATTTTGAATGTGCAAAAAAACAGTTCCTGATGGCAAAAACTATGGCCTAAATGACAGCCGGTCGCAACCGTGCTATTTCCAAACAGATGGCATTTGTATATGTGTGTACACAGGCTGTTCAGCACATGGGCTGATCTTGTCAGCACACCTGCTGCATCGATTTTGAATGTGCAAAAAAACTGTGCCTTATGACAAAAACGTTGGCGTAAATGACAGCCGGTCGCAACCGTGCTATTTCCAGACAGATGGCATTTGTATACGTGTCTACACAGGCTGTTCAGCACATGGGCTGATCTTGTCAGCACACCTGCTGCATCGATTTTGAATGTGCAAAAAAACAGTGCCTGATGACAAAAACGTTGGCGTAAATGACAGCCGGTCGCAACCGTGCTATTTCCAGACAGATGGCATTTGTATACGTGTGTACACAGGCTGTTCAGCACATGGGCTGATCTTGTCAGCACACCTGCTGCATCGATTTTGAATGTGCAAAAAAACAGTGCCTTATGACAAAAACGTTGGCCTTGGACAGCCGGCTGTTCAGCACATGCAGTGATCTTGTCAGCACATGTGCTGCATCGATTTTGAATGTGCAAAAAAACAGTGCCTGATGACAAAAACGTTGGCGTAAATGACAGCCGGTCGCAACCGTGCTATTTCCAGACAGATGGCATTTGTATACGTGTGTACACAGGCTGTTCAGCACATGGGCTGATCTTGTCAGCACACCTGCTGCATCGATTTTGAATGTGCAAAAAAACAGTGCCTGATGACAAAAACGTTGGCGTAAATGACAGCCGGTCGCAACCGTGCTATTTCCAGACAGATGGCATTTGTATACGTGTGTACACAGGCTGTTCAGCACATGGGCTGATCTTGTCAGCACACCTGCTGCATCGATTTTGAATGTGCAAAAAAACAGTGCCTGATGACAAAAACGTTGGCGTAAATGACAGCCGGTCGCAACCGTGCTATTTCCAGACAGATGGCATTTGTATACGTGTGTACACAGGCTATTCAGCACATGGGCTGATCTTGTCAGCACACCTGCTGCATCGATTTTGAATGTGCAAAAAAACAGTGCCTGATGACAAAAACGTTGGCGTAAATGACAGCCGGTCGCAACCGTGCTATTTCCAGACAGATGGCATTTGTATACGTGTGTACACAGGCTGTTCAGCACATGGGCTGATCTTGTCAGCACACCTGCTGCATCGATTTTGAATGTGCAAAAAAACAGTGCCTGATGACAAAAACGTTGGCGTAAATGACAGCCGGTCGCAACCGTGCTATTTCCAGACAGATGGCATTTGTATACGTGTGTACACAGGCTGTTCAGCACATGGGCTGATCTTGTCAGCACACCTGCTGCATCGATTTTGAATGTGCAAAAAAACAGTGCCTGATGACAAAAACGTTGGCGTAAATGACAGCCGGTCGCAACCGTGCTATTTCCAGACAGATGGCATTTGTATACGTGTGTACACAGGCTGTTCAGCACATGGGCTGATCTTGTCAGCACACCTGCTGCATCGATTTTGAATGTGCAAAAAAACAGTGCCTGATGACAAAAACGTTGGCGTAAATGACATCCGGTCGCAACCATGCTATTTCCAGACAGATGGCATTTGTATACGTGTCTACACAGGCTGTTCAGCACATGGGCTGATCTTGTCAGCACACCTGCTGCATCGATTTTGAATGTGCAAAAAACAGTGCCTGATGACAAAAACGTTGGCGTAAATGACAGCCGTTCGCAACCGTGCTATTTCCAGACAGATGGCATTTGTATACGTGTGTACACAGGATGTTCAGCACATGGGCTGATCTTGTCAGCACACCTGCTGCATCGATTTTGAATGTGCAAAAAAACAGTTCCTGATGGCAAAAACTATGGCCTAAATGACAGCCGGTCGCAACCGTGCTATTTCCAAACAGATGGCATTTGTATATGTGTGTACACAGGCTGTTCAGCACATGGGCTGATCTTGTCAGCACACCTGCTGCATCGATTTTGAATGTGCAAAAAAACTGTGCCTTATGACAAAAACGTTGGCGTAAATGACAGCCGGTCGCAACCGTGCTATTTCCAGACAGATGGCATTTGTATACGTGTCTACACAGGCTGTTCAGCACATGGGCTGATCTTGTCAGCACACCTGCTGCATCGATTTTGAATGTGCAAAAAAACAGTGCCTGATGACAAAAACGTTGGCGTAAATGACAGCCGGTCGCAACCGTGCTATTTCCAGACAGATGGCATTTGTATACGTGTGTACACAGGCTGTTCAGCACATGGGCTGATCTTGTCAGCACACCTGCTGCATCGATTTTGAATGTGCAAAAAAACAGTGCCTTATGACAAAAACGTTGGCCTTGGACAGCCGGCTGTTCAGCACATGCAGTGATCTTGTCAGCACATGTGCTGCATCGATTTTGAATGTGCAAAAAAACAGTGCCTGATGACAAAAACGTTGGCGTAAATGACAGCCGGTCGCAACCGTGCTATTTCCAGACAGATGGCATTTGTATACGTGTGTACACAGGCTGTTCAGCACATGGGCTGATCTTGTCAGCACACCTGCTGCATCGATTTTGAATGTGCAAAAAAACAGTGCCTGATGACAAAAACGTTGGCGTAAATGACAGCCGGTCGCAACCGTGCTATTTCCAGACAGATGGCATTTGTATACGTGTGTACACAGGCTGTTCAGCACATGGGCTGATCTTGTCAGCACACCTGCTGCATCGATTTTGAATGTGCAAAAAAACAGTGCCTGATGACAAAAACGTTGGCGTAAATGACAGCCGGTCGCAACCGTGCTATTTCCAGACAGATGGCATTTGTATACGTGTGTACACAGGCTATTCAGCACATGGGCTGATCTTGTCAGCACACCTGCTGCATCGATTTTGAATGTGCAAAAAAACAGTGCCTGATGACAAAAACGTTGGCGTAAATGACAGCCGGTCGCAACCGTGCTATTTCCAGACAGATGGCATTTGTATACGTGTGTACACAGGCTGTTCAGCACATGGGCTGATCTTGTCAGCACACCTGCTGCATCGATTTTGAATGTGCAAAAAAACAGTGCCTTATGACAAAAACGTTGGCCTAAATGACAGCCGGTGGCTACCCTGCTATTTCCAGACAGATGGTATTTGTATACGTGTGTACACAGGCTTTTCAGCACATGCGATGATCTCGTTAGCACATGTGCTGCATGGATTTTTGAACGTGCAAACAGTGCCTGATGACAAAAACGTTGGCCTAAATGACAGCTGGTCGCAACCGTGCTATTTCCAGACAGATGGCATTTTTATACGTGTGTAAACAGGCTGTTCAGCACATGCTCTGATCTTGTCAGCTCATGTGCTGCATCGATTTTGAATGTGCAAACAGTGCCTGATGGCAAAAACGTTGGCCTAAATGACAGCCGGTCGCTACCCTGCTATTTCCAGACAGATGGCATTTTTATTTTTATCTTTCTACTCCATTATTGGTGAGTAAATATTAATGAAAAGAAAAGGAAACCCCATCAACTCTACCTGTACAACCAATATCCTGCCCTTAACTATCTCATAAGAGGATATATTAATCATATTAAGCTGTTTTGCAAACAAAATTGCAACACCTCCACTTAAATTAGATCCATGGCTTAGAAAAATCTTCCCCTCCCACCACATTTTCCATTCTATTTCATTACTTAGATCGCTATGGGTTTCCTGTAAAAAAATTATATCCATGTGTTTATTTATAATCAATTCATTCAAAGCAGCTCGTTTTCTATAATTCCTTCCCCCATTAATATTAATTGTCCCTATTTTTATGCTCTCCATAAAAAGAGAAAAAAGAGAAAACAGCAGAAAGGAACAAGAAGAAGAAAACACCCCTTGTGACATTTATTCTATTGCTTTTTAACCCTCTGAGCCCGAGAAACGCAAATACGCGTTTTGGGGCAGATTTTCCTGATAAGGCAGAAAAGAGCTTGAATTACTCTGCCATGTTTGATCGTTCAGATAAGAGCAATACACCATTCAGATCTGTAAGGGGTCTTCTTTTATTTGTATTCACTCATAATAACAACTAAACTTTGTGCTTTTGAAGAATAAAGAAAACAAACAGCGTGCGCTCTCGGTCTTCTCCGTCTCCGCGATCTGTTTTCAGAAATGCGTCACTAAAATGAAGTGTAACTCAGCGAATACTCAACACAGACACATGAGAGTTATCTCTATAGGAAGCTTGACGTGTCTTCTTTGAAATGAAGTAAGTCATATCGAACACAAATATTCTGTGATGAAGTAATCCTTATGAAACCAACACGATGTCCAGTCTGTCCCGTCTAACTCATTATTTTTAATGAGATCCCGCCCCCTCGCGTTCACATGCAAATAACCACGTGACCCGCGCGCGCGGAGCATAAACAAAGCGTCAGTGTCAGTGAGGAGTTCATCGCTGCTATACTGTTACTTTCTGGAAGAAGACGCGCTGAGTAAAGGCTGGATTTCCCTCAAAATCGATCTGATGAGTAAGTAATGTTTATTTTATTTTCTGCATAAGTTAACGTGTTATTGTGACATAAACTTGAACACATTACTAGTTGGGTTGTTCCCAAACTACAACACGATAAATGCTACGCATCTAAGAATGTTTAGACCATGTTTATTATTAATAATCTGTTCACAAATATATTTTAATAACGTGCTAAACGATAACAATTAGTTCTCAGATATAAAATATATGTTTTATAGTACGAAGTATATCCTTTTATAGTACAGAGTCTATGACTGCAGAATCATATCTTTTATACTATAAAATCATACATGATGTTCAGGATGACTATAATTCCTGACTAAAATGTTTGAAATCCAGTAAAACATTGTGAATATGATGGGCAATTCATTGTATTTAAATTTCTTACGGCGCGAGTATAAAACAATAAAAGTAATATGAGAGTACATTGTAACATGATGAATGCTACGAGTCTAAGTATGTTTACAACATGTTTATGATTAATAGCCTACTCTGTTCAAAAATAGATTTTAATAACGTGCTAAACAATAATAATTAGTTTCTCAGATATAAAATGTTTTTTTTTACGATAATACAAAGCATGAATGAGTCTATGACTACAAAACCTATATATATATATAGATAGATAGATAGATATATGCTCCTGATATAAACATGCTCACAAATGTTTTTTCTCTTTTTTTGGTTGTTTGTATTTTATTGAATCAGACGCCTGCACCACAGATGATGAATCCTGCTGACTTTCAGTCTCTTCCAACTGTTTTCCTCTGAGAGCGCTGCACTAACATCAGTTCAACAGTTTCTTCTTGAAACCATGGAAAGTAGCAGAAACACTTAAATAACACGTGAATATCAGGTATGATTTATCTGTTTCACTTGTTGAACAGAATCTGTTGCAGGAAAGAGTCAAAGTCTGTTCACATCTCTGTGGTTAGATCAGTGCACAATAATGTGTCTTTGACCTTCATTATGTATGTTTTGATTATACTGTGTTGTAAATAAAATACAAATCTTTTAAAACCCCATTTTTTCAGTCTCCTCACACTCTCTCACCTGCCTCAGTCACAGTCACACTGATGGGCCATTAGCAGCTTTAGGGGAGGGCCCTTTGTCTCTCAGGTGAGAACCACTTAATATTCAAGCCCATTACCACTCCCTCGCATATTGGATTTCGAACACAAAACATGTCTTTAAAAATTTAAATCAATGTATTGTTTTCTGTGAGCAAATAAACAAGATGATTTTCACATAATTGTGAAGTAAATATTCTAGCCTACAAGATCTGGTTCTCAAAAGTCTTGTAAACAATTGTTCTGTATGTGTTTTATGGTCTTATTTGAGTGACTTCAAAATGTTAGTTTTTCACTAACCACGCATAAACGTTGTTTTCTCAAAAACACAATCGTGTACATAAATGCTGCTAACATAACATTGTAGCCCAGTTTGTGCTGTTTACAGTGTTATTAGACTTTAGCCATTTATATTTTTATAAGCAACTGAAAAAAGCACAAATGTCAGGGCATGTCGAAAGTTCTCCAGGTCCCCAAAACAGCCTCAGGGCCCAGAGGGTTAACCCATTTTTTTTTTCTTTTCATAATTGTGTAAATTTTTTTCAGTCTAAATCTTTTCCTTCGGCTCAGTTCTTCAAATCCTACACTCCTCTGTATTTTAACTGCCGACCTCAAGAATCTTTCAACATCGGGAAAAAAAGTCTGGACATCAAAAGTCTTTCCAAAAGTTTCATCCAGGAAGTCATTAATTTCTTTCACTGTATATAATGGATCATCCCCACTCTGAGAAATAATGTCAGACATTTCTGAAAGACTACCACCATCATCATCATCATCCATCTCCTCTTTTTCATCATCTCTATCAACAACCTTAACATAATGATCATCGCTGTTTCCAGTGATGTTTCACTGTTTCCAGTTTTTGGAAGCTTTTTTGCAGCTAGCTGGGGTCTTCACGGACATTTTCAATCTGTCCCTGGCCCAAACAACTGTCCCCACTATCTTCAAAACCTCCACCATCGTACCAGTACCGAAACACTCCACTGCCTCGGTCCCTAATGACTTCCGTCCTGTTGCACTCACCCCCATCATTGCCAAGTGTTTTGAGAAACTGGTTGCATCCCACCTAAAATCCTGTCTCCCTGCTACACTGGACCCATTCCAATTTGCCTATCGCCACAATAGGTCAACAGAGGACGCCATCTCAACAGCGCTTCACTCTGCCCTCACCCACCTGGACAGTCAAAACACACATGTGAGAATGCTGTTCATAGATTTCAGTTCTGCATTCAATACTGTAATCCCCTCCAAGCTGATCTCCAAGCTCAGCCAGCTTGGAATCAGCACACCCATCTGCAATTGGATTCTAGATTTTCTGACTAACAGACCTCAGTCCGTCAAGTTAGATAACCTCTCCTCCTCCATCACCCTGAACACCGGCGTGCCACAGGGCTGCGTACTGAGCCCTCTCTTGTACTCCCTCTTCACCCATGACTGTGTTCCTGTTTATAGCTCCAACACCATCATCAAATTTGCAGATGACACCACGGTGGTAGGTCTGATCAAGGATGACGATGAGTCAGCCTACAGGGATGAGGTGCAGCACCTGGCTGTGTGGTGTGCCACCAATAATCTACAACTAAACACCCAGAAGACAAAGGAGATCATTGTGGACTTCAGGCGGACTAGGAGTCATGCACACACACCCATCTACATCAACGGAGCTGTAGTGGAGCGTGTGTCGAGTTTCAAGTTCCTTGGCATCCACATCTCTGATGACCTCACCTGGTCCCATAACACTTCCACTCTGGTCAAAAAGGCACAGCAGCGCCTTTACTTCTTAAGGAGCCTTAAGAAAGTTCACCTGAATCCCAGGATCCTTGTGGAATTCTACCGCTGTATTGAGAGCATACTCACGAACTGCATCTCAGTATGGTACAGCAATTGCTCCGCATCTGACCGCAAAGCACTCCAGCGGGTGGTGAAAACTGCTCAACGGATCACCGGCACCCAGTTAACTTCCATTGAGAACATTTATCATAAGCGCTGTCTGGGCAGGGCAAGAAACATCATCAAGGATGCCTCTCACCCCAACCATGGACTTTTCACCCTCCTTCCATCCGGCAGGCGTTACAGGTGCCTACGCTCTCGCACTAGTAGGCTCAGGAAGAGCTTCTTCCCCGAGGCTGTAACACTTCTGAACGCCACACCACCAATCTAACCAGCACCTGCTTATTACTGCACTGGTCACAGTACTTTACACACATGCATTTGCACTACTCATATTTTGCACAGACTGCACATTGTTAAAGTTATTACACTATAAACTGTCTAAAGTTGTTACTGTACAAGCACAGTAAACTATTTCTATAAAATATTGCACTACTGCTATTTTGCATAGAATACATTGTTCTATCAATACTTTGCACACTCATCCAGCTGTATTTATATATTACCACTGTTCTCACGTTTCTGCTGTTCATAATGTGTATATATAATCTGTAATCTATATAATCTACATTGCTCTGTTCATAATGTACATACAATCCCTACATTGCATTCCTATTTATATCTGTATATACTCTGCTCAATACTGTATATAGCAATTCCACTGTACATTCTGTAAATCATATCTTCACTTACTCTGCACTTATATGTATATAAAACACTATATTCTTGCACTTCTGGTTAGATGCTAACTGCATTTCATTAGCTCTGTACTTGTACTCTGCATAAATGACAATAAAGTTGAATCTAATCTAATCTAATCTAATCTAATCTAATCTAGTGGTGACTTGTAAAATTTCTGCAAATTTATGTTTCATAATTAGCAAAAGCAAACAATTCAAAATATATCAGACAACAACAAAAATACATACAAAATTACAGAGTTTTAATCTATTTTAGAATGTTTAAATATATACCATAAAGTTGTGAGGAAGAAGTTGAAACATGAAGCAAAATGGACTTGAAATTGAACTGAAAATGAATGAGTCCCTATGGACCTCTGCTGGATATATGTGGTCATTGCACATTCTTTCTTTAACTATAATATCTTAAGATTTTCCTCTAACCTGCAGATGCCAGTATTCTATGCCTAACATATGGGCCAATATCCAGAAACCTTTTATATTTAATTTAGGTCATAGTTCAAGGGATATTTTCATTGAAAAAAAAAAAAATTCATAAACCAATTTATGGCATAGTTGATTATTTGTGCAGTAAATAGGTAAAAACCTACCAGATTTCCACAAAAACACAGCATAAATGTATAGCTGACAAGTAAGAAAAAATAATGAAAAAAATAAAATTTATATATATATATATATATATATATATATATATATATATATATATATATATACAAATGTATAGTTTTTGTCATGACAATAAAGCATAAGTAAATGTTTTTAAAAAAATGAGAGAGAGAGACAAACACACACACACACACACACACACACAGAGATAAACACACTCTCACACACACACACACACACACAAACAGAGAGAGAGAGAGAGACGCACACACACAAACACACAGAGACAGAGAGACAGAGGGCGATAGAGAGACACTGACACTCAAACAGAGAAAGAGAGAGAGAGACCTTTGAATAACTTTTATTACAAAAAATAAAAAAAAACAGTCTTCAATCAATTAATTAGCCAACAAGAAAAACAAAAATAAATAACAAACACCCATAAACCTTTTTACAACCATTATCATCATATATAATTATACATAGATTTGTAAATTGCCATTGCAGTCAACATCGCAAATACAGTTATTTATAGCCCACTTAAACTTGAAGTCTTCAATATTCTCGTTCAGTCGATAATATTCAAATTCTATTTTTAACCTTGACTTCATCAAACCCTCATAAATCGGTACCACATCAATTTGTCCTATACCACCTAGTTTACTTTTACGAGAGAGCCAAACAGCTAACTTTGCTTGTCCAAAAATAAAATTGAGTAAATGGCAAATCTCCCTCTTGCTACGTTTATATTTAGGTCCATAGATATACAACTCAAGTGTAAAAGCTTCTCCTAATGTCTGACACCACCCTCCAAGAATTTCAAAGAGGGGTAATAGTCTACTACAGTCAGCAAACAAGTGAAAAACTGTCTCCTGCTGTTCACAGAAAGGACACCCTATCCCCGCTAGTGGATCAAAATACGCTCCGTGTCTGTTCTTGCTATAATACCATGTACAACGCGCCACTGCAGGTCTCCAGACCTTTTTTCAATGGGGGGCTTGTACATGGTCCTCCAGCTACCTTTCGGGGAAGAATCTGGTCCAAAAAATTCTGTCCATTTAGACTCTTTTACAGTTTCAAGTGCACGAAGATGAAGAACTTTTACACACAACATATAAGTAGCTTTTTTCCCCAATGTTTCTGAAACACCCCAGTTGAGGTGTCTTAAAGGATAGAATACCACCTTCAATTTCTTGCCACAATCCAGTTGCAGCTGTAATATCCAGTTCTGGGAAAGAAGAAACAGCAACTGGCATGCACTCATATAGATGATTCAACAGCCTCTGTACAACTCGGACTGATCTTATACCAAGCTTGGTAGCCAGAGTCTCTGCAGAAATCCATCCATCTTCAGTCAGTAAGTGTCCAATCTTTACAATATTTGCAGACCATAAAGCATGCCTCACAGAAATTGATTTTAGAACATCCACATCAATTTTTGGGTTAAAGATCAAAGGTTCTTCCAATAACCACTGACTCTGTTCACCGTTTAAATCTCTGCAAACTTTTAAAAGAGTCCACACTCTCAACATTGACTTGTAGAACGATGACAGACCAGTTAAATCCAGCTTATTAATGTCCATTAAGAACAATTGACGATCATAACCCATTTTACCTGCTCTTCTCAGGAGGCCATGGGCTACCTCACGCCAGCTCACTTCTTCACCATACAGGAGTCTTTGAGCTGTCTGAAGTCTGAAAGCTTTGATTCTAGACCTGATGTCAATGAGTCCTTGACCTCCCTCCGTCCTGGGCAGATAAAGTACTGGTGCTTTTAGCCAGTGACACCCGGACCAAAAAAAGTCAATTAGTTTTTTCTGAATGTCCATTATCAATTCTTCTGGGGGTTCTAATATCATCATTTTATGCCATAAAGTAGCAGCAATGAGATTATTACAGACCAAAACTCTACCCCTATAGGATAACTGAAGGAGCAACCATTTCCATAGAGACAACCGAGCACACGTTTTCTCCACTAGTCCCTCCCAATTCTGTTTCCTATATTCCTCAGATCCTAAAAACACCCCTAAATATTTAAAACCTTCTCTTCCCCATTGCAACTCTCCAGGAAGGATGGGACCATTATTGTCTTGCCCACACCATACTGCCACACTTTTGCCCCAATTCACTTTTGCAGAGGATGCTTTTTCATAAGTTTCTAAACACTTTTTAACAACATTAACATCTTGATAACCTCTTATTAAAACTGTAAGATCATCAGCATATGCAGACATTTTAATAAACTGGGAAGAATCTATTTCTCTGATTTGCAATCCCATTAAATCTCTTCTTAATTTACAGAGTAGCGGCTCAAAGGCAATGCTATAAAGCTGCCCTGAGATAGGGCAACCCTGTCTAATACCCCTCTGAACCTTTATGGGGACACTGAGACTGCCACCTATTTTTATCAAGCAAGTTGCCTCATTATAAAGCAATTTTATACACGAAATTAAATTTTCTCCAAATCCAAAAGCCTTAAGAGTCTCAAAAAGAAAAATATGGTCAACTCTATCAAAGGCCTTCTCTTGGTCCATTGACAAAAACACAACATCAACATTGTTGTAGAAAGCATAGTCATACAGATCCCGCATCAGATGTAGATGATCTGCAATAGATCTGCCCTTTACACAATATGATTGATCCGTATGAATAATTTCATGTAATACATCATTTAACCTTTTAGCAAGACACTTAGAAAGAATTTTATATTCTGAACATAAGATAGCTACAGGTCTCCAATTTTTTAGTTGCATCAAATCTCCCTTCTTTGGAAGCAATGTTACCACAGCACGCTGACAACTTCTTGTTAGACATCCTTCACTTATACATTTCTGAACAACTTCAAAAAAATCATGACCAATAATAGTCCAAAAACATTTATAAAATTCAGCAGGAAGTCCATCAATTCCTGGTGCTCTCCCTGATGAGAGATTCATTACTGCTGAAGTCAGTTCAATAAAAGTAAGTTGTGCTTCCAAAAGCTGTTTTTTTTCTGTAGATATCTCAGGAAGATCTTGTAAAAGTTCATGTCTGCATTGATCATTTAAGGAATCAGCAGAATATAGTTCAGTATAAAAATCCACTGCAAGTCTACGCATCTTTTCCGGGTCTGAAACAAGGTGTCCATCCTTATCTTTTAAAAACAACATCTTTTTTCCATGTTTAGTTTTCCGTTCTAAATTAAAAAAAGAAAGACGTAGGAGCATCTATGCCTCTTTTTGTTAGAAAACGATTTTTTATAAGTTCTCCTTTAACTTTTTCATCAAGGATTAAATTCAAACAGTTTTTCTTTTCAGTCCACATATCCTTCAAGTTAGGAGAAGCATTTGCAATCATGTTCCCTTCAATAGTCTTAAGTTCTTGCTCCAAACTCTCTAATGTTTTCTTTAAACCCAAAGTAGAATGAAAAGAATATTGTTGGCTATACTCCTTGATAAACACTTTCCCAATCTCCCACCACTGAATAATATCGTCATATCTACTTTTCTCAGTCTTCCAGACTTCCCAAAATGTTTTAAAATTTTCACAAAAGAATGTGTCTTCCAACAATTTAACATTAAAATGCCAATAAGAATTCCTATAGGTTTTTTTTATGAGACTACATTCAACTGTGATTAGTTTGTGGTCTGAAAAAGGGACATGAGTAATAGTTGAATTCAGGGTCCTGTTCCTCATATTATGAGATAAGTAAAACCTGTCTAAACGAGCAGCAGAAAGGGTGTCATTACTAAAACTCACCCAAGAGTACTGTTTAACTAAAGGATTGTTTTCTCTCCATACATCTGATAATTGAAAATTATTTACCAATCTTGCAAGACAAGTGGCTGAACTTTGATGTGGCTCTTCCCCATTCCTATCTATTATAAAATCTAAGGTGCAGTTCCAGTCTCCACCAAAAACAATAAAATCTCCATCACGTTGTTGTCTTAAAAACTGTTCTAATTTTGAAAAAAGCCTTATTCTCTCAATGCCTAAATTTGGAGCATAAATGTTCACAAAATGAAATTCATATTATGTATTTCAGCTCTAACAATCAAGAGTCTTCCTGGTTCCAATTCATTTTTCCACAAAATATTGAAATTGAGAGAAGGAGCAAAAAAAATTGCTACCCCTGCACTTAAATTATTCCCATGACTAAGAAAATGTTCTCCCTTCCACCATAGCCCTCAGTCAACTTCATTATCTAAATTACTGTGGGTTTCTTGCAAAAAAATAACATTTAACTCTTTCAAATGGATAATCTCAGAAAGAAATGCACGTTTTTTCATATCCCTCATCCCATTCACATTAAGTGATCCTATTCGTAAGATCTCCATCAGAAAGAGAGAGGAAAGAAAGCAGCAAAGAAAAAATAAAGAAAAAGTGAAACCCATCATGAGTCTTTACCTTTCCCCCTCGTTAGTTGCTCTTTTCCAAACGTTTTCAATTTTTGTCTAGCAGATGTGATGTTTCTTTAGCCGAAACCTTTTCTGCTGAGAGAGTTCCGTTCAATTACTCATTTTTCGGGCCCAAGCTACTGAAGAAACAAATTTCTCAAGATCAGGAAAAAAAATCACCAATTTCTACTCCAGCTTTCCCTTTTGTTTCATAAAGAAAACTATTAATTTGTTCAACAGTGTACAAGTCACTTTCTCTTACTCTTTCCATCTCAGACCACTGTTCATCTCTCACGCTATCTTCAGTACTCTGAGATAAACCGTCCATTTCATCTCCTACATCCTCCTCTGAACATTTTACCTGAGTCATTACAGAGTATTGCAGCACATCCTCTACACTGCATTCATTCACCATCCTATCCGTAGCACCACAAGCACTAGCAGGCTTTTCAACCGCATAACTACATCCAGGCTGATCATCACTCACACTTTTAGAAACATATCCACTCACCTCATCTTGTTCCTCCACCTCCTCCATCACTCTATCAATCTGCGCAGTGCCTTGTCTATTCCTTTCAATCGGTTGAAGTTCCCCATTTGATTCTTCAGCTCTAGATGCAATTATTAAAGGCTGAGGTTCATCGCGCACTTTATGCGGACACGAGAAACGTTTGTGTCCGACATCGCCACAATCATAACATTTCAAACTCTCTGTGCTCGCATATACCATGTACGAACTATCTTCATGTTTGACTCGAAAAGAAACTTCTAAGGATCGATCTTGGGAGCTTAGGAACATAAAAATTTGACGTCGAAAAGACAATACATGCTTTAGCGCCGCATTTTTGCACCCTAATGGAATCATTCTCATGGGACTTGCAATCTTCCCAAATTGTAGAAGTTCTTTTATTATTACGTCGTTGGAAACAAACGGCGGGACATTTGAAATTGTGATTTTAGTAGCTGGGGCAGACAGCGGTGAAACCGGAACAAAAGCCTCTTTCACCCACAATCCGTCCACAGTCAATTTATTCACTAACGCTTCAGCTTTCAAAAATACTACGACCGCTTTGTTCATTCGCGAGCCAGAGATTATGTTATCAAACCCAACCTTTTGTCCTACTGCCACCAACAAATCCTCGACTGTTACACCTGCCTCTGACACACACCTGCACCCATTACGAAGGGATAAGCAGGCCGTTCCTTGCGCCGGAACGGCTGCCATACCGCACCCGATGTTTTTTTTTTTTTTTTTTATAAAACAGGTAACATAGGGGGAAAGAAACAAAACCAGAAGAGAAAGAAACGCTCTCCAACGCCACCACACACAACCTCACCCTCACCGGAAGAGAGACAGAGAGAGAGAGACAAAGAGAGGCCATACAGTTGGGTTGAAAACTCACAGAGACACACACACACACACACACACAGACATTCACACTCAGAGAGAGAGAGAGACCATACAGTTGGGCTGAAAACTCACAGAGACACACACACACACAGACATTCACACTCAGAGAGAGAGAGATAGACTATACAGTTGGGCTGAAAACAGCGCTGAAGAATATCAGAAAGCACTTAGCAGCCAAAAAACAGAAGCGCTGGTACAGATCTGGCCACTGAGGTTGCATCAGCATACTGATTTAATTAGCCCTACTAAAAGTACATTAAAAAGCAACAAATTGAGTGATGCCAAAGTGGTCATTCATGCATGCACTGTAAAACCAGATAAGTTAAAAATAGATCAAATTAAAATTAAAAACTGATTACATCAAAACTTTTAACTTATTTTAACTCAATTGGATAAGTTAAAGAAACATCCTTTTTGTAACTAAATGTTACCAAGTCATTTTAAATTATATTAACTTAATCTTGCATGTTACTATTACATTATTGATCAAGTTAATTTTTAATAAAGACTACCTTTTTAAGCTTTGTTCAAACATTGAGGAAACTCTACTGACAAAAGTTCATTTTTAAGACTCAACACTCTGGTTCTCAGATTCCCATCCTCCAGACCCATCAAGAGTTTCTGGGTAAAGTCAAATGGATTGTCCAGCTCTTTTGGGGAACTTAGATCCAAGGTGTACGTTAGTCCAAAAAGCATGACAAATGCATGAGCCGATGTGGGGAAATCGTTTACTAGGTTACCCAAGGTACAATTTCAGTCTTCTCTGAGCCGAAGAACATAACAACTGTTGAACTGTCACTAACGGAGAGGAAATGAAGGGATAAATCATCAGCGTCTGGTTCATCAGATTGTTCTTCCTGAAGACAAAAACAGAGTAATATTACTCTAAACTTCCAAAGGCTGAATGCTAATAAGCGACATATGTTTACATCTACCCCAAACCATCATATCCCACACAATCCTTCTGTCACTCCTATTTGCACTAATATTTTGGATCAGTTTGAACCTGTAACTTTGTCTTTTTTGCAAGAAATCGTAGGTCAGCTTAAACCATCTGGATCTGCCCTGGATTTTCTTCCCCCTAAGTTTATTAAAGAAATATTTGAGGTGATTGGATCTAATGTTCAAATGATTATGTACACTTGCCTTGTGAATGGGTTTGTACCAGACTATTTAAAAAGCCCAACTTAGATCCAACAGTTTTGTCAAATTTTAGGCCAGTTTCTACCCTTTCTTTTATGTCTAAAATTCTTGAAAAAAAATATTATTTCATCAACTGCAGAGCTTTCTGAACGGAAACAACATTTTTGAAGCATTCCAGTCAGGTTTTATAAAATACAATCTATATCTTCCATTATATGTAAATATGAAAGCATTTTAATCTATGCATTTCTGCATGTCCTCTATATGCGCCGTTTTTGACGAGTGCGCATGTGCATAAATGCCTAAGGGAAGCCCGGAGTATGATGCTAGAGGGAACCCGCGATGAATCAACCATCAAATAAGCCCAAGATAAGACTGCTTTTGATGAGAATTATTGTTCTGATAGCGTCTGATAGTTTAATACATAAAACAGCCTATATTAGAATATCCGTTTAAAATATAGCCTAACTAAGAAAGAGTTTATTACTGGTGTTACTTTTTATTGGTGCTGTTGTTTTGTTTTGTATTTTGTTGGTTTTATTTACTTTTTAAAATTAATCTCTTGTTCTAAAAAAATAAATAATTTGTGATAAATAATTTTTTTAATAAATAGTTTGTGATTACAGTCATGTCTTTTAGTGGTGACTTGTAAAATTTCTGCAAATTTCTGTATAATAATTAGCAAAAGCAAACAATTCAAAATATATCAAACAACAACAAAAATACATAAAAAAATTACAGAGTTTTAATCTATTTTAGAATGTTTATATATATATATCATAAAGTTGTGAGGAAGAAGTTGAAACATGAAGCAAAATGGATTTGAAATTGAACTGAAAATGAATGAGTCACTATGGACCTCTGCTGGATATATGTGGTCATTGCACATTGTGGTCATTCTTTCTTTAACTATAATATCTTAAGATTTTCCTCTAACCTGCCGATGCCAGTATTCTATGCCTAGCATATGGGCCAATTTCCAGAAACCTTTTATATTTAATTTAGGTCATAATTCAAGGAATATTTTCATTGAAAAAAAAATAAAATCATAAACCAATTTATGGCATAGTTGAATATTTGTGCAGTAAATAGGTAAAAACCTACCAGATTTCCACAAAAACACAGCATAAATGTATATCTGACATTAAAAAAAGATGAAAAAAAAATAATAATAATTATTATTATTATATATATATATATATATATATATATATATATACACACACATATATATATATATATATATATATATATATATATATATATATATATATTATACACACAAATGTATAGTTTTTGTCATGACAATAAAGCATGCTTAAAATGTTTTTAAAAAAATGAGAGAGAGAGAGAGAGACAAACACACACACACAGATAAAGACACTCTCACACATACAAACAGAGAGAGAGAGAGAGACAGAGGGAGACAGAGAGACACTGACACTCAAACAGAGAGAGAGTTTTTTATTTTAAATAGCTATTTATTACAAATAGACAAAACAAATTCACAAAATATAATTCACATTATATATAAAAATCACAGAATGTGTGTAAAAAACAGTTCATCTTCAAAAACAGAGCACAATGCTTCTTTGCTACACCATCTCAGCTCAAAAGAAAGAAGATCATTCATTGACTTATACAAATTAAAATAAATTAAAACTCTAGCCTTCACAAGACTTGAGAACAAAGTAACAACATCTTGCCCAGACTTCTGCTCAATCTGTTTTTTTTCTACTTGTTTAAACAGCTAATTTAGCTTGACCCAAAATAAAATCCAGTAATTGACAATCATAACATTTCTTCGTCACATACTTAGCACCCAATACAAAAATTTTCATTGAAAATGTTTCATTAAAACAACCAAAGAGACTTCTTAATACCATAAATAAATGATTCAACCTGGAACACTGCATAAAAGCATGAAAAACCGTTTCTCTTTCAAAACAAAAAGGACATTCAGAACTCACTTCAGGGTTTAAAACAGAAACAAAAGCATTTACAGCAATTGCACCATGAAGAACTCTACATTGTATATCTCCTACTCTCTTTGCTAACGGTGGCTTATACACAACTCTCCATTCTCGTTTAACATAATCATCTATTTTGAGGAAAGAATGCCATGGAGTATCTATTTTATTGTTTAAAAGCTTCTTATTAAAAATTAGAAGCTTTATACAGAATTTTCCCAGTAACTGAAAAAAAATCCAAACACAAAGAATTACCAGCTTTTAACCTGTTAACCTTCAACCCCATTTGTGGCCTCGCAGGTGAAAATAATCTACCTGAATTAAAATGGTAACAGTTTGTGACAAAGTGTGCTTACACAAACAAATTAGGTATCTTTTGAAAGAAGAGACTCTGGGCTTTACTATCTATCATCCAGAGTTGATAATGCTCAAAAAGATAAAAAGTTATAGACACTGACGTGCCTTGAAAAATATTTTTCCACACTGAATGTTTTTTTATTTCATATACAAATACATGAAATAAGTCCTGGAGCAATCCAGAAAAGTAATGGCTCGAAAGCCACATGTCTCATGTGTTCATATTTCAAATTTGAAGAAGATACCATGAAAAATGAGATTCCTGCAATATTTTTTCTGAAACTATTTATGGTCCCCCCCCACCCCCCTGTTTGAGGAAAAATAACCACCAAATGGATTACAGAATTATACAAGCTATTTTAGTCATTATACATGTTCCTGCATAGTTTTTCAATTATAAAATAATAGACAGATTTATTTGAGCACTAAAAAATACAAAAATAATTATTTGAGTAATAAAAAAGGAAAAAAAATAGAAAAAAATGCTTTGTATATAGTATGTATACTGAAGTATTCTTCGTTATTCGTTATTACAATGATAAATATCACTGCCAGACGTGAAGTGATATTGCCAGACATGGTCATAGAGTCAGTAAACACACGCTGATGTGCTTCCATTCAGATTATAATCAAACAGATGGGCCATATAATCAATAATAGCTGATCAATGAATCACAATGATAGCCGTCATAGAGTCGCTAATAAACACGCTGATGTGCGTCCATACATATTATAATCATGCAGACACGGCCACATTCCCCACACAATACACACACACACATATAAAAAATGTAGAAGAAAAAAAAAAACAGTTTTTTATGGATAAAGCAGATCGCTAAGTTATGCCCCGCTCAGATGACAGCGTGCGTCACAGAAGCGTCACTGCCGGCAGGAGGGAGCGCCAAATTCAAATAATCTATATTCCGCTTTTCTGAGACTTTTTTTTCCGTAGACGGTCTCATTATATTTGTAAGACCGTATTCTACAACATCGTTTTGTTTTTTTACCACCAAGACGCTGTTTTTGAGCGTAATTTATTCCATAACGGACGCGAACAATAACTCTCTGAAGAAATGAAACGTAAACAAAGGAATATTCATCCTTATTACAGCGTTATTGTTTCGCTGGACTAAAAGTGCTCGCTGGGATGTTTTTCTGTGGACCCTTACCTCTCTAACTAAACTGGGATTTCAGCAGTGGACGCGTTTGTGGCTCGTTATTACAATGATAAAGGTACGTACGGCTTTTTTACTCTGCGTGTTTGGATGTGTACTGCTTACACAAATGTAGCAAATTTGTGCCACTCATTCCTTATAAGCTTTCCATCGAAAAACAGCGATCTGTCGTCGATGCTTGAGGCTTAGACCCTCAGAATGATGTAAAGTTTGTCAAGATTAACTTTGTCCCGTTTCATTTATTCTATTAGAAAACAATGACACATGCAAACAAAGAGCGTTCAGTGCGAGGTCGCTCTGGTGCAGGCTAACAGGTTAAAAAACATCCCATACAATCATCCAGTTTGGGAGACAAAAAAATAACTGGAAAAGAGTCCTCAACCTATCCTCTTCCCTTCCCTAGACCTGTCCTCCTCCGAGGAGGTGGACGCGTCAATGAAACAGTGCTTGCACAAGCATATTATGAATGAGAACGGCGCGCAGTCAGCTCTAAAAAAGGAGAAAGGGGGCTGATTGTGTTTCTCTCCGCTGTACATCTCGCATTCCCGCCGCTGCTGAGGCACGGCGGCGAGTGTGAGTGCGGGGATCGCAGCACGCGTTGCAGAGGCGACGCGTGCGTTACGTATTCTCATTCATATCAGAGCGATGCCCCGGGTGGAACAGACGCTCGCGAGCTATCTGTCCCCTTGCGTGGCGTTGTCTCTGAAGGCTCGCGGCTGCAGGTCAGGCTGGTGCGTGTCTGCACACCGGAAAAAAAAAAAAAAAAGAAAGAGAGTGTTGCAGGCGCACCAAGCTGACGTACCTGCTTAGAGAGCTGGATGAGGGATTGGGGCTCAATTTGATTGAAATATAAGCTGATCTCTGAGCTCCCTAGAAACGCTGTCTGTGGTCGACCCTATCTGACATAAAGGAGAAGATAGGGTTTTCCTCATGGACGCCCCGCTTGCGCCTTCTGGCCTGTTCGGCGACGCCGTCAATTACGTCGTCAAGAGGTACCAGGAGGCTCGTAGACAAGCGGCGGCGTTTCAGCGGTTTCTCCCTCACCTGTCTCTAGCTCAGGGGGCTGCTGGGCGGGAGCAGCCCTCGCCGCGTGCCAGCCTCTCTTTAGAGAGGTGCAAAACAGAGCGTGGCTACTCGCACCCCAACGAGGTGGGGCCGTGGCGGCTAACGCTCTGGGTCGGGGACCTCTAAGGCTAAGCCGGATCTGCGGACCGTTCTTAAGTCTAAGGGGGTTCTCGGCCAAGAAACCTACGGGTGTGGGAGATCAGTCTGCCAACCCTGCCAGAGTTCCAGGGCGCAGCTGGCTCCAGCGAGCAATGTTCTCAGTTCTTCCGCCCCGATGTGTAGCGGAGCTAAGAAGCTCGCCACCCCTGCGGGGGTCTCTAGAGCTTCTGGTTCGGCCGTCTCCTGCCGGTCCTCCGCTTCAGGGCACCGAGCCAGCAGCTCTAGGCACGCCAGAGGCCAGTCTCGAGAGACTGGTTCCCTTAGGAGACCATCGGGCAGCGAGGGAACTACTGCCGATGTGTCTCTTTGGGTCCTGCCTTGCAGGGTCTGGTTCTTCAGCTTGGTCTTCCTAGGAATGACGTGGGTCTGAGGACCGTCGTTCATTAGGAGGCTGAGGCTGAGGCAGTCCTGGTGCTGTGCCCAGGACTTATGAGGGCAGACCCCTCTGGGGCAGATCGGGTGTCCGTCTCCCCCAGAGCCCTCGGGAGAGCAGTCTGTCAACCCTGCCAGAGTTCCAGGGCGCAGCTGGCTCCAGCGAGCGATGTTCTCAGTTTCTTCCGCCCCGAAGCGTAGCGGAGCTGAGAAGCTCGCCACCCCTGCGGGGGTCCCTAGAGCTCCTGGTTCGGCCGTCTCCTGCCGGTCTTCCGCTACAGGGCACCGTGCAAGCAGCTCTGGGTACATCAGAGGCCAGTCTCGAGAGACTGGTTCCCTTAATAGACCATTTAGGCAGCGTGGAAACTACTGCCAAATGGATCTCATTGGGTCCTGCGTACTGTAGAGAAAGGCCTTTTGTATTCAGTTCGGCGCTCCGCCACCGCCTTTCAACGGGGTGATTCCCACGTGCGTGGGCCCCCAGCAGGCTCTGATCATGGAACAGGAAGTAGACACTCTCTTGAGAAAGGAGGCCATCGAGGTGGTCCCTCCTCACGGAAGAGAGTCCGGGTTCTACAGCCGGTACTTCATTGTTCCAAGGAAGGATGGTAGATCTGCGTCAGTTGAACCGCTCAGTCATGTGACTGAAGTTCAGGGTGCTTACACTCATCGGTCGTGTCTCAGACCAAGTCTGAGGACTGGTTTGTCACGATGGATCTAAGGACGCATATTTCACGTCTCCATCCTTCCCTCTCACGGGAAGTCCCTCAGATTTGCTTTTAGGGGCAAAGCTTACCGATATTGGGTTCTTCCCGTTGACCCTGCACTCGTACCCTGCATTTTTACATCAACGATTGGTTGATTCTAGCTCGATCAGGCCCGTTTCTCCGCAGGGGTAACTCACTCCACCCTGAAGGTTTACGTGGCAGCTTTATCGGCCTACCACGCCCTTCTTGGTGGCCTTACAGTGGGTCGACACCCCCTGGTTACATGTTTCCTCCACGGTGCGCTGAGGCTGAGACCTCCTGTACGACGTGTCCCTACGGGGACCTGGCTGTGGTTTTAGGAGCTCTCTGTAACCTCCATTCGAGCCATTGAAGAGATTTTTGATCGCATTCTCACTTTGAGCCTCCTCCTTTAGCGATATCATCTCTTAAGAGAGTGGGGATTTGTAGGCCCTTCATGGCCCCTTCTTATCTTGTCTTTGCCCCTGGTCTGGCCAAAGCGTTTTTCTACCCTCGAGCGGGTTATTTCCTAGATCCCCTCTTCTATACCACGGCCTGTTGTGCTGCAGGCCCTCAGTCCTCCTCCCTTTCGGGAGCCTGACCAGCGAAAGCGTAACTGTGTGTGTCCAGTGCGAGCACTGGACGCATACGTCCACAGAGCTGCCCTGTGGAGAAGGACGGACCAATTGCTAGTTTGCTTCGGTCCTCCTAAGCAGGGTCGGCCTGCTTCTAGGCAGACCCTTAGCAGGTGGATTGTGGATACTATTTCCTTGGCGTATGAATCTTCAGGCATCTCTTCGCCTCTGGGGCTTAAGGCCCCTTTCAACTAGGAGTATGGCGGCCTCCAAGGCCTTTCTGGCAGGCGTTTCGATGCAGGATAGCTGCAATGCTGCGGGTTGGTCCACGCCCCTCACCTTTGTTCGGTTTTACGAGCTTGATCTTAGGGCCACTCCCGGCTCCTCTGTTCTCTCGCCCTCGTTGTGCTCCCAGTGATATACACAGGGCAGGTATTTTGGAAGTCTGGAGGCATGGGCATCTCGTTCCCCTAGCGCCACGACGCAGCTCGAGTTCCTGGAAGGGAACGTCTCGGTTACGTATGTAACCCCGGTTCCCTGAAGGGAATGAGACGCTGCGTTTCGAAGCCATACTTCCTGCATCCCTGCGGGCGGTTACTTCATTCCTGGACGCAAACGCCGGCTCCACCGCACGTGCTTATATGCTTTCCGGTCAGTGACGTCACCTGCCTATGACGTCTCGCCCTTCCATTGGACACGTTACACTCTGGTTCAGAGCGCGGTCACGCTGTGGGCGTTCCCCTAGCGCTTCGACGCAGCGTCTCGTTCCCTTCAGGGAACCGGGGTTACATACGGAACCGAGACGTTTTTCCAAATTCAATCCTTGATTCAAATTTCTCATAACTAAGCTTAATTGATTTGGTTTAAAGAAAGAAGAATTAATGACTATTTTTGTTAGAATACTACATAAAATAGCTACCAAAATAAATGTTGGTAACTGCAGTTGGACTAAAAGTTGACAAAAATGCAATGACTTTTCGTCGACTAAAACTATGATAGACTCAAATGACTAAAATGTGACTAAGACTATTAAGCATTTTCGTCTCAAGATAAAGACTAAGACTAAATCAAAAATGCCTGCCAAAATTAACACTGCTATAAAGAGTGGCCTATAGAGCGTGCACAGTATGTTTTGATCCGGGTAATGTTTTTACAGCAGGAAGTGCCTCTGGCTTCATGCACTTCTGAGGTGTGTGTGTTATGCTAGTAGCAGCTAATGTACCACTGTAGTAGTAATGTAGCAGGACAAGTGCTATAAAAAAAAACAAAAAACGCAATAAAAGAGTTACATTTGTAAAGTGCTGGCAGTTCCATTATGACAATTGGCTTGTAGTTCACTTTGAAATAAAATGTTGTTATGTTTTAGCTTACCTCAAGGGCATCCAAGATGTAGGTGTCTTTGTTTCCGCAGTGGTTTCAATTTTTATATTTTTAGGTCAAACCGTTCTTCTCTGTCAGTCATATAATGCAGGTCTATGGGACCTAAAAATATAAAAATTGAAACTACTGCAGAAACAAAGACAACCTACATCTGGGATGCCCTTGAGGTAAGCTAAAACATAACAACATTTTATTTCAAAGTGAACTATACCTTTCACCTTGGTGACCTTGTCCTCATGTGCCTGTTTGTTTAAGTCTGGACTCTACTGACCACTTTTTCTGGTTTTAATTTCTTGTTGTTCCTTTTCAGAGTAAACATCTGAAGAGGTTAGGAGGGGTTGATGCTGCAGACCATGTGAAGAAGTCAATGGCTGCGTAAGTATCTTTGTTCCGTTTTTGCATTAGTTTATAGTTGGGGTGTAACGGTCCGCGTATTCGTATTGAACCGTTCGGTACGAGGCTTTCGGTTGGGTGTTAGGTACACATTTTCAAACCGAACAGTTATTTCAAATAAGCGCGTCGCGAACTCGCCCATAATGTAAGAGACACTGGCGCGACCATAACATCAAATGGCAAACGTAATGTAAGCGGAACGAAACTGAGCTACTCGTGACGGACAGTTTATCAGTTTGGACCAAAGCAGCGCGAGCCGATCTTGTACTACACAGCGCTAAGAGGTGAAGAAACCACTCTCATTTGAATTCGCCACTGAAGTAATAACATCGTTGCGAGATCTAGTGAGAAACTGTCACATTTCTTCGTTATTAACGGATCAAACAGCGCTGACGTGGAAACCAGGAAAAAACATTGTGCCATGGACTTACTGTAGTAAAACTAACAGTAACTTTGGAAGTTTGGCAGGAATGGTAGGCTACAATGCTTTCAAGTAACGTTACGTCGGTTATATTTCTACATTATGAATAACATTGCTGCCCTCAAATGCTAATCTGAACTAAAATAAACATTTGTTTATAAGTACAAAATATTACATTTCATTTTTTACAAGGAGCTGTTTTGTTTTACTTGCTCCTAAGAGTCAATTATAGCTCCATCATTGCTCAAAGTAAAAAATATCATACTTTATGATGTTAGTTTTAATAAAAAAAGAATAAAAAAAATTAAGGACATTTCTCTGGCATTTCTTTTTGCTGTATCGAAAACGCACCGAACTGTGACACAAGTGTATCTTTTTGAACCGAACAGTGAATTTTGTGAACCGTTACACCCCATAGTGATGTTCCCTGTCATATACTGTCATGCTCTACATTTTCATAATGAACTTGATTGCAATATAATACTCTAATATAAATGTTTTACCATGGCAGAACTATGACAAATAAAATGATGGCTATAATGAGCCTCAGAGGAAGTAGTGGGAAGGTGTCCTTTATGAAGACCCGTCTTTACAAGATCATCTGTGGTGAGTTTGCTTTAACATAGTAGTTTTGTAACAATGTTTTAAATAATATAGAATATAGTAAGCAGAATAATAATTCATAAGAAATCATTTTAGTTGGAGGACTCTACAGAGCATACTGTAATATTATATATAATACTCCATTCTGGGCTCTAGACTAACTTCTCTACCGGCAGTACTGGTTACTACCAACTGCCTTTTGTTGCTCACCCAAGCACATGATTATCAATGACCTTGCATGTTGATAAATACTAATTTATATAGTTGTAACATTGGCAATGCCACAAGTTGATATTTGAGAGGTTAGCGTTTGCTAATACTGATCTTTTTTTTTTTCTTTTTTTTCTCATCAGACGTGGTGTTCAGCTCATTTGATACAACAACAAAAATAAATGAACACATGGCCAAATATTTTAAATATGCACCAGAGAGGATGGGTGGCGGTGGCAGAAAGAAATGAAAGATAACCAGCCGTGTTCAATGTGGCCCAATGTTTGGGCCGTTCTTCTAGTTCGACACGTGTTTGAGTGAAATGTTGGCACACTTGCCGTAATAAAGCATGTTTCTTTCATCAGTGAAATGTCTTTATTAATCTTCTTCCTGGTCTTGCTTTTACCAATTGGCTTCGTCCTACCTGACTCTGCGTGTCCAGAGGTGTTTGTTCTTGCTGTTGAAAACATCAATACTTTAGTGAAAACAGTTTAACAAAATAAACTGTTGAAAAGCAGGACTTAAGTGATGTTGAAATTTTAACATTGATTGGATTTACAAAATCTAAACTAAAATCAATATTGATTCAATGTTGGCAAATTCACCTATGTTGAGAAACGTGATGTTGGAATGACGTTGCTATTTCAACGTTGATTAGATTTGCAAAATCTAAACAAAATCCAACGGTTAGCCAACACTGACACCTGACGTTGATTCAACGCTGACTCTACGTTAAAATGCCAGCTGGGTACTGTGATCAGAAAAACTTACAGGAACAATAAAACTGTACTGCCCCCTTGTGGGAAGAGTTATTTGTGTTTTGAGTTTCTTGCGTTTTGTCCACGCAGAGCTTCCGTAGTTCAGTGATTCTCCTAACAGTCCCACAGCAAGTCGAACTCCAGAGTGTTAAAGTCTGTAAATTATTATTTTGGTCCCTAAAAAAGATCTGTCTGTAAGTATTTGTTTGATAGTGATCTTAGATCTTATACCAAATTTAGTCATTTTAACATGTTTTCAATTCGTAATTTGTAAGGAAATATGTGGCGCTAGTATTGTTAACTTCCCTATGGCATTTTCCATGTATATTGGCATCGTGCTAGTCGCTCGCTAATGCGATCGTTTTTTGAGGTTTTAGTTTATTCTAAGCTACTTATTTTATATTTGCATTGTATATTCTCCCTATTGAGATTGTAATATGCATTTCTGTATGTTACAGTTTTACAGTCTTTCCAGTAAAACACACCAACAAAGCAAGATGCGTCCTGGTTCTTTATTGGAGATTGTTAGCTATCTGTAAAGCTAGTTCGCACACACTAGTAAAGGCAGAATAGTAAAAAGACAGATGGAAGGTCAGCCAAAAGTCGATACAGAAGACAACACTGCTGTCCCGGACCACCAAAGTACAGTCAGCAACGTTGGTGACCTGTGGGAAACGAGATCGAACTGTTCTAACATCTCACATGCCAGTCAGCGGTCACGGGCCAGTCAAAGGTCCAATGCAAGCGTTTTGGCAGCAAAAGCACGTGCTAAAGCAGCTGCCGCTCAAGCACAGGCATCATACGCTGAAAGAGAAGCAGAGATGATAAAACAACAAGACCACATCGAAGCTGAAGCTACAAAAAAGAAAGCAGAGCTCAGCGCTGACCTCCTTAAACTGCGTCTACAGAGTGCAGCTGCAGCCGCCAACGCCGAAGCAGAGGTCCTGGAGGCAGCAGCTGAGGATGAAGGTGGAGATACCTGGTTTACAAAAAACAGCGACAACGTCGCCCAGCCCATACCAGTTCCACCTCCACCTGTCAGTACCCGCTGTGACTCCGCACAAGCTACCACACGAGTGCTTCCTGCAGCTCAGCGAGTAAAGTACAGTGGTGATTTTGTGCCAAATAAAATTAAAGAACACAGCATACAAAACAGTGAGATTAGTGAATATGGGTTTCAAGAGCTACCGATGGAGCAGTCCTCACAGTATGGCATCACCAGTGGAGCAGATCATTCTTATGCCCAAAGCTCATTCAAAAATGCCTTTTTCCCATCTCACTCGCAGTAGCCAACCCCAGTTACTACTGACCACAGATTTCAGCCACCCTCTAGCCATAAGTCTCTCCCTTTCCAGCCCAGGCTATCATCTCCACGCCCTGCTGTCAGTGCAAACGAGTCCAATCCCCCAGCCACATCAGACTTAGCCAAATATTTGGTGCGCAGAGAGTTGGTTAGCTCAGGGCTCTTGACATTTGATGATAAGCCTGAAAATTACTGGGCTTGGAAGGCATCTTTTTTGAACGCTATAGAAGGACTCTATTTATCCCCAAGAGAGGAGTTGGATCTCCTCTGCAAGTGGTTAGGCCCCAAATCATCAGAGCAAGCAAAACGATTAAGGGCTGTACACACCTATGATGCCACAGCTGGTGTCAAAATGGTGTGGCAAAGACTGGAGGATAGCTATGGGTCCCCGGAAGCGATAGAGAATGCTCTCCTGAAAAGGTTGGAAGATTTTCCCAAAATCGCAAACAGAGAAAACCACAAGTTGAGGGATCTAGGTGATCTCATCTCAGAGCTCGATGCTGCCCGTGTAGATGGTCTCCTACCTGGCCTGAGTTACCTAGATACGTCCCGGGGCATCACTCCTATTGTTCAAAAACTCCCATTCCACCTCCAAGAGAAATGGATTACTTCAGCGTCCTACTACAAAGAGCAACACCATGCTTCATACCCGCCATTCCCTGTTTTCGTGAAGTTTGTGTGTGACAAAGCTAAAACTCTCAATGATCCAAGCTTTGCCCCCTTGCTCTCTACTGGTTGCCCAAGTGTTTATAGGTCTGAAAGACTGAACAAAGCCAACTTCAAAACTGCAGTATCAGTTCGAAAAACTGAAATAACTGCTCCAAAAGGCTATCGTGACTCCTATGACCAAAAGATGGTTGATCCAGATAAACTGTGCCCACTCCACAACAAACCACACTCTCTCCGCAAGTGTCGTGGTTTCAGAGCAAAGACCTTGGATGAGAGAAAAGCCATTCTGAAGGAAAAGAACATTTGTTACAAGTGCTGTTCCTCCGTCGACCACATGGCAAAAGACTGCGACACAAGTGTACATTGCAATGAGTGTAAAAGCGACCACCACACCATATTATTGGTATATTCTCCCTATTGAGATTGTAATATGCATTTCTGTATGTTACAGTTTTACAGTCTTTCCAGTAAAACACACCAACAAAGCAAGATGCGTCCTGGTTCTTTATTGGAGATTGTTAGCTATCTGTAAAGCTAGTTCGCACACACTAGTAAAGGCAGAATAAAAACACTTACTAAAAAAAACACATTGATGTTTAAAAGTATAAAACCGATCTAATCTCGCTAAAGACAAAACATTGTCACGAGTATGAGACCAAGTACAGTCAGGTCCATAAATATTGGGACATCGACACAATTCTAACATTTTTGGCTCTATACACCACCACAATGGATTTCAAATGAAACGAACAAGATGTGCTTTAACTGCGGACTGTCAGCTTTAATTTGAGGGTATTTACATCCAAATCAGGTGAACAGTGTAGGAATTACAACAGTTTGCATATGTGCCTCCCACTTGTTAAGGGACCAAAAGTAATGGGACAGAATAATAATCATAAATCAAACTTTCATTTTTTAATACTTGGTTGCAAATCCCTTGCAGTCAATTACAGCCTGAAGTCTGGAACGCATAGACATCACCAGACGTTGGGTTTCATCCCTGGTGATGCTCTGCCAGGCCTCTACTGCAACCATCTTCAGTTCCTGCTTGTTCTTGGGGCATTTGGGGCAACAAAGACATGATTTTCAAACAAAGCTTTAACCTTCAAAAGTCTACCTTTTATAATTTCATCAACATCATAAGAAACTGGTCTGAGAAACGGCTACTCACCCCTTCACAATGCGAAAGGGAGACGCTAGAATCCGATTCACTGTCACTTTCTATATCACTCTGACCTACACATTCAACAGAGTCCATTTTCTTTACAAATTTAGAATCACGAGTATTAACACTTTTCTTTCGTTTGCGAGGCACTTTGAATAAATGTAAATGACAGCCGGTCGCAGACAGATGGCATTTGTATAAGTGTTTACACAGGCTGTTTGACTTTCTCGTCAGCACATGTGCTGCATGGATTTTGAATGTGCAAAAAAACAGTGCCTGATGACAAAACCGTTGGCCTAAATGACAACTGGTCACTACCGTGCTATTTCCAGACAGATAGCATTTGTATACGTGTGTACACAGGCTGTTCAGCACATGCGATGATCTCGTTAGCACATGTGCTGCATGGATTTTGAATGTGCAAAAAAACAGTGCCTTATGACAAAAACGTTGGCCAAAATGACAGCCGGTCGCTACCGTGCTATTTCCAGACAGATGGCATTTGTATACGTGTGTACACAGGCTGTTCAGCACATGCGATGATCTCGTTAGCACATGTGCTGCATGGATTTTGAATGTGCAAAAAAACAGTGCATTATGACAAAAACGTTGGCCTTGGACAGCCGGCTGTTCAGCACATGCACTGATCTTGTCAGCACATGTGCTGCATCGATTTTGAATGTGCAAAAAACAATGAGAGGGTCTAACCGACTCAAAATTTTGTGTGCTGGCTTGTTTTGAAGTTAGGCCTAAGGACATGCAAGAACATTTGGTTTCGGCTGCAGTTTTTGACGTTTTGGGCCAAATTTTGACAGAGAAAGTGTAAAAATCGTCGTTCAAGGTGCTGAACCCATGTGCTGAACATTGGCTCGCGAGAAGTCAATAGATAAAATCACAAGAAGGCCAGACAGAGGCAAGGCAGGTCTAAAAAGACTCGGGGGCACGTGCCGAACGTGTGGGTATGCATTTTATGTGTGTTCATTCAAAGAAAGGTTTTTCTATGAATTAAGTAGAGAAGAGTCCATTTTTATGGTGTAATGTGTCTTCCCTAAGAGGAAGTGTTGCTCTACCCGCATTCCATTGAGCAATAAAACAGGTCTTATCAGATGGGTTGCCATGGAACCAGAGGCCTGGAGTCATTGACAGACACACCAGCACCAGTATGTGTATTGGGTGGGGGGATCTGTGATCATTTGTTAATCTAATAACTAATTGATTTGTTAAATCAAAATCAAAATTGTGTGTCTGATTGGTCAAAATGCTACACCATCCTCCAGACCCATCAAGAGTTTCTGGGTAAAGTCAAATGGATTGTCCAGCTCTTTTGGGGAACTTAGATCCAAGGCGTACGTTAGTCCAAAAAGCATGACAAATGCATGAGCCGATGAGTGGAAATCGTTTACTAGGTTACCCAAGGTACAATTTCAGGCTTCTCTGAGCCGAAGAACATAACAACTGTTGAACTGTCACTAACGGAGAGGAAACGAAGGGATAAATCATCAGCGTCTGGTTCATCAGATTGTTCTACCTGAAGACAAAAACAGAGCAATGTTACTCTAAACTTCCAAAGGCTGAATGCTAATAAGCGACATACGTTTATATCTACCCCAAACCATCAAATCCCACACAATCCTTCTGTCACTCCTATTTGAACTAATATTTTGGATCAGTTTGAACCTGTAACTTTGCCTTTTTTGCAAGATATCGTAGGTCAGCTTAAACCATCTGGATCTGCCCTGGATTTTCTTCCCCCTAAGTCTTTTAAAGAAATATTTGAGGTGATTGGATCTAATGTTCAAATGATTATGGACACTTTCCTTGTGAATGGGTTTGTACCAGACTATTTAAAAAGCCCAACTTAGATCCAACAGTTTTGTCAAATTTCAGGCCAGTTTCTACCCTTTCTTTAATGTCTAAGATTCTGGAGAAAATATTATTTCATCAACTGCAGAGCTTTCTGAACGGAAACAACATTTTTGAAGCATTCCAGTCAGGTTTTAGAAAATACAATCTATATCTTCCATTATATGTAAATATGAAAGCATTTTAATCTATGTATTTCTGCATGTCCTCTATATGCGCCGTTTTTGACGAGTGCGCATGTGCATAAATGCCTAAGGGAAGCCCGGAGTATGACGTTAGAGGGAACCCACGATGAATCAACCATCAAATAAGCCCAAGATAAGACTGCTTTTGATGAGAATTATTTTTCTGATAGAGTCTGATAGTTTAATACATAAAACAGCCTATATTAGAATATCCGTTTAAAATATAGGCTAACGATAGTTTAATACATAAAACAGCCTATATTAGAATATCCGTTTAAAATATAGGCTAACTAAGAAAGAGTTTACTGTTGTTACTTTTTATTGGTGCTGTTGTTTTGTATTTTGTTGGTTTTATTTACTTTTTAAAATTCATCTCTTGTTCTAAAAAAATAAATAATTTGTGATAAATATTTTTTTAAATAAATAGTTTGTGATTACAGTCATGTCTTTTAGTGGTGACTTGTACAATTTCTGCAAATTTATGTATAATAATTAGCAAAAGCAAACAATTCAAAATATATCAGACAACAACAAAAATACCTACAAAATTACAGAGTTTTAATCTATTTTAGAATGTTTAAATATATATTCACAATATATATATATATCATAAAGTTGTGAGGAAGAAGTTGAAACATGAAGCAAAATGTACTTGAAATTGAACTGAAAATGAATGAGTCCCTATGGACCTCTGCAGGATATATGTGGTCATTGCACATTCTTTCTTTAACTATAATATCTTAAGATTTCCCTCTAACCTGCAGATGCCAGTATTCTATGCCTAACATATGGGCCAATATCCACAAACCTTTTATATTTAATTTAGGTCATAATTCAAGGGATTTCTTCATTGAAAAAAATAAATAAAAATCATAAACCAATTTATGGCATAGAGTATTTGTGCAGTAAATAGGTTAAAATCTACCAGATTTCCATAAAAACACAGCAAAAAAAAATAAAAATATATATATACACTCACCTAAAGGATTATTAGGAACACCATACTAATACTGTGTTTGATCCCCTTTCGCCTTCAGAACTGCCTTAATTCTACGTGGCATTGATTCAACAAGGTGCTGAAAGCATTCTTTAGAAATGTTGGCCCATATTGATTGGATTGCATCTTGCAGTTGATGGAGATTTGTGGGATGCACATCCAGGGCACGAAGCTCCCGTTCCACCACATCCCAAAGATGCTCTATTGGGTTGTGATCTGGTGACTGTGGGGGCCATTTTAGTACAGTGAACTCATTGTCATGTTCAAGAAACCAATTTGAAATGATTCGAGCTTTGTGACATGGTGCATTATCCTGCTGGTCATAAAGGGATGGACATGGTCAGAAACAATGCTCAGGTAGGCCGTGGCATTTAAACAATGCCCAATTGGCACTAAGGGGACTAAAGTGTGCCAAGAAAACATCCCCCACACCATTACACCACCACCACCAGCCTGCAGAGTGGTAACAAGGCATGATGGATCCATGTTCTCATTCTGTTTATGCCAAATTCTGACTCTACCATCTGAATGTCTCAACAGAAATCGAGACTCATCAGACCAGGCAACATTTTTCCAGTCTTCAACCGTCCAATTTTGGTGAGCTCGTGCAAATTGTAGCCTCTTTTTCCTATTTGTAGTGGAGATGAGTGGTACCCGGTGGGGTCTTCTGCTGTTGTAGCCCATCCGCCTCAAGGTTGTGCGTGTTGTGGCTTCACAAATGCTTTGCTGCATACCTCGGTTGTAACGAGTGGTTATTTCAGTCAAAGTTGCTCTTCTATCAGCTTGAATCAGTCGGCCCATTCTCCTCTGCCCTCTAGCATCAACAAAGCATTTTCGCCCACAGGACTGCCGCATACTGGATGTTTTTCCCTTTTCACACCATTCTTTGTAAACCCTAGAAATGGTTGTGCGTGAAGATCCCAGTAACTGAGCAGATTGTGAAATACTCAGACCGGCCCGTCTGGCACCAACAACCATGCCACGCTCAAAATTGCTTAAATCACCTTTCTTTCCCATTCTGACATTCAGTTTGGAGTTCAGGAGATTGTCTTGAGCAGGACCACACCCCTAAATGCATTGAAGCAACTGCCATGTGATTGGTTGATTAGATAATTGCATTAATGAGAAATTGAACAGGTGTTCCTAATAATCCTTTAGGTGAGTGTACTGTATATATATATACATTTGTATATATATATATATATATATATACAAATGTAAAGTTTTTGTCAAGACAATAAAGCACACTTAAAAAAAAAGTTTTAAAAATGAGAGCGAGAGACACAAACACACACACACACACACACACAGACATTCACACTCAGAGAGAGAGAGATAGACTATACATTTGGGCTGAAAGCAGCGCTGAAGAATATTAGAAAGCACTTAGCTGCCAATAAACAGAAGCGCTGGTACCGATCTGGCCACTGAGGTTGCATCAGCATACTGATTTAATTAGCCCTACTAAAAGTAAATTAAACGGCAACAAATTGAGTGATGCCAAAGTGGTCATTCATGCATGCACTGTAAAACCAGATAAGTTAAAAAATAGATAAAATTAAAATTAAAACTGATTACAATCAAAACTTTTAAGTTATTTTAACTCAATTGGGTAAGTTAAAGAAACATCCTTTTTATAACTAAATGTTACCAAGTCATTTTAAATGATATTAACTTAATCTTGCATGTTACTATTACATTATTGATCAAGTTAATTTTTAATAAAGACTACCTTTTTAAGCTTTGTTCAAACATTGAGGAAACTCTACTGACAAAAGTTCATTTTTAAGACTGGATTTTATATTTAATTTAGGTCATAATTCAAGGGATTGTTTCATTGTAAAAAAAAAATCATGAACCAATTTATGGCATAGTTGATTATTTGTGCAGTAAATAGGTAAAAACCTACCAGATTTCCACAAAAACACAGCATAAATGAATAGCTGACAAGTAAAAAAAAAAAAAATATATATATATATACAAATGTATAGTTTTTGTCATGACAATAAAGCATACTTAAAATGTTTTTAAAAAAATGAGAGAGAGAGAGACAAACACACACACACACACAGATAAAGACACTCTCACACACACAAACAGAGAGAGAGACGCACACACACAAACACACAGAGACAGAGAGACAGAGGGAGACAGAGAGACACTGGCACACAAACAGAGAGAGAGAGAGAGAGAGAGAGAGAGAGACCATACAGTTGGGTTGAAAACTCACAGAGACACACACACACACACAGACATTCACACTCAGAGAGAGAGAGAGATCGACTATACAGTTGGGCTGAAAACAGCGCTGAAGAATATCAGAAGCACTTAGCAGCCAAAAAACAGAAGCGCTGGTACAGATCTGGCCACTGAGGTTGCATCAGCATACTGATTTAATTAGCCCTACTAAAAGTAAATTAAAAAGCAACAAATTGAGTGATGCCAAAGTGGTCATTCATGCATGCACTGTAAAACCAGATAAGTTAAAAATTGATAAAATTAAAATTAAAACTGATTACATCAATACTTTTAAGTTATTTTAACTCAATTGGGTAAGCTAAAGAAACATCCTTTTTGTAACTAAATGTTACCAAGTCATTACTTGGTAACATTAGTTTGAACCTGTAAGTTTGTCTTTTTTGCAAGATATCGTAGGTCAGCTTAAACCATCTGGATCTGCCCTGGATTTTATACAAACCCGATTCCAAAAAAGTTGGGACACTGTACAAATTACGAATAAAAAAGGAATGCAATAATTTACAAATCTCATAAACTTGTATTTTATTCACAATAGAATATAGATAACATATCAAATGTTGAAAGTGAGACATTTTGAAATGTCATGCCAAATATTGGCTCATTTTGGATTTCATGAGAGCTACACATTCCAAAAAAGTTGGGACAAGTAGCAATAAGAGGCTGGAAAAGTTAAATGTTCATATAAGGAACAGCTGGAGGACCAATTTGCAACTTATTAGGTCAATTGGCAACATGATTGGGTATAAAAAGAGCATCTCAGAGTGGCAGTGTCTCTCAGAAGTCAAGATGGCAAGAAGATCACCAATTCCCCCAATGCTGCGGCGAAAAATAGTGGAGCAATATCAGAAAGGAGTTTTTCGGAGAAAAATTGCAAAGAGTTTGAAGTTATCATCATCTACAGTGCATAATATCATCCAAAGATTCAGAGAATCTGGAACAATCTCTGTGCGTAAGGGTCAAGGCCGGAAAACCATACTGGATGCCCGTGATCTTCGGGCCCTTAAAAACGGCACTGCATCACATACAGGAATGCTACTGTAATGGAAATCACAACATGGGCTCAGGAATACTTCCAGAAAACATTGTCGGTGAACACAATCCACCGTGCCATTCGCCGTTGCCGGCTAAAACTCTATAGGTCAAAAAAGAAGCCATATCTAAACATGATCGAAAAGCGCAGGCATTTTCTCTGGGCCAAGGCTTAGTTAAAATGAACTGTGGCAAAGTGGAAAACTTTTCTGTGGTCAGACGAATCAAAATTTGAAGTTCTTTTTCGAAAATTGGGAAGCCATGTCATCCGGACTAAAGAGGACAAGGACAACCCAAGTTGTTATCAGCGCTCAGTTCAGAAGCCTGCATCTCTGATGGTATGGGGTTGCATGAGTGCGTGTGGCATGGGCAGCTTAGACATCTGGAAAGGCACCATCAATGCTGAAAGGTATATCCAAGTTCTAGAACAACATATGCTCCCATCCAGACGTTGTCTCTTTCAGGGAAGACCTTGCATTTTCCAACATGACAATGCCAGACCACATACTGCATCAATTACAACATCATGGCTGCGTAGGAGGAGGATCCGGGTACTGAAATGGCCAGCCTGCAGTCCAGATCTTTCACCCATAGAAAACATTTGGCGCATCATAAAGAGGAAGATGTGACAAAGAAGACCTAAGACAGTTGAGCAACTAGAAGCCTGTATTAGACAAGAATGGGACAACATTCCTATTCCTAAACTTGAGCAACTTGTCTCCTCAGTCCCCAGACGTTTGCAGACTGTTATAAAAAGAAGAGGGGATGCCACACAGTGGTAAACATGGCCTTGCCCAACTTTTTTGAGATGTGTTGATGCCATGAAATTTAAAATAAACTTATTTTTCCCTTAAAATTATAAATTTTCTCAGTTTAAACATTTGATATGTCATCTATGTTGTATTCTGAATAAAATATTGAAATTTGAAACTTCCACATCATTGCATTCTGTTTTTATTCACAATTTGTACAGTGTCCCAACTTTTTTGGAATCGACTGAAAACTCAACAACTGAAAACTCATCTCTTTCGGCAGTACTTGACTTCATCCTAAACTAAAAAAAAAAAAAAAAAAAAAAAAAAAAAAAAAAAAAAAACTTTCCTTCTATCTTTCTCTCCACCTACTAGTTTGTACTTATTTGAACAATGACTGAGACTTGGTGTTACGAGCACTTCCTCTGTCTGACTGCCTCTTCAAGATGAATCGCTTTTTGTATTCCCCAATTGTAAGTCGCTTTGGATAAAAGCGTCTGCCAAATGACTAAATGTAAATGTAAATGGAATCGGGTTTGTATTTAATGTAGGTCATAATTCAAGGGATTTTTTTCATTGAAAAAAAAAAAAAAATCAAACCAATTTATGGCATAGTTGATTATTTGTGCAGTAAATAGGTAAAAACCTACCAGATTTCCACAAAAACACAGCACAAATGAATAGCTGACAAGTAAAATATAAAATAAAAAAATATACATATATATATATATATATACACAAATGTATAGTTTTTTTCGCATGACAATAAAGCATACTTAAAATGTTTTTAAAAAAATGAGAGAGACACACACACACACACAGATATAGACAGACGCACACACACAAACACACAGAGACAGAGAGACAGAGGGAGACAGAGAGACCCTGACACACAATCAGAGAGAGAGAGAGAGATTGAAATCACCTTTATTTACAACATATAGGTAATGCCATACTGTGTTACTACTGCAATATACATTTCACAAATCTTCAGTCTCTATTACAAAACCCCTATGAATAATAATAATACCAACAAACTATTTCAAAAAATACAATAAACAAATACCAAACCAAAAAAATAAACAAAATAACTTTAAAAAGCTAACACCAAATCATCATTTTCATTGACTTCGCATAACACTCCATTTATGGCCCAAGTATTCACAAAAATTGTTAAACACCCAACAAGTTTATAATATCCATGTTCTATCCTGAGTCTTGATGCTACTAAACCAAAAAACATCAACAAAGGATCTAGTGTATCTTTACCAAGCATCTTATTTTTCCTTGTTTTCCAGATGGCAAGTTTAGCAGTTCCAAACAGAAAATTTAATAAAATCAAAACATTTTTTTGACCAACTAAATATTTTGGCCCCAAAATAAACAATTGATAAGAAAAATCTTCACCTAAAAGTGATACCCAATGTGATAAAAAAGAAAACAAATTACTCAAACGTACACATTGTACAAAGAGATGAAAAATTGTTTCATTTTCAGTACAAAAAAGACAACCCACCCCTACATTTGGATTGAGGTGCACCACATGTCTGTTCGTGGCTATCGCACCATGTACAATCCTCCACTGTAAGTCACCAGTCCGTTTGTCGATTGGACGTTTGTAAAGTGACCGCCAGCTTCCTTTGGGGGAGATGTCCATTCCAAAAAAATCTATCCATTTTGATGACATTACTCCAGATAGAAATTGTGCATTGGTCACTTTCACACAAGTCACATACAGAGACTCAAAATTATCCAGCTGAGGTGTTTTAACCTGTTAACCTTCAACCCCATTTAGGGCCTCGCAGGTGAAAATAACCTACCTGAATTAAAATGGTAACAGTTTGTGACAAAGTGTGTTTACACAAACAAATTAGGTATCTTTGGAAAGAAGAGACTCTGGGCTTTACTATCTATCATCCAGAGTTGATAATGCTCAAAAAGATAAAAAGTTATAGACACTGACGTGCCTTGAAAAATATTTTTCCACACTGAATGTTTTTTATTTCATATACAAATACATGAAATAAGTCCTGGAGCAATCCAGAAAAGTAATGGATCGAAAGCCATGTGTCTCATCAGTTCATATTTCAAATTTGAAGAAGATACCATGAAAAATGAGATTCCTGCAATATTTTTTCTGAAACTATTTATAGTCCCCCCACCCCCCTGTTTGAGGAAAAATAACCACCAAATGGATTGCAGAATTATACAAGCTATTTTAGTCATTATACATGTTCCTGCATAGTTTTTCAATTATAAAATAATAGACAGATTTATTTGAGCACTAAAAAATACAAAAATAATTATTTGAGTAATAAAAAAGGAAAAAAAATAGAAAAAAATGCTTTGTATATAGTATGTATACTGAAGTATTCTTCGTTATTCGTTATTACAATGATAAATATCACTGCCAGACGTGAAGTGATATTGCCAGACATGGTCATAGAGTCAGTAAACACACGCTGATGTGCTTCCATTCAGATTATAATCAAACAGATGGGCCATATAATCAATAATAGCTGATCAATGAATCACAATGATAGCCGTCATAGAGTCGCTAATAAACACGCTGATGTGCGTCCATACAGATTATAATCATGCAGACACGGCCACATTCCCCACACAATACACACACACACATATAAAAAATGTAGAAGAAAAAAAACAGTTTTTTATGGATAAAGCAGATCGCTAAGTTATGCCCCGCTCAGATGACAGCGTGCGTCACAGAAGCGTCACTGCCGGCAGGAGGGAGCGCCAAATTCAAATAATCTATATTCCGCTTTTCTGAGACTTTTTTTTCCGTAGACGGTCTCATTATGTTTGTAAGACCGTATTCTACAAAATCGTTTTGTTTTTTTACCACCAAGACGCTGTTTTTGAGCGTAATTTATTCCATAACGGACGCGAACAATAACTCTCTGAAGAAATGAAACGTAAACAAAGGAATATTCATCCTTATTACAACGTTATTGTTTCGCTGGACTAAAAGTGCTCGCTGGGATGTTTTTCTGTGGACCCTTACCTCTCTAACTAAACTGGGATTTCAGCAGTGGACGCGTTTGTGGCTCGTTATTACAATGATAAAGGTACGTACGGCTTTTTTACTCTGCGTGTTTGGATGTGTACTGCTTACACAAATGTAGCAAATTTGTGCCACTCATTCCTTATAAGCTTTCCATCGAAAAACAGCGATCTGTCGTCGATGCTTGAGGCTTAGACCCTCAGAATGATATAGAGTTTGACAAGATTAACTTTGTCCCGTTTCATTTATTCTATTAGAAAACAATGACACATGCAAACAAAGAGCGTTCAGTGCGAGGTCGCTCTGGTGCAGGCTAACAGGTTAAAGGACAATATAAGATTTTCCTCTTCATGCCAATCCCTTGAGTCAGCATTTATCATCAAGGATGGAAAATCATAATCGCACCCAATCATCCATTCTTTTATATAATTAGAATTGTTGATGAAAAGTCGTTGATCAAAGTCCAGCTCTCCAAGCAATTCATCAATAACCTGTTTCAGGAACCGGATAGATTTTATCCCAGTTCTCTCACCCAAAGTCTCCAAACTGATGCTTAAAATGTGACCAAGTTTTACGCATCCAGCAGCTATTAGCCGCAATTACAGATTGGCAGAGCATAAATGTCTAGAAGGTAGAAAAAGATTCTGGAACAATGGCTCTTCCATCAGCCAAAAACCTGCACATATTCCAGCAGGTCTCGATACAGAAACGACTTTCCAAGCTTCCATCATAGATCTATAAAAAGGTGTCAAATCTGTTAAAACGGTTTCATTCAATTCCATTAAGAAAAGATGTTTATCAAGTCCCATGTTGCCTGCTTTCCTCAAGAGTGCAACCGCAGTGTTAAGCCATGCAATATCACTGTTATACAGCAGTCTCTGAGCAGCTTGCAGACGGAAAGCCATAAGTCTAGATCTAATATCCACAAGACCTTGCCCACCTTCTTGCACAGGCAGAAATAGGACAGCTGATCGAACCCAATGCTGTCCTGACCAAAAAAAATTCACCAGCATCCTTTGAATATCTTGAAGTAATCCAACGGGAGGCTGTAATACAGTAAATTTATGCCACAGAGCAGAAGCGACCAAATTGTTGACAACTAAAACTCTCCCCCTGTAGGATAACTGGTGTAGCAACCAGTTCCATCTAGACAATCGGGTGCACACTCTCTCCAAAATTCCCTCCCAGTTTTTCTTTTGAAACTCAGCAGAACCCAAAAACACACCAAGTATTTTTATCCCTGTTCTGTTCCATTTTAGATTACCTGGTAGATGTGGGAGATTTTCCAAATTCCTTTGACCTGACCAAAAAGCCTCAGTCTTATCCCAATTTACTTTTGCCGACGATGCCCCTTCATATATATCAATGACTTTAGACAGAGCTTTTATATCCTTATTGTCATTAACAAAGACTGTAACATCGTCGGCATAAGCAGTAATTACAGTTCTTAAATATTGAGGCATTGTGGGTATTGACAAACCAGTTAGAGTTTTCTTTATATTAAAAAGTAATGGTTCAATGGCAATACTGTACAATTGACCTGATAGAGGGCATCCTTGTCTAATGCCCCTTGAAACCACAATGGGCCGACTTAGACCACCTCCCACTTTAACCATACAAGAAGCTCCAGTATATAACAATTGTATCCATTTGATAAAACTTTGACCAAACCCAAAAACAACAAGCAGATTAAAAAGATAATTATGATCAACACGATCAAATGCCTTTTCTTGGTCTAAAGCAATCAATCCGACCTCTGCATCAAACAATTTGCAGATATCCAAAGTATCTCTCACCAAAAAAAGGTTATCCATTATAGATCTCCTTGGAATGCAATAGGTTTGGTCTTGATGGATTATCAAATGTAAAAACTTCTTAAGTCTATTAGAGAGACATTTGGATAAAATTTTATAATCTGTTGTTAATAAAGCAACAGGCCTCCAGTTCTTTAACAAATTCAAGTCTCCCTTTTTTGGTAGTAAAGTCAATACAGCACGCTGACATGTAACAGGTAAAATGCCATCTTTATAACTTTCACAAAAAACTTCATAGAGGTCCGTTCCAATAGATTTCCAAAAATGCTTGTAAAAATCAGAAGTCAAACCATCAATACCAGGAGAGCGACCTGGCTTTAACTGTCCAACAGCAATAGTAAGTTCTTGAAAAGTAATTTGCATATCCAAAGCAGTCCTAGATGTAGAGTCCATTTGAGGAAGTTCATGAAAAAGCTGTGCTTCACAAACAGAATTGCAGTGATCAGCTTTATAGAGAGAAGAATAAAAATCAACAGCATGACAACGCATTTCTGTAATGTCATTTGTAATCTTCCCACCTGGAAGACGTAAACATGTCATCTGCTTATATTGTGCCACTGAACGTTCTAATTGAAAAAAATAAGCACTTGGTGCATCCATATCAGTCACTGATGTAAATCGTGACCTCACCAAAGCTGCCTTCACCCTCTCATTCAAATGGTAACTTAACTGTTTCTTTTTCTGTTGTAAGTTATCAATAAAAGCTGGATCATTCCTTCTTAATATTTCTGTCTCTATAGACTCAATATCTCTTTCCAAAGCTTTAATAGTTTCTCTTTGAGTGGTAGTACAATATGCAGTGTACTGTTGACAGCAAAGTTTTATTTGCGTTTTACCAACCTCCCACCATTGTTTTAAATTTTCAAAATCATTTTTTTTTTCTCTCCAATAGTTCCAGAAAACCACAAAATATTCAGAAAATGCAGCATCCTGCAACAATTTAGCATTAAAATGCCAATAAGAGGATTTTCTTGGAAACTGTTCTATATTTACTGAAATAAAAATCAAATGGTGATCAGAAAAACCTATAGGAGAAATACAACAATCCACAACCCTATTATTAAATTTTTTTGAAACATAAATTCTATCTAACCGAGCAGCACTCACTCTATTATCTAAACTTTTTACCCATGTATATTGTTTGTCAAATGGATGCTTAATTCTCCACATATCTAAAAGTTCAGCATCTTTCACTAATCTTGACAAATGGGTGGAGGAAAGCATATGAGGCTCTACATTGTTACGGTCAACATTAAAACACTCTGTACAATTCCAGTCTCCACCAATAATGATGTCTCCATCACTAAAATCTTGTCTTAAGACATTAGTTAATATACTAAAAAACTGTAATCGCTCATGTCCCACATTTGGTGCATAAACATTTATAAAATAAATTGTCATCCCTTCAATAATAGTTTTAACAAGAACAAGACGACCTTTTATAAATTCTTCTGTCTTTTCAATACTAACTTTTCTTTCTGGAGAAAAAAGGAGAGCAACTCCCGCGCTCAGATTTGTACTGTGACTAAGTATATGCTGACCTTTCCACCACTTCCCCCACTCTATTTCATTCTCAATATCACTATGAGTTTCCTGCAATAAAATAACATGTAACTTTTTATTCAACATAACTTCAGACACTAAAGCTAATTTATGTCTATCCCTCCCTCCATTAATATTTAATGAACCCACCCTCAAAAGATCCATATATGTATTTAGGAAGGATAGATTAAAAACAACAGAAAAAGAAACCAGCAGAAAAAAAGACAAGATCACCATGTGATGCATGGATAACCACTTACAAGAAAGCCTTTAGCCTCTTCTTTTTATCCACTCTTTTACCTTTTCGAATGACTGTAACATGTTTTTTTAAACGAAAACGTTTCTTTTCACTCAACTGATCAAGATTCACAGTCTTTTGCAGAAATGCCACTGACCTCTCAAATTTAACAACATCAGGAAAAAAATCCTTAATATTAACTTGTTTCCCAAATGTCTCATCAAGAAACCCATTAATTTCCTCTAATGTATACAAAGAGGAATCTTCAATGGATACATCCTGAGAATCACCTCCAGGTTCACAAACAGAACCTCATTGCTTAGGCACAACTCTCTCTTTCTTGAACCCAACCAAATAGGCTCCTCACATCTACTTGAACTGGGCCCTGCAACTACCACAATATTATCTCGCCGCTCATCTGCGGCAGATGAGCAGCAAGACAACACTGCGGCAGTTAGATGATCTGCCTTTATATTTTGTACAGTTACAGTGTTTGCAGTATTTTCATTCTGTTGACGTTCATTCACATTAGTTTCTATATCATTACCAACATGCTCATTTGCTTCTACAAAATCGCTTACCTCTGATGCACCTGCTTGTTCCACTTGAGCAGTATGCTCCGCCACTTCTCCTTCTCCCGAAACAGAAGGACTAACGTTATTCCCTGGTTCACGCTCTCGATTATGTGGACAAGCAAACTTTTTATGGCCTAATCCACCGCATTCGAAACACCTTAAACTACCAGTTGTTGCATAGACCATGTATGTTCTTTCTTCATATCGTACTCGAAATGAAACATCTAGCGTGTTTTCAGCAGAGTCCAGAAACATAAAAGCCTGTCTTCTAAAAGATTTAACGTGCCTCAAAGACGGATGTTTACAGCCTAACGTAATTATCTTGAAACCACTAGCAAATTTGCCAAACCGAACTAACTCCCGCTCCAACGCGTCATCAGGAATAAAAGGTGGAACATTTGATACCGTAATTTTCGCTGTTGGAGCTTGTAACGGAGTAACTTGAACAAAGTTATCATTTATAACAAGGCCGTTCTCAATTAGTTGGTTAACAAAATGTTGTTCTTTCAAGAACACGACTACAGCTCTATTCATACGAGAAGCGGATACAATATTCTCATGTCCTACTTCCCCGCCAGTCGAAATGAGCACGTTCTCCACTGTGACGCCCTCCTCCGGCACACACCTGAAACCATTGCGCAAGGACAAAGACGGCGTCTCCTCATGAGACGCCATCCCTCCCTGTACAATCTCTACAACAAAATCACCTAAGACTAAAATCAACCTTAAACCATACAAAAAAGAAAAAGAAAGAAAAAAAACCGTGATTAAGACTAGGTGAATTCACACAGCTCAGATCTCACCCAACACCACTCTCATGCCACCTCCCAGCATGCACCTCGAAAGAGAGAGAGAGAGAGAGAGAGAGAGATAGAGATAGACTATACAGTTGGGCTGAAAACAGCGCTGAAGAATATCAGAAAGCATTTAGCTGCCAAAAAACAGAAGCGCTGGTACCGATCTGGCCACTGAGGTTGCATCAGCATACTGATTTAATTAGCCCTACTAAAAGTAAATTAAACAGCAACAAATTGAGTGATGCCAAAGTGGTCATTCATGCATGCACTGTAAAACCAGATAAGTTAAAAATTGATCAAATTAAAATTAAAACTGATTACATCAATACTTTTAAGTTATTTTAACTCAATTGGGTAAGTTAAAGAAACATCCTTTTTATAACTAAATGTTACCAAGTAATTTTAAATGATATTAACTTAATCTTGCATGTTACTATTACATTATTGATTAAGTTAATTTTTAATAAAGACTACCTTTTTAAGCTTTGTTCAAACATTGAGGAAACTCTACTGACAAAAGTTCATTTTTAAGACTCAACACTCTGGTTCTCAGATTCCCATCCTCCAGACCCATCAAGAGTTTCTGGGTAAAGTCAAATGGATTGTCCAGCTCTTTTGGGGAACTTAGATCCAAGGCGTACGTTAGTCCAAAAAGCATGACAAATGCATGAGCCGATGTGTGGAAATCGATTACTAGGTTACCCAAGGTACAATTTCAGTCTTCTCTGAGCCGAAGAACATAACAACCGTTGAACTCTCACTAACGGAGAGGAAACGAAGGGATAAATCATCAGCGTGTGGTTCATGAGATTGTTCTACCTGATGACAAAAACAGAGTAATGTTACTCTAAACTTCCAAAGGCTGAATGCTAATAAGCGACATACGTTTACATCTACCCCAAACCATCATATCCCACACAATCCTTCTGTCACTCCTATTTGCACTAATATTTTGGATCAATTTGAACCTGTAACTTTGCCTTTTTTGCAAGATATCGTAGGTCAGCTTAAACCCTCTGGATCTGCCCTGGATTTTATATTTAATTTAGGTCATAATTCAAGGGATTTTTTCATTGTAAAAAAAAAAATCATAAACCAATTTATAGCATAGTTGATTATTTGTTCAGTAAATAGGTAAAAACCTACCAGATTTCCACAAAAACACAGCATAAATGAATAGCTGACAAGTAAAAAAAAAAAAAAAAAAAAAAAAAATTATATATATATATATATATATATATATATATATATATATATATATATATATATATATATATATATATACAAATGTATAGTTTTTTCGCATGACAATAAAGCATACTTAAAATGTTTTGAAAAAAATGAGAGAGAGCAACAAACACACACACACACACAGATAAAGACACTCTCACACACACAAACAGAGAGAGAGAGACGCACACACACAAACACACAGAGACAGAGAGACAGAGGGAGACAGAGAGACACTGGCACACAAACAGAGAGAGAGAGAGAGAGAGAGAGAGACCATACAGTTGGGTTGAAAACTCACAGAGACACACACACACACACAGACATTCACACTCAGAGAGAGAGAGATAGACTATACAGTTGGGCTGAAAACAGCGCTGAAGAATAGTCATTACTTGGTAACATTAGTTTGAACCTGTAAGTTTGTCTTTTTTGCAAGATATCGTAGGTCAGCTTAAACCATCTGGATCTGCCCTGGATTTTATACAAACCCGATTCCAAAAAAGTTGGGACACTGTACAAATTACGAATAAAAAAGGAATGCAATAATTTACAAATCTCATAAACTTATATTTTATTCACAATAGAATATAGATAACATATCAAATGTTGAAAGTGAGACATTTTGAAATGTCATGCCAAATATTGGCTCATTTTGGATTTCATGAGAGCTACACATTCCAAAAAAGTTGGGACAGGTAGCAATAAGAGGCTGGAAAAGTTAAATGTACATATAAGGAACAGATGGAGGACCAATTTGCAACTTATTAGGTCAATTGGCAACATGATTGGGTATAAAAAGAGCCTCTCAGAGTGGCAGTGTCTCTCAGAAGTCAAGATGGCAAGAAGATCACCAATTCCCCCAATGCTGCGGCGAAAAATAGTGGAGCAATATCAGAAAGGAGTTTCTCAGAGAAAAATTGCAAAGAGTTTGAAGTTATCATCATCTACAGTGCATAAAATCATCCAAAGATTCAGAGAATCTAGAACAATCTCTGTGCGTAAGGGTCAAGGCCGGAAAACCATACTGGATGCCCTTGATCTTCGGGCCCTTAGACGGCACTGCATCACATACAGGAATGCTACTGTAATGGAAATCACAACATGGGCTCAGGAATACTTCCAGAAAACATTGTCGGTTAACACAATCCACCGTGCCATTCGCCGTTGCCGGCTAAAACTCTATAGGTCAAAAAAGAAGCCATATCTAAACATGATCCAGAAGCGCAGGCGTTTTCTCTGGGCCAAGGCTTAGTTAAAATGAACTGTGGCAAAGTGGAAAACTGTTCTGTGGTCAGACGAATCAAAATTTGAAGTTCTTTTTCGAAAATTGGGACGCCATGTCATCCGGACTAAAGAGGACAAGGACAACCCAAGTTGTTATCAGCGCTCAGTTCAGAAGCCTGCATCTCTGATGGTATGGGGTTGCATGAGTGCGTGTGGCATGGGCAGCTTAGACATCTGGAAAGGCACCATCAATGCTGAAAGGTATATCCAAGTTCTAGAACAACATATGCTCCCATCCAGACGTTGTCTCTTTCAGGGAAGACCTTGCATTTTCCAACATGACAATGCCAGACCACATAATGCATCAATTACAACATCATGGCTGCGTAGGAGGAGGATCCGGGTACTGAAATGGCCAGCCTGCAGTCCAGATCTTTCACCCATAGAAAACATTTGGCGCATGTTGTGGCTATATTGCATGTCATTAACAATTGTCGTTGCAGATTTAGCCTTACCCATGGTGACGTCCCGTTTGATGCACGTTTCCATATATGGACTTATCTTGTCGAAGTGGGCGTGGCCCATGGAGGTTCCCCAGGATAAAGCAAACACGGACGTGCAGCGCGAGCGCGCACAACAGAGACTCCATGCTGCCTTTGTTCCCAATCCCATTTCCCCGCGCAATTTAAAATATGTAAAATTAGAAGGAAAATAAATGATTATCATGAAATAAGAACGCTTCTCCTTGGAATCCTTTCCTGTACTTCACAAACTGGTGCCGAAACCCGGGAGACTGGATTTAATCCATGAAGAATAACGGGAGAAGATTGAGCTGGATTGAAAATTGTTTGAAAGAAGCTGCGGGGGAAATTTGAATCTAAGTCATGGATTTAAAGCGACTAAAGATAAAGCGGGGAGTGGTCCGAACTGCAACAACAAAACTCACCCAGAAGATTGATGGTGAGTTGGATAAAGAAGAATTATGCTTTGAGAGATTGGGAGGAATTGCACGAACAGATTCAGGATAAAGAACAGATTCTTAGAGAATATGATAAAGATGTTGAAGCAGAAACGGAAGAAGATGATTTGGAAGCTGAGATGACTACAGTATTGGAGTATATGGATGCAATTAGTGTACGGAGAACAAGATTGAGACGCGCGTTGCGCACGGAAGTTGAAGACAACCAGTCCGAACAGAGTGCACATGGGCCTACACCTAGGTCTTATAGAATGAACACAGTCAACCTTCCTAAATTGGTCATTCAGAAGTTTTCTGGGGAGATTTGTGAGTGGCAAGGATTTTGGAGTCATAATTCAAGGGTTTTTTCATTGTAAAAAAAAAAATCATAAACCAATTTATAGCATAGTTGATTATTTGTGCAGTAAATAGGTAAAAACCTACCAGATTTCCACAAAAACACAGCATAAATGAATAGCTGACAAGTAAAAAAAAAAAAATTATATATATATATATATATATATATATATATATATATATATATATATATATATATATATATATATATATATATATATATATATATATATATACACAAATGTATATATATATATATACAAATGTATAGTTTTTTCGCATGACAATAAAGCATACTTAAAATGTTTTGAAAAAAATGAGAGAGAGAGAGAGACAAACACACACACACAGATAAAGACACTCTCACACACACAAACAGAGAGAGAGAGACGCACACACACAAACACACAGAGACAGAGAGACAGAGGGAGACAGAGAGACACTGGCACACAAACAGAGAGAGAGAGAGAGAGAGAGAGAGAGAGACCATACAGTTGGGTTGAAAACTCACAGAGACACACACACACAGACATTCACACTCAGAGAGAGAGAGATAGACTATACAGTTGGGCTGAAAACAGCGCTGAAGAATAGTCATTACTTGGTAACATTAGTTTGAACCTGTAAGTTTGTCTTTTTTGCAAGATATCGTAGGTCAGCTTAAACCATCTGGATCTGCCCTGGATTTTATACAAACCCGATTCCAAAAAAGTTGGGACACTGTACAAATTACGAATAAAAAAGGAATGCAATAATTTACAAATCTCATAAACTTATATTTTATTCACAATAGAATATAGATAACATATCAAATGTTGAAAGTGAGACATTTTGAAATGTCATGCCAAATATTGGCTCATTTTGGATTTCATGAGAGCTACACATTCCAAAAAAGTTGGGACAGGTAGCAATAAGAGGCTGGAAAAGTTAAATGTACATATAAGGAACAGATGGAGGACCAATTTGCAACTTATTAGGTCAATTGGCAACATGATTGGGTATAAAAAGAGCATCTCAGAGTGGCAGTGTCTCTCAGAAGTCAAGATGGCAAGAAGATCACCAATTCCCCCAATGCTGCGGCGAAAAATAGTGGAGCAATATCAGAAAGGAGTTTCTCAGAGAAAAATTGCAAAGAGTTTGAAGTTATCATCATCTACAGTGCATAATATCATCCAAAGATTCAGAGAATCTAGAACAATCTCTGTGCGTAAGGGTCAAGGCCGGAAAACCATACTGGATGCCCTTGATCTTCGGGCCCTTAGACGGCACTGCATCACATACAGGAATGCTACTGTAATGGAAATCACAACATGGGCTCAGGAATACTTCCAGAAAACATTGTCGGTGAACACAATCCACCGTGCCATTCGCCGTTGCCGGCTAAAACTCTATAGGTCAAAAAAGAAGCCATATCTAAACATGATCCAGAAGCGCAGGCGTTTTCTCTGGGCCAAGGCTTAGTTAAAATGAACTGTGGCAAAGTGGAAAACTGTTCTGTGGTCAGACGAATCAAAATTTGAAGTTCTTTTTCGAAAATTGGGACGCCATGTCATCCGGACTAAAGAGGACAAGGACAACCCAAGTTGTTATCAGCGCTCAGTTCAGAAGCCTGCATCTCTGATGGTATGGGGTTGCATGAGTGCGTGTGGCATGGGCAGCTTACACATCTGGAAAGGCACCATCAATGCTGAAAGGTATATCCAAGTTCTAGAACAACATATGCTCCCATCCAGACGTTGTCTCTTTCAGGGAAGACCTTGCATTTTCCAACATGACAATGCCAGACCACATAATGCATCAATTACAACATCATGGCTGCGTAGGAGGAGGATCCGGGTACTGAAATGGCCAGCCTGCAGTCCAGATCTTTCACCCATAGAAAACATTTGGCGCATGTTGTGGCTATATTGCATGTCATTAACAATTGTCGTTGCAGATTTAGCCTTACCCATGGTGACGTCCCGTTTGATGCACGTTTCCATATATGGACTTATCTTGTCGAAGTGGGCGTGGCCCATGGAGGTTCCCCAGGATAAAGCAAACACGGACGTGCAGCGCGAGCGCGCACAACAGAGACTCCATGCTGCCTTTGTTCCCAATCCCATTTCCCCGCGCAATTTAAAATATGTAAAATTAGAAGGAAAATAAATGATTATCATGAAATAAGAACGCTTCTCCTTGGAATCCTTTCCTGTACTTCACAAACTGGTGCCGAAACCCGGGAGACTGGATTTAATCCATGAAGAATAACGGGAGAAGATTGAGCTGGATTGAAAATTGTTTGAAAGAAGCTGCGGGGGAAATTTGAATGTAAGTCATGGATTTAAAGTGACTAAAGATAAAGCGGGGAGTGGTCCGAACTGCAACAACAAAACTCACCCAGAAGATTGATGGTGAGTTGGATAAAGAAGAATTATGCTTTGAGAGATTGGGAGGAATTGCACGAACAGATTCAGGATAAAGAACAGATTCTTAGAGAATATGATAAAGATGTTGAAGCAGAAACGGAAGAAGATGATTTGGAAGCTGAGATGACTACAGTATTGGAGTATATGGATGCAATTAGTGTACGGAGAACAAGATTGAGACGCGCGTTGCGCACGGAAGTTGAAGACAACCAGTCCGAACAGAGTGCACATGGGCCTACACCTAGGTCTTATAGAATGAACACAGTCAACCTTCCTAAATTGGTCATTCAGAAGTTTTCTGGGGAGATTTGTGAGTGGCAAGGATTTTGGAGTCAGTACGAAACAACTATTCATGATAACGAAAGTTTGAGCAAGACTGACAAATTTAGTTATTTGAAATCATTTCTATCTGGCACCGCAGCGAGTGCAGTAGCAGGCCTCGCTTTGTCTGATATTAATTATGATACCGCCATTGATTTGCTCAAAAAACGATTTGGCCGTAAAGATTTAGTGATTAATGCCCATATGAATAAGTTACTGAATATGACTCCTGTAAAAAGAGCGACTGATGTGAGTGCTTTGACCGCAAATTATATGACGACTGTGAGATACAGGTGCGTAGTCTTGACGCACTAGGTGTTGTAGCGGACACCTATGGAAGTTTATTATGTCCAATCTTGTTGAAAATTATCCCAGAGGACATTGCACTCGAATTTACTAAATCAGAAGCAGATAATGTTCTCAAAGCAAAAGAGTTGATGGACTTTATGAAATTAGAGGTGGAGAGTAGAGAAAGAACCGTGAATCTCACTCGAATTCACACCACAAAGAAGTGTCTCAGAATGAATGGAGGAGCGCCGGCACTGACAAAGAACGCACGCCAGAGCGAAGGACGAGAAGGCCCAACTCCGGAAATATGGCCTCCTCAGCCGCGGCATTCCATATGTGGAGTTCGAATGACAGTGACTGTTTGTTTTGTGGTAAGCCTGATCACAAATCTCCTGATTGTACTGAGGCCACAGTTGATATCAGGAGAGAAAAGTTAAAACGATTAGGCAGATGTTTTGTATGTCTAGGGCACAGACACATTGCGCGAAACTGCCGGGCGCATGGAATTGAATGTGCCCAGTGAGGCAAAAGGCATTACAAAACAATCTGCAACCAGCTGTCAAGAGAGACCACGACTAAATCAGAGATAGACACTGCTCAAGCTCAATGCTCAGTTTCGCCAGGTGATCGTAATGGTAAAGCAGTGCTATTACAAACGGCAACCATTTGGGTAGATACGCCACGACAAAGCCAAATTGCCAAATGCTTATTAGATGGGGGTAGTCAACGCAGCTTTATCCGTGAAGATATTTCTAAAGCTTTGAACCTGCCAGTAGCGGGTACAGAAATGATTAAGCTGCACGTATTTGGTTCTGTAAATCCCAAACGAATGACAGCCAGAAGGGTTAAGGCTAGTTTGAGAAATCTGAAGACAAATGTATCTGTTGAAGTTGAATTACTAGAAACAAGTGTATGTTCATCTGATATTAAAATGGCCAGCGAAGAAATCAGACGCTCTCTTGAAGCAAAGGGTCTCCAAGTAGCGGATCATCCTGTGAGAGGCATGGAACAGGAAGGCCTTGGACTTCTTATCGGAGGAGACTACTATTGGAGCATTATGTCAGGACACACAGAGAGACTGGATAATGGACTTGTGGCTGTAGAGAGCAAATTCGGATGGTTGATACAAGGAACTGTGTCCATCCCTGTAATGAGTGTGACAACTGAAACAGTGGACGTAAATGCTCTGCATCTCAGCGTCGGCGAGGAGCAAGTGCTGACTGACCAACTGCGCAGTTTCTGGGAGACCGAGTCATTGGGGATCACGAACATCAAACAGAACCCAGAGACAGACGTGCTGTGGAAGTTTGAGCAGACAGTAAAGTACCAACAAGGTAGATATGAAGTTAGTTTGCCTTGGCAAGAAGAGAATATTAATTTGGCTACTAATTACTGTAATGCTAGAAATCGTTTAAATGGCTTAGTAAAGCGTTTTCATAATAATGATGAGTTGTATGAACAATATGATCAAGTAATTCAAGAATATCTGGCTGAGGGAATTATCGAGGATGTGACTAATGTTGAGACAGAAAACCCAGTGTATTATATGCCCCATCATCCCATAATCAAAGAAAGTAGGATTACAACAAAGTTGCGAATTGTGTTTGATGCGTCATCCCATGAGCGAGAAAGCCGATCACTTAATGAATGTCTCTTTACGGGACCGAATCTGAACCCTGACATGCTAAGCATCTTAATCAAATTCAGGCAGCACAGAGTTGCTATGATGGCAGACATAACGAAAGCCTTTCTGCAAATTGGCCTGAATGAGAAAGATAGAGATGTGCTTAGATTCTTGTGGTTCAAGGAGAGACCCGTCCCTAATGAGGATCTTAAAGTGGTGATTATGAGAATGACGCGTGTGCCATTTGGTGCATCACCAAGTCCCTTTCTATTGGCTGCAACTATCAGGCACCACCTTAAGAAATACAAAGATAAATATTCTGAAGAATTCAAAGTGTTGGATGAATGTCTTTATGTGGACGATTTAATAACAGGGGCAGATAATGTAAAAATTGCACTCAAATTGTCTCAGAGAGCCAAATAAATAATGTCAAGTGCAAGTATGAAACTATGCAAATGGAACACAAATTCATCGGAGTTGCAAAACGGATGGAAACAACGTAATAAGGAGGAAATAGTGGAAATCAAAGGGCCAAATCCACTCAAAGTACTTGGTCTAACATGGAATAGAGACACTGATGAATTTATGTTTGAAACTAACGAATTGATTGACTTTCTGCGGAACAAAAGAGACACGAAACGAGGGGTCTTACAGGCAGCTGCGCGCATTTTCGATCCAATTGGATTTTTGTCTCCGTTTACCATTCGAGTCAAATGTCTATTTCAGGAAATGTGCGAGAGAGGAATATCATGGGATGAAGATCTTCCCTTTGACATCGCGCAGATCTGGCATCAATGGTGCTCAGAGATACCCTATTTGAAAAGGATAACTATTCCACGTCATTATGATGATAATGATATCGAAATTAAATGTGATGAAACGAGTGTAAAGGCAACAGTTGAGCGTGAGATTCATGTATTTACAGATGCCAGTGAGAAGGCCTACTGCACCGCAGCTTATCTGAGGTGCATAAAATTAAACGGAGAGTGTATAACCAGTCTGATCGCTTCCAAAACTAAAGTCGCTCCACTAAAGAAAATGACAATCCCCAGATTAGAGTTAATGGGAGCGCTTATTGGCGCAAGACTTGGAAAATTCATATCGAACAATCTGAATGTGAGTGACAATGAAATGTATTTCTGGACTGACTCGATGATAACTTTTCATTGGATTAGGAGTAGTTCCAAACAGTGGAAACCGTTCGTGGAGAATCGAGTAAGTGAAATACAGAGTCTGACATCACCGGAAAACTGTAAACACTGCTCTGGAAAGGAGAACCCAGCTGACTGCGGGACACGCAGAATAAGTGCCCAAGCGCTCCAGGGGGAGGTGCTCTGGTGGCACGGGCAGGAGTGGCTGAAAGATGGCGCACAGACACACGGAACTGAACCTGAACCCCCCAGGAGGCTGCGGGGTTGCCGGCCAAAGAGGAGCTCGAAGGGGGTGAATCCAGTTGAGGCCTGGGGGACTTCGCGGATCCCGAAGAGGACATAGGGAATCATGAGGTCCCAATCGTGCTTGTCCTCCGCGACCACCTGTTTTATATCTGAGAAACTAATTATTATGGTTTAGCACTTTATTAAAATCTATTTTTGAGTAGGTTATTAATCATAAACATGTTCTAAACATACTTAGACTCGTAGCATTCATCGTGTTACAATGTACTCTCATATTACTTTTATTGTTTTATATAGAGCATGAAAACATCATCGTGCCATAAGAAATTTAAATACAATGAATTGTCCATCATATTCAAACATTGTAGTCTGGAATTACAGTTTGGGAAAAAACAACTATGATTTTGTAGTCATATAGTCTAGTATGTATGATTTTATAATAGCGGTTATGATTCTGCAGACATAGACTCATGCATGCTGTGAACTACAAAAGGGTGTACTTTGTACTATAAAAAAAGGATATTTTATATCTAAGAAACTAATTATTATTGTTTAGCACGCTATTAAATCCATTTATGAACATTAAACATTCTTCTAAACATTCTTAGATGCTAGCATTCATCATGTTGTCGTTTGGGAAAAACCCAACTAAACGCGTTCAAGTTTGTCACAATAACATGCTAACTAATGCAAAAAAGAAGCATTACTTACTCATCAGATCTTCTCTTCTGGATCTTCAACTCTTGCTCTTATTTTTAGGGAAATCCAGCCTTTACTCAGCGTGTCTTCTTCCAGAAACTAACAGTAGCAGCGATGAACATTCTCATGACTCTTTGTTTATGTTGGGCGTCTCCAAGCGCGCGCGGGTCACGTGGTTATTTACATGTGAACACGAGGGGGCGGGATCTCATTAGAAATAATGAGTTAGACTGGACAGACTGAACATCGTGTCGGTTTCATACTGATTACTTTATCACAGTGTTTGTTCGATATGACTTAATTTGAAAGTAGACACTTCAGGCATTCTATAGCTTTCTCTGTGTTGAGTATTTGCTGAGTTACACTTCATTTTAGTGACGCGTTACTATAAACAGATCGCGGACACGGAGAAGACAGAGAGCGCACCCTGTTTGTTTTCTTTTTTTCCCAAAACCACAAAGTTTTGTTGTAATCGTGAGTGTACAAAAAAAAAAAAAAAAATAGACACTTAACAGTTTCGAATGATGTATAACACTTATTTGTGTGACCAAAATCAACAGAGTATTTTTAGTGTCTTTTGCACTGATCTTAAAAAAACCGAGCTGGTATCGCCGGCGATATAGCGGGCCCCAGAGGGTTAAGGGTCTGCCAGTACCCATGTTGCTGGGCCGAGACTGGCCGGGCTTCGAAGCCCTGTTAACCGCCGCCACACAGCCTGCCAGCCCTAGAGTGGGTCACCGTGGATGGTGCCCAACGACGAGGACCAGCCACCGCCCCGTTCTCTTGGCCTCCAACAGTGGGAGAGATGGTGAGTTCCCTTCCCATAGCTCTAACCTCTTCTATGATGTCTACCAACAGGTTACGGGAGGGGGCTCCTTTGGCCGTGCCCAGCGGGAGGGAGGATGAATGGCTGAAACACTGTTGGACACAGGTCTGTGTGTTAGAGGGCAAGGACACATGGCCAAAACCTCATCCTCTCCCCCACTCCATCCTTCCCTCCCCAGGGGGGAGGAAAAAAAACTATTGGTGGTACTGCGCTCGAAGACGGAGACGGTCCTGCAGTTGGCGCATTCGCATCCGTTGGCCGGACACCTCGGCACCGCTAATACCACCCAGCGCATTCGAGATCGATTTCATTGGTCTGGCCTGGAGGCTGAAGTGAAGCGCTTCTGCCAAGCTTGTCCCGTCTGCCAGAAGACATCGCCCCAGACACCTCCCCCCACGTCGCTCATTCCGCTGCCCATCATAGAGGTGCCCTTCGAGCGCATCGGGATGGATCTGGTAGGGCCGTTGCCGAAGTCGGCCCGGGGACACGAACACATCCTCGTCGTGGTCGACTACGCCACTCGGTACCCCGAAGCTGTTCCTCTCAGGAAAGCCACAGCGAAGAACATCACCCACAAGCTCTTCCTGCTGTTCAGCCGAGTCGGCATACCGACGGAGATCTTGACCGATCAGGGAACACCGTTCATGTCCCGGCTAATGGCTGACCTTTGCCGCCTGCTCCGGGTAAAGCAGCTGCGGACGATCGTATACCAACCTCAAACGGACGGATTCGTCGAACGTTTCAACCAGACCCTTAAGCAAATGTTACGACGGGTGGCAGCAGAGGACAAACAGGACTGGGACTAGATGCTGCCCTACGTTTGGTATACGGGAGGTCCCCCAAGCATCCACAGGCTTTACGCCGCTTGAGCTCCTCTTCGGTCGGCAACCTCGCGGGCTGCTCGACGTAGCAAAGGAGGCCTGGGAACACCAAAAGCCCACCCCACACTGGTCCCTGGTCGAGCATGTCGCCGAGATGAGACAATGGATCGACCGCGTCATGCCATTAGTCCGGGAACACCTGGCAAAAGCCCAGCAGGCTCAACAACGCCACTATAACCATGCCGCTCAGCCTCGGGAATTCCAGACGAGCGACCGGGTTATGGTGTTGGTCCCCACCGCAGCCTGAAAATTCCTGGTCACCTGGTAAGGGCCGTATAGGGTCATAAAGAAAGTGGGTCCAGTAATGTACCGTGTACGGCAACCTGGGAGACGGAGCCCCGAGCAGCTGTACCACGTGAACCTGCTGAAGAGATGGGTGGGGACCAGAGAACAGACCGTTGCCCTTGCCACCGTGGAACCCGTTCTGGTGGACACCAACCCCGGTCTGTCGGCGGCACAGAAAGCTGAGCTGCAACACTTGGTCGGTCAGTTCTCGGATGTGTTCTCTACAGTCCCCGGGCAAACCCGCCTAGTACAACACGACATCAAGACACCGCCGGGAGTCGTCGTAAAGCAGCGGCCCTACCGTATCCCAGAGGCTCATCGGCAGGCTATTGAGGAAGAAATTCAGCAGATGTTGAAGTTAGGGGTGATCGAACCATCACGCAGCCCGTGGTCCAGCCCAATCGTTCTGGTCCCGAAGCCGGATGGCACCCTCCACTTCTGCAATGACTTTCGGCGCCTCAACGAATTCTCAGAGTTTGACGGTTACCCAATGCCCCGGGTGGATGAACTCCTGGATCGCCTGGGAAGGGCCCGGTATATTTCCAACCTGGACCTGACAAAGGGCTACTGGCAGGTACCACTCTCCGAAAGTGCCAAACCGAAGACCGCCTTTTCAACCCCAAGTGGCCACTGGCAGTACCGGACCCTTCCCTTCGGCCTGCACGGGGCGCCGGCCACCTTCCAGAGGCTAATGGACATCATCCTTCGGCCGCACCAACAGTACGTGGCGGCATACCTGGATGATGTAGTCATTCATTCGGAGCGTTGGGAAGACCACCTGGGCCGTCTGCGGAGGGTGCTTACGGATCTTCGAAGGGCTGGACTCACCGCCAACCCTCGCAAATGTCTCGATCTCCCCCCTCCGAGGCGAGGGGACACGCACTGAACTATCTAATCACGCTGGTGTGATTGTATTAAATATAGAAAATATGAATCAGCTATTTTTTTGTCTTTTGTAAGCTGCATTCAAAATCCACTTGGCTCAAAAATCTGAGGGGGCACGTGCCCCCTCACTTTGAATGGGCATGATGCCTCTGCTCATTAGGACCATGGCCCTGTAACAACAAGCCATAAGACTTATATTTTTTGGATTTATAGGTTACGATTTTTCGATTTGTAATTGATTTTGCCTTTTTAGTTTTTCTAGCAGGTAAAGGTATGCGGTAATACAACTGGTTCAGGTTCTTGTCAGCTTTCCTGTAGCTCAAATGGTAGAGCATGGCGCTAGCAATGCCAAGGTCATGGGTTCGATTCCCAGGGAAAGCAAGAGCTGATAAAATGTAAAAACTGTAACTTGAATGCAATGTAAGTCGCTTTGGATAAAAGCGTCTGCTAAATGCGTAAATGTAAATGTTGTCAGATCTTGCCTAGGGCAGAAAGTGATTTGTCAGTGCTAATGAGCAGGGAGCTGGGGCACCATGAAAGTCTTCATGAATCCTTTCAATGTCAGCAAAGTATAAGGAATAATCTTCTATTATTTATTGCAACAGAGAGCAGTCTGTTTGCAAACATGAATTGTCACAGTGAACAAACTTGTTAATACTTTCACTGGTGTGTGATGGTAAAATCTGTTCTCTTAAACAGTTGTGTTAAACAGCCCCAAAGGCCGCACACCAGACCGCAAAGCCAGGTAGGACTTCAGCCTAACGGCACAGCCGCCCCGTTTTCCGCGTTTCATTCTCTGTCTCTTCACCGGTAACGAGCACGGCCATCACCGAAGATAGTCAGGTATTGACGATAGGAAAGGTGGAGGTGGATAGTTTGAGCCATTTAAATCATAGCCCAGTAAATTGTTCGAACTGCTCTGCAGACTTAAAAGAGTTGACCTGTCATAGACCAATATTGTGCACTGCGTTACTTTAAAAATAAAACAAAATAAAACAAACAAAATAGACGCTAATTTCCGCGACCGATGGCATGCCATGGACACCGGCGCCATCTTAGATCACATATAATCTTATAATAAAAATTAATGGTGATAAACCGAGAGTTGAGTCACAGTCAATGGACAATAATATTTCACATAACAAAAATCCAAAAACACAATCAAACTTAGAAAATTATAACAGAAACAGGAGCAAACTGTCACGGTTCACTCATTCATTGTTTCCTCCTTGTCCCGAGTATTGTCATGTGTGTGCGTGTAGTACGTGTGTGGGCGTGGCCGAGCCATCACCATTCACTACATTCAGCTGAGCCTCGTTAGCAGCACCAGCTGCAGCTCCTTAACTCACCCATAAATACTCACCAGTTTCTCCTCTCCTTTGTCAGATCGTTGTGGATGTCTTCATGCATTGTTTCAGTTCCTGTTCCTGTTTCTACTCGTCCGGTTAGCTGTTGGTGTCTAAGTCCGTCCTGTGTCGGTGTGCTGTGTACGTTTGTTCCTGTCTGGATTTCACGCTTCACCACGGATACTCTTCACCACCCTCCTGCCGTGTAGTCCATCCAGTTCCTGCGTCACCTGCCATCATTCCACTCCTGCACCTGTATTATCTGTTTTGGACAATAAATCTGACTTTCACCTGCAACTTGCTTCCTCTTCTCTGTTCGCCATGACAGAACGATCTGACCTTCCCATGGAAGCAGCGGTTTTCATCTCTCAGAGCATTGACCGCATGAACTCTCAAGAGGCGAGCCTGAATAACACGGGCCGTGCTATTCAGGCTCTGGTGACGCAGGTATCCGAGCTCACCCAACAACTCCAACAGCTACGAGTCCCCACTGCGCCACCCACGCCGCCAGTTTCCCCCAGTCCACCTGAACTCCCCTTCCAGCCGGAACCTCGGCTGCCCGTTCCCGAGCCGTATGGAGGAGAACCGCAGTATTGCAGGGCATTTTTGACACGATGCTCAATGCACTTTGCCCTGCAACCCAGGACCTTCGGCTCGGAACAGAGCAAGGTGGCCTTCGTCTTGACCCTGCTGACTGGAAGGGCGGCACTATGGGGAACAGCGGTGTGGGAGAACCAGGATCCATGCTGCACCTCGTTCCTGACATTATCCGAAGAAATGAAGCGGGTTTTCGATCGGGCCGTCGCCGGAAGAGAGGCGGCCAGAATTCTCGCCGATCTCCGCCAGGGTGAAAGATCTGTATCGGACTATTCCATCGAGTTCCGGACCCTGGCGGCGGAGTGTCGCTGGAACGAGGAGGTGCAGTGGGACATGTTCCTGCATGGGCTGGCTCACCACGTCCAGAAGGAGATCTACGTCCTGGACCTCCCCACCACACTCAACGGACTCATAGACTTGGCCCTCAGGGTGGACGCACGGCTCGCCAGAGCTGAGCGACGCGTTCCGGCCAGCCGAGTCCCTGGTGGGTCTGAGAGTCACCGTGTCAACGACGTGGACGTGGTCAGTCCCACCTACGATCCCGAACCCATGCAGGTAGGGCGGGCTCGGCTTTCCCGGGAGGAGAAGGAGAGGCGGAGATCCCAGGGCCTCTGCCTGTATTCCTGTGTAGGGGTTTACATTTTATAATATTAATACGTAATTTAAACAAATAGTTTAATTTAGCTCAAAGGGAATCATTTATGATTTTATAGGGATTTGAACAGAATCAGTGTTACAGCGATTCACTGAACGAGCCGTATAACAAACTCTGCACTGGATATTAACATCCCAATTATAGTGAAAACACTATTAAATAGCACAGTAACGAAATCGACAGATTAAGGCATTAACTTGTGAGCAGAAAACACAAGATACTTCTCTTTTAAAATATAAATCAGATTTTATTTATATGAACCTAAGACATAAACTAATCTAACACAAGCATTCACACGTTCACACGTTGCAGAAAGAGAGAGAGTGAGGAAAGGATGAGTTTGAGAGAATGGAAATATGAAATCCCAAGTTTACAGCAATATGTTCTATTGCATAGACCTGAACAACCATCAATCACTTATTTAACCCTCGCTTTGAGTTTCTCAATGAGGCTAAAATTTACATTAAAGTCACCAATTCAGTACTTGGAGGCATTGCTTGCTTGCCTGTGTTACGGGGTTTCCTTTGTGTCGTCGTTGCAGACAAGGGGGTTCCCCGAAGTGTCTGATTGGCTGGAGGTTCAGTAGTCTTTGAAGTGATGTCTCTTGGGCGTTGGCTGAGGATGCAGAGTTCTTTCTGGTTGAAGTTTGAAACGGGTCGGAGCTAGACTTTGTAGCAAACTTACATTAGAACACGAAACTCCACGGAAAGAAAAGAAACTAAAGTAAAATAATAAAATAAAATGATGTAATGAGACTAAGTTGTTTTCTTTCTCATTATGGCACGTGGGCCAGGGCACGCTCAAAGGGCAGCACGCACGCGGTGAGAGGGACGAGAGTTGGAGAGAGTAAAAGGCAAGAGAGGTAAAAGAGACAAGAGAGAGAATGGAGGATGTCCTGAGGTTTTAAACTCAGCTTCTGGACCGTCCTATCTGGACGCCTTGACCAATTAGACACTGTCCTTGCTTAGCTAGGGTGTGTTCTTCAAATCATAAATCAGCTTGTTATCAGTCACATGGTCCGAATTTTACAAGCTATGGCCAAGTATACCTTATTGAACATGATTTCATAATAAGACTATGATGCATTTGACAAAGAATTGACAGGAAGAAACATTTCAAGCGTGAATTCTCAAACTCATAGATACTAAACATGCAATAGGTCTCTTTAAGGCTCGAGCCATTCAATACTTATTAAAAGCAAGACATATTGGGTTATTAAAACAAGGATATTCAAATGGGTTACATACACAATATGCAGTTATGCATAGAAATTATTAGTTTCATTAAAATTGAAAATGAAAGTCTTTATGTGATTCTATGGAGAACGGGGCATGTTCTTTAGACAGGAATGTTGGTTTGGTCTCCTATGTGGGGGAGAAGTCAGTCTAAGGAAGCTTGTGAATACAATCGTGGAACCCGTGATGGCCATCTCTTTGACCATCAGTCTTGATTATTTGCAACAAATTTGACAGTCTCCTTCTTGAATTTGAATTATCAATAAGTGTTTCTTTTTCTTCAGTGTTGCAAGTTGTTTGGTGAAAGAGAGCTTGCTAGTTGGGATTTGCTTCAGCTAGTTGGAGCTAGGACTCCGGACAGATTTATGATATCCTGTTTCTTGGAGCCTCTCTTTCTGGAATCTCAGCTTCTCATGTTTCAATGTTATGCTGCATCTTAAAAATGGTCTGATTCAGTCTCTGATATCCTACATCTCCCCCTTTCGATCGGCGAGGTGTTTAGTTGAAGACGTCGTCGAGCGCTGGAAACACAAAGGCAGAAGAAGCAGACAAGAACACAGCAAACAACAAGACAACACCTCCATAACAGTTACTGTATTGGTGCAGGTCCTCAGGTTATTTGAGGTACAGACGGTTATATTCAATTAGTCAGTATGGTTTAGTAAATTGAACAATTCAATTTGGAAATTGTTGTTCTAATTCGGTTGAATACTTTGATTCTTCGATCAAGTTTTGTGATTTAAATTTGTTTGTTCCTTCTAAGTTGTCTTAACTTATGAATGTTCACCTTTAGTTTCTGGTGGCATCATTTGTGGTAAAATGAATTGACCTATCGTGCATGGAGCTCTCTGGCTTCCATTCAGTTTAGAGTGGCTTGCGGATATTAGGTGTGACGAGTCAATCCTAATATCAGACCTTTGACCCTTGCAGGGTGTCTAGGTGTTTCACCTACTAAAGAAAGAGGGGAAGGAAAAGTATAGGTGAAAGAAGAACAAAACAAAACAAAGCTGCTGTGGGTTTTCCTAGAGTGGTTTGCAACTTATGTTGAGCTAGGATGTCATGTGCAGCTAGGGAGTAATGTACCTTAACTTAGTGTCAGGTGTTCTACCTATTGTGAGGATAGCTGCATGTTTCTTCATGGTGGTGTATGTAACTTCATGTTATGCTCCAATTTGTATATTCTACTTGAGAGAAGAATATGTTTGTGGAATGTGTTATCAGTAGATGTGGTTACCTCTGGGTATAGGTAATGTTATGTGTGTTAGTGGTGTAGTGTAGGTGTGGTCAGATCTGTTTCAGTCTGTGTTGTCTCCCCCCTTTTCTGGGTATATCAGTGAAGACTGGCTCTCTGCATCCTTGGCGTGGATGAGGGCGTGTCCATGATCTAATGGGAGTCAGTCCAGCAAGGCAGGAAGTTCTTAAGCAGACAGTCGGAGGTAGTTTGGCATGGCTGTGTGAAGCTGGGATGCAAACTTCGTCTCCTATGTTGCATTCCTCTTGTGCTGCCTTCTGGATGTGGCAGACGTTCTGACCTTCTGTGCTTTGGTGGTTGCTGTTGCACAGACATGAATGTGGTTCTTGAAGTTGGAGTTCATTTAGCAGTTTGCTAGTGAGTGATGGGTGACTGAGGTGATGTACTCTGGTACCTCAGTTTTCATCATTGGTTGGCCGTGAGAGACTTGTTCATTCTGGGTGGTTGTTGAACAGGTGCTTGTCATCTCTGATATGGTGTTGTACCATGTGATCACCGGCCTTCCGTTCTGTCGCTGGTCACAGCGAGCATGACTCAATTTTGTAGTCATCCATGTTCAGCTTATCTTGAAGGAACTCTTTCAGTTGTTTCATGACTTGTTCCATGTCTTCTGATGGTAAGCTGTCTTGTTCTTGTGCATACTCAGCACTGTGCATGTCTGAGTGGTGCTGAGGTGGGTTTCGTTGTCGCTTACCCACACGAGTCGCCCTTGGATGAGTCAGGCGATTACCTTTGGATGTCTGGTTAGGTTTCCAGTTGTTGTGGTTTCTTGAGAAGCGTGGCTGGTCCCATGGATTTTTCCAGCGGTTGGGCTGATAGCTGTCGTGGACATGGGGGTCACGTTCTCTGTGCTCTTGATAGAGGACTCTGGTGTTGTGATGCGACTGGGTGTCGTCCAGTGCAAAGCTTGAGTCTTTGTTGACAGAGTTCAAGAGTGTGGAGGTTGTGTTACCTTTCTTTGAGGCCATCTTCTGCTTGTTGTGGGCCTTCTGTGTTAGGTCACGCAACTGTTGGATGGTCATGGAGCCTGGACAGGCCATGACGCCTAGATGGTGGCTGACTCCAGGGTGCAGATTTCTTAGGAAGAGGCTTTTGAAGTTCACATCCTCTTCAAGGTCAGGTTCGTTGTGTGCACCGAAGTAGGCTTGTCGGAGTCGGTTGTAGTAAGCTTGTGGAGCCTCTTGTCGACCTTGTTTGGTTTCTAAGGCAGTTAAAAGTCCATGTTCAGATTCATAGTCTGTAAACTCTTTAATCAGGACTTCACGAAGTAGCTGGTAGTCTGACTTCGTTCGACTGGGCTGTCGATCTAGAAAGTTTCGTACCTCGGTACTGGACGTGGCTCTAAGGAGGTACAACCTGTCTCTGTCAGTCACATGAGGTCTCATTTCCAGATAGAAGTCGATATCTTGAAGATGGCCCTCTGTGGAGTTCGGGTTGAACTTGCTGATGTTTTTAGACAGCTTGTCGAGGTCTTTGATGGTCATCCCATGTGCAGCTCCGAGGTCTGCTTGGATGGGAGGTTTTCTTTCGTTGACAGGAAAGAGTTCTGTGGCGAAGGCAGGTGAGGTTTTGGGTTGTGGCTCTTCGCTTCTTTCGCTGTATACCAGTTCTTGGATGTGGGACTCTGCTCTGCTCAGCAGAGGTGAGGCTGAGAGCTGTTTCTCTCGCCTTGGCTCTTGTTTCTGCTCATCAGCATGTTTAAGTTCTTTTCTGACCATGTAGAGCTGATCGTTGGTATCGTCTATTTGTTGGGTCAGATTGTCTATTTTAGAGCTGTACCTTTCAAGGTGGTCTTTCAAGGCACTGACTTCAGCATTCTTGTCGCTGATGTCATGCTTGGCTTTCTCTAGGAGCTGTTCAGCATACTGGAGTCTGTTTACCAGGTCTTTCTGGGCAGCCTTTGCATGTTGTTGGTCGAGCTGAGCTGCTGTCAGGGCTGCTTGGAGCTCCTTAACTTGTTCCGTTGATTCCTGCTCCCTCTCGTTGGGTGCTTTGTGTTGATCTTGAACTTTCACTTCCAGCTTGTCAATGCGGCGTTGAACACGTGTCAGCTCCTCTTGAAGGTGGGTGACGTGCTTGTCACTCAGTTTCAGCTGGGTTGTGAAGGCATAGCTTAGAGAGCTGGAGATTTTGACTAGCTCCTCGTGGTTGTTGTTCTGGCTTGAATCTTGTGTCAGGAATCTTCTCAGGCTTAGGATTATTATTAGAAATAATAACAGTTCAAGGGTCTTGGGGGTGAGGCTGTCTGTCGTGCCTCTCAGCCAAGTGTTCCCATCTTCCCCTTGTGCAAAGGGGTTTGCAGTCTGCGGCATGTTGGCACGCAAGGGAGAAGAGAGACTGACACAGATCTGTGTGGAGTAAAAGCCTATGTGTAGGTGAGGCAACTAAGTGTTGTGTCAGTGATTTTGAACCACTAATGTAGTGTGGTGGTGATGACTGTGTTGGTCGCAGTGTCTAGGTGGTAGACTAAAGATGTGAAGACTTCGTCACTCTAATGAGGAAGAGGGGAAAGAGAGAAAACAGGTGAAAAGCAAATTCAATTAAAATAAGCAATTCCCTTTTTTTTTTCAAATGAGAAATTATTTATTAAAAATTTTTCTTTCAATTAAATGTTATCAAGAAGGCAAACAATATTATTAAATCTCTGTTCTCGACAGATGAATATAATAATAATTCTGATATCTCTTTTTAGTCTGACAGGATTGACAACGTACACCTTACAGTTGGACCGCTCACCAGGGAGGCTGCGAAGGCAACGGTTGCTCAACTTCTCTATTAAAATTGATCTCAGCGTTGCATGAGATGTTAAAATTTTGATTGCGTTTTTAATGTAGGGAGGTTAGGAAGAACGATTACAATCAAATTCGTAAAGATGATTAGTCCTTTTTGACAAGATTGTGCATCTCATTCACCTAGAATTGATTGATGGTTCTTACAGGTCCCCACAAATGTGAAAAGTGAAGATGAAAGAAAGCAGGAGAGAACAGAAAGAGACGTGGATCGGGTCCACTAGCAAGCAGTTATGCCGACTACGAGTTGTTGTCAGTTGCTCCACAACTAATCAACAAAAATAAAATTTTGGGTGCAAGAGATGTGTCTCTTTAATTTATTTGAACTCGTAGTGAGGGATAACACTGTCTCCTATTAAGGCTCAGGTGAGACAAAGTGAAATTGAAATTAAATAAAGGAGAAAATCAGTAAATAAAAATAGAAAATAGTGGCTAAGTGTATAGCCACAACAGGAAGAACGAGGGAATAAAACGCAATAAATTAATGAGTGAGTATAAGTCTGAATAGAATCTATTAATATGGGTAATAAATCAATTAGATAGAATAAGTTTACTTAAACTTTCCAAGTTCAAGACTTATTTGTATCTAAAATGATTAGGCCCAGAAGAGAATACTAGAAGTATTGATCATATGAAATGATCTGAGGGAAATTTGAATGATTCCAAATAAATTTAATGTTTTAATTAAATTTTGAATTTGGCACAATTAATAATTGTGAACTAGTATTTCCCTTTCTAGTAAAATGCAAATAAGTGGTAAGAAGTGAGAATTTAGAGAAATAAGAAATAGAAAGACCAACAAGTCTATTAGTTGAGAGGTGTTTAAAGGGTTAAATCACTTTAGCTTTCCAAACACACACACTGTATTAAACCACCGGAGGTTAATGCTAACTGCTAACCTTTGAGGCTAATCTTTAGCATAGACTTGTACCAGGTAAACAACCGTTTCGTTAGCTTAGCAACAGCATCGAGTTTGTTTACATCAGCATCGATGTGCTGCGCGTGCGCAGTACAAAGTTGCTCCGGAAGTAGGTTAAGACTTCCGTGTCACGATCGTAACTGTGGAAACCAAAACAAACGTTGCATTGCCAGTACAGTTAAGCATGTTACATGAAATGTCAGCGCATTTCAACACTGTACAAATAAACAACACCGCTTTTAGTTGTTCTGCGATGTGGCGCTTAAACTCTCAGTTCGTTCAGAGTTAAACTTTATTAAAATAGCAGCTTGGTGCTGCAGGGAAACAGTGCTGGTGTATCAGAAGCCGTGCCAGTTTCTCTGGACACAAACACAACAGGTTTTCTTCGCTGTTGGTTCAAAGTTAAACTTTACTTGATAAAGCTTTTAAAACTCCCATTAAAATCTCCCGGACACACGCAGTGTTGAGCGAGATTAACTTCACTTAGTGAACAGTTACACAAACAGACAAGCGTTATTGTCTAATGTTTAACTGAGGGAGTCATAGATGATTTAACAATGGAACACGCACTGCTAATCAAACTATGAATAATAATGGCTCTGATAAATAGGATTGAGGAACACGCTCAAAACTATTCTTTATACACCGATTTATTTCCCGTTTAAATCACTGCAGTTTAGCTTCGTTCTGCTAACAGACTGAGATTTAGGAGAATAGCTACTGACTGACCTGGAACCCGCAGGACATCACTTCAGCTATAAATAAAAGGCATTACAGAAAGAGAGGAACACGCTCAATTTCTCTTTTGCTCAGTTACAGCCTTCTCTGTGTTGTTCAAGAGGGGCGCGCGCAGCTGACGCACACACACACACACTAGTCTCTGCTCAGACGCGTCTCTCATTCATTCAAGCGGGGCGCGCGCAGCTGACGTCACTCACGCGCACGCGCACACACACAAGTCTCGTCTCTCATCCGCGGCAATAGAAAAATATTAAATACTTGGTTTATGCTCACAATTTAGATTAATCTGCCCGCATTCTCCACCAATAAAAATGTAGGGGTTTACATTTTATAATATTAATACGTAATTTAAACAAATAGTTTAATTTAGCTCAAAGGGAATCATTTATGATTTTATAGGGATTTGAACAGAATCAGTGTTACAGCGATTCACTGAACGAGCCGTATAACAAACTCTGCACTGGATATTAACATCCCAATTATAGTGAAAACACTATTAAATAGCACAGTAACGAAATCGACAGATTAAGGCATTAACTTGTGAGCAGAAAACACAAGATACTTCTCTTTTAAAATATAAATCAGATTTTATTTATATGAACCTAAGACATAAACTAATCTAACACAAGCATTCACACGTTCACACGTTGCAGAAAGAGAGAGAGTGAGGAAAGGATGAGTTTGAGAGAATGGAAATATGAAATCCCAAGTTTACAGCAATATGTTCTATTGCATAGACCTGAACAACCATCAATCACTTATTTAACCCTCGCTTTGAGTTTCTCAATGAGGCTAAAATTTACATTAAAGTCACCAATTCAGTACTTGGAGGCATTGCTTGCTTGCCTGTGTTACGGGGTTTCCTTTGTGTCGTCGTTGCAGACAAGGGGGTTCCCCGAAGTGTCTGATTGGCTGGAGGTTCAGTAGTCTTTGAAGTGATGTCTCTTGGGCGTTGGCTGAGGATGCAGAGTTCTTTCTGGTTGAAGTTTGAAACGGGTCGGAGCTAGACTTTGTAGCAAACTTACATTAGAACACGAAACTCCACGGAAAGAAAAGAAACTAAAGTAAAATAATAAAATAAAATGATGTAATGAGACTAAGTTGTTTTCTTTCTCATTATGGCACGTGGGCCAGGGCACGCTCAAAGGGCAGCACGCACGCGGTGAGAGGGACGAGAGTTGGAGAGAGTAAAAGGCAAGAGAGGTAAAAGAGACAAGAGAGAGAATGGAGGATGTCCTGAGGTTTTAAACTCAGCTTCTGGACCGTCCTATCTGGACGCCTTGACCAATTAGACACTGTCCTTGCTTAGCTAGGGTGTGTTCTTCAAATCATAAATCAGCTTGTTATCAGTCACATGGTCCGAATTTTACAAGCTATGGCCAAGTATACCTTATTGAACATGATTTCATAATAAGACTATGATGCATTTGACAAAGAATTGACAGGAAGAAACATTTCAAGCGTGAATTCTCAAACTCATAGATACTAAACATGCAATAGGTCTCTTTAAGGCTCGAGCCATTCAATACTTATTAAAAGCAAGACATATTGGGTTATTAAAACAAGGATATTCAAATGGGTTACATACACAATATGCAGTTATGCATAGAAATTATTAGTTTCATTAAAATTGAAAATGAAAGTCTTTATGTGATTCTATGGAGAACGGGGCATGTTCTTTAGACAGGAATGTTGGTTTGGTCTCCTATGTGGGGGAGAAGTCAGTTTAAGGAAGCTTGTGAATACAATCGTGGAACCCGTGATGGCCATCTCTTTGACCATCAGTCTTGATTATTTGCAACAAATTTGACAGTCTCCTTCTTGAATTTGAATTATCAATAAGTGTTTCTTTTTCTTCAGTGTTGCAAGTTGTTTGGTGAAAGAGAGCTTGCTAGTTGGGATTTGCTTCAGCTAGTTGGAGCTAGGACTCCGGACAGATTTATGATATCCTGTTTCTTGGAGCCTCTCTTTCTGGAATCTCAGCTTCTCATGTTTCAATGTTATGCTGCATCTTAAAAATGGTCTGATTCAGTCTCTGATATCCTACACCTGTAAACACTTAAAAACAGTCTCTAGAAGTGATACATGCTCAGACCAGCTCTGTGAGTAAATTACTAGATCCTCAAGATAAGCATTACAATTTGGAACATCAGCAAGAACCAGATTAACTAACCTCTGAAAAGTGGCTGCTGCATTTCGCAAGCCGAACGCCATAACTTTGTATTGCAGGAAACAGTCTGGTGTTACAAAAGCTGAAATTTCTGATGCTCTAGGACTTAACGGAACTTGCCAATATCCTTTGAGCAAATCCAACTTACTCACGAATCTGGCTGAACCAACGCTATCAACACAGTTCTCCATTCTTGGCATTGGAAAACAGTCAGGTACTGTTACAGCATTAACACGTCTATAATCTGTACAAAAGCGTGCAGTACCATCTGGCTTCTGTACTAAAAGACATGGAGAACTCTATGAACTAACACTAGGGCTGGCTAAACCCTTCTCCAACATATACTGAACCTCTTTCTTCATCACAGCTCTTTTAATAGAGTTAACTCTATAAGGGTGTTGTTTAATCGGCTGGGCGTCACCTACATTGATGTCATGCTGTAAAACGTTTGTAAGTGTGGGAACATCACCTAATATAGAAGAAAACATACTAAGAAGTTTAACAACATCTTTCCTTTGATCGATGTTAAGATGTGCTAAGAAACTGGACAAATTAGCTAACGTTTCGGAATTGGTCAATCTGGCAGACAATAATGGAGCATCAAACTCCAAGCCTTCCAAATCATCTTGCTGCTCAACAACTGGACTTTTGTTAAAGTGACCTCGCAACGTCTCTGATGTGGTAAGCTTTTAACATGTTGATATGACATACCCGTTTTTGACTTGTTCTGTCTGGTGTACTCAATACGTAATCTGTCTCACCCCTCCTGCTGTGGTTCCCTGTTATGCAATGTAAAATAAATTAAATAATTTTTCATTTTTGGGTGAACTGTCCCTTTTATTTACTGTGTTCACTGTGAATTTTATTCAGATATTCTAAGTATTTTTGTCTTGTTTTCTGGTACAAGTATCTAAACATTCTCGAATTAAGATACATTTCCTTAAGGAGCAAAATGACAAGATATTAAATATTGTTTTCTGAAAAAATTATAAAACGTTTGGGCTGAAATGCACAAAACATGCAGGAAATCCATGTGCGGGAGCTGTAGGATTTTTCTGAAGAACAGTGGACAGATTCACTGTTTAAGAAAACAAGGGACTCATAAATGCCTACCATGCACAGATGAAACATACCCTTAGAGGAAACAAGACAATGGAAGCTTCTTAACAGGATAATTTACATTTAGGCACACTTTTATCCAAAGTTATGATTTAGCTGTACAGTGTATGTCAGTTCTTCAATAAAGCCATTTTTGATCAAAATCAAGTTGTCTGAGAGTGCTCTGTATTGACAGGTTCGTTGGAAAGGGCAGATCCATCTGTAAGAGATGGGTTGTTTTTTGTGATACGCTCAACGGATGAACATTTAGAGACTGAAATGCTAGGGGCAAGTCTGCAACTGGTGCAAAACAACATCACAATCTCCTGGGAAAGCACGAGAGAGAGGTTACATTGACCTTCAAGATAAGGTTGGAAACTGTTGTCGTTTGATCATCCAGGTGCAGAATTCTGGCACAACACACTTATTGCGAAACCTCAGAGATGTTGCTGAGTAATGGTTCATCTTTTGGTAACTAAAATGAGTGCACCCAATTAGGAGGAAGAGCGAGTCTGGCCAACTTGCTTCCTCTCTCACTTGGAGGGTTGTTCTTAACTCGCACCTAATTTTGAGGTATAAAAAGGGGGTTTCTTTCAGAAACAGTTGAAGCTCAGCCGTGGGTAAAGTGCATGTTGCCCGGCATTCTCGGACAGGTGCTTGTCTTCCACTGATGACTGAAACGAGCTCCCCAGTCCACCGAAGAGTGAAGATTTCAGCACAGTTCTGAGGTTGTATATTGGTTATAATACTTTTGCTTGGGTTAGTGTATTATTCATTTAGTGTATTATTCATTGACGCAATATTCTCTTTTATTCATTTATTCATGACCATCCTTGTATTATGCACTGGTTTTATGATTATCTTTCTTGAATGAGTTTATGGTTTGATTATCATCATTTTATGCATTTACTTATAATCATTATGAGTATTATTGATATCAGCTGTGTACCAACAATAAACAGTTGTAATTGCTTGATTAGTATGGTGTACGGACCTTTTTATTGACACCTTCTCTCGCCGAATTAGCACCTCACTGGTCTCACATTAGTTTTGAAAACCAAAACGGAAACCATACAAAAACATTGGCGTCACGAACAGGATTCGTGAGACATTTTAAGTGATTTTGGTGCAAGGCAAAGAAGGTTTAAAGGGTGTTTTGAAAGTATATTGATGCAATGTTTCTGATGTGCTTCCAGAGTGGGAAGACACTTTGTATGAGTCAGTTGCAAGAGAACTCAGAAAGGGCGGAGGGTTGCCTCAGTTTTGGTCTGCTGCGCTAAGGGATGCAGAGCCGCAACAAGTGGAAGTGTGCTTGAAAAAGGCTGTGGTCTCAGAAAAGGATCCATTGAAGGGCTTACAGAGTCGCTTGTGGATCGTGTTAACTGCTTACAGAAAGCAGCATGAGCGGGCAGATCAGAAAGTCAGAGAGATTGAACAATTGATGAAAGAAATGTCAGAAGCCTTAGGGCGCGCCTCATTAGCGCAAGGTCAAACTGAAATTTTGCGCCAGCGTCTTAATCAGATGACTGGTACACCCCACTAACTTTATCCATGAGAAATGCTATTATTAAAAGTGCCCCCTCTCAGTACAAAGGACACAGGATGGCTGTCCTTTTTGGGGCAGAGGATTTATTTTAAAGTTCTTTTACTCGTTTATAAATCACTAAATGGCCTAGGACCCAAAAACATTGCAGATATGGTCACTGAAAATAAACCTAACAGACCACTCAGATTATTATGATCGAGTCAGTTAGAAATACCCAGGGTTCACACAAAACAAGGGGAGTCCGCTTTTAGCTATTATGCCACGGACAGTTGGAACCAGCTTCCAGAAGAGATCAGATGTGCTAAAACATTAGCCACATTTAAATCCAGACTCAAAACTCATCTGTTTAGCTGTGCATTTGTTGAATGAGCACTGTACTTTCTTTTTATATCATTTTCCTTGTTTTTATTGCTGTGATAATAATTTTCTATTCTTAACTGTTTTAAATTCATTTTAAATCAATTTGATATAATTTTAAAAGTTTAAACTGAAGGCTAAAGTAAGTGCTGTGATGGTAAAGAGAATGTGGGCAAAGACAGAAAAGTGTTGGTTAATCAGTTTAAAGTAGGACTTCTGAGTTCTATTTGTTTGGTTTCTGGTTAGGGACTGTCTGTAAGCGGAGGGAGCGCGGGAGGAGAAGAGCGATGGAGACATGCCCCTGCTAATAAATGTTATTTAAGAGAATCATAATAACGTTTGCGAAGTATGTGTGCGTTTTTCTTGTGTGCAGGGAACGATGAAGATGGTCGCTGACCAAATGGCTGTTTCTTGGAGATGGCTGAGGATGAGGCCTACTGGTGGCTAGAAGAGGAGAAAGGGACGGAGTTAATCCAATCCACCATCGGCTGGCCAGATCTTTGGTTCTCACACAGACACTGATTCAGCTTGGAGACTACTGATGCATCATTCCGTGCCAAGGGAAACCAGAGGGAGAGACTTCTGTTCGAGCACAACATCGCCTGGCAATATCAACCAAGGTTGGCTGATCATCGAGTGTGGAAAGTCTTGAGATACCACTGTGTTCGACAAAGTGAGTGGTGACTACAAGACAACGCTTATCAACATCAAACAGGGGTGTTGGTAAAATCTGCAACTGTTCTTGTGCAGCAAGAATTAAGAGTCATCTTGGGTCGAGGAAGAGCACGACGAGTGTGGTTCACATATAGGGCCACAACAGTTTCAGCTGTACAGATTAGTCTTACAGGTTTTGTTTTGTGGGAGGACAGTGCCCCTATTATATGCTGGAGAAAAGAAAATACACCGGCATCACTATGAAGCTCATCATTTTGTTATTTAAACTGACTATTCTAGGTTGGATCATCTGATCTTTTGCTCAAGTGCCCGGGGTCGAGGTACACTCGTACACAGGACTGGTATTGCGATGGAAAAGTGACCCACATTCTAGGAGACAGGACGGTATCATCTGTAAAGCTAATGCTGCATGTTCAGTAGGCATAATAAGGCCAACCAGAGGTTGTGTGAAATATAAGACTAATCTCTGTTTTCGGGGTCATTGTAATCTTCCGATATTAGATTGTCCAAAAAAATCTATCAGTAGAAATACACACCAATGTATCTGTGTATAGGGAACTATACTACACGGAAATGTGATGGTTAAAACATTACTGGGTTACAAAGTGTGATTACCATCAATCCAAGACCATTGACACTGTTTAATTCTACTAGAATCTATAACAGGTCCACATATGGGACGGTAATACCATGGGTTCGTAAACCACAACACTTAGATCGACATGTTGTATCGATATCACACACTTGTACACCTGTTGCTAATGCTGTTAAACACATAACTGTATTTTGGACCATTCTTTTCCCTCCCTTACCCAAATGTAGAAACAAACGAGCATGGTATGATACATTACTGGGAGGGACAGGTACAGGTTTAGGAGTGCTTAACACTATTGACAAACAAGTGATTGCTAACAAACTGTCGAATGTAGGGAGATATTCACATGATGCCTTACAAAAGATAGGGCAATGGATGCCATATGGTATACATTCTCAGAAATATCAAGCTTATTGGGATGTAGTTTCTGCTCGTATATTGAAACATTCTATTAATGATTTCCGTTGGAATAATGTGTCAGAATGGTTGAATTGGACAGAATGTAATCTCAATATGCTTTCAGCGAAAATGCAACTTCGAAATGTACAACAAACTGTAATGTCATCCAATTACAATGCTTGGAAGGAATTATGGAAAATTGATAAGGGAAATTGTCTTAAGTTAAGTGCCCACAGTACTGTTTGTAATGATACTGTGTGTTATGGGAAGTGGGAACAATTTAATGTAACTGAAATTCATACACTGTGTAAATATCACATATTACCTGTTATAATCAAGGGATCCTATTGGACTATGCGTATAAAAGGTGATTGGTTGAATCCTTATAGTAATCAAACTTATGATGTTTCTGATTGTGATAATACTGATCAAGGAATAATCTGTTCTCTGTGAACAGGGTATTCCAATCCATGTTTAACAGAGGGAGTTGGTGTCTGTCAGTGGGACCATTCTATACCAACTGATATTTATTTATTTAGTCATTTAACAGACGCTTTTATCCAAAGCGACTTACAAATGAGGACATAAGAAGCAATCAAAACCAACAAAAGAGCGACAACGTGCAAGTGCTATTACAAGTCTTGGTTACCCTAACGCAGTACAGATAATTATTATTATTATTCTTTTTTTTATAAAAAGACATATAGATAAAATAAAATTAGAATAGAGAGTGCTAGAGTTAGAGGGTCAAGTAAAGATGGAACAGATGAGTTTTAGTTTCTTGAAGATGGGTAAGGATTCGGCTGCTCGGATTGAGTTGGGCAGGTCATTCCACCAGATGGGAACAGTTCATGAAAAAGTCTGTGAAAGTGTTTTTGTGTGTCTTTGGGATGGTACAATAATGCGTCATTCACTTGAAGAACGCAAGCTTCTAGAGGGCATATAAGTCTGAATTAATGACTTTAGGTAAAGGGGTGCAGTTCTGTAGGCAAACATTAATGCCTTGAATTTAATGCGAGCAGCTATTGGTAGCCAGTGCAAATTGATGAACAGAGGCGTGACGTGCGTTCTTTTCAGCTCATTAAAGATTAATCTTGCAGCGGCATTTTGGATTAATTGTAGAGGTTTAATAGAATTGGCTGGAAGACCTGCCAAGACAGCATTGCAATAGTCAAGTCTGGACAGAACAAGAGCCTGAACAAGGAGTTGTGTTGCATGTTCTGAGAGAAAGGGCCTGATCTTCTTAATATTGTATAAAGCAAATCTGCAGGACCGGGCAGTTTTAGCAATGTGGTCTGAGAAATTTAGCTTATCATCAATCACAACTCCAAGGTTTCTGACTGTTTTTGAAGGAGTTATGGTAGATGAGCCTAACTGGAAGGTGAGATTGTGATGAAGCGATGGGTTAGCTGAAACTACAAGCAGTTCTGTCTTAGCTAATCTTAGCTTATCTTGTTTGAAGTTGGACCACATACTTTGTGTGTTACCACCATGAATCCACATTCTAAATTGCCTTACTTTCCATTTTCTGGATGCCTCCAGAATGTATACTTTTGGACCTGGCAGAATAGGACGTATTTGTTAACCAATCAGACTAGCACATACGGTTTGGCTCAAGTTCAATGGGAAATTCTGCATTCTAATTTAGGCATTTCTTTAGAGAAACAAGCAAAATTGCTAAGAGCATCAACTAAATTAGAGGACATGGCAAAGCAACATCTTCATAATGTGACTAAGTTGGCAAATAACACTGTAATCACATCTGATCGAATTGCTTATTTAGGCAAATTAATTGAGAATACAGCTCATGATAGTTGGTGGTCCATTTTTGAAGGTTGGTCCCCACGAGCACGACATCTTCTCAACATTTTTATTCATCCCATAATAATTTTACTAGTACTTTTTACTTTACTTACTATATTCAACATATATATTTGCTGCTATGTCAGAAGGATGCACCTGAAATATGTTCGGAGTTTGGTTCTCCGTTGAGCGAGGGACCGATTGGATGATCGGATGAACATTTAGAGACTGAAATGCTAGGGGCAAGTCTGCAACTGGTGCAAAACAACATCACAATCTCCTGGGAAAGCACGAGAGAGAGGTTACATTGACCTTCAAGATAAGGTTGGAAACTGTTGTCGTTTGATCATCCAGGTGCAGAATTCTGGCACAACACACTTATTGCGAAACCTCAGAGATGTTGCTGAGTAATGGTTCATCTTTTGGTAACTAAAATGAGTGCACCCAATTAGGAGGAAGAGCGAGTCTGGCCAACTTGCTTCCTCTCTCACTTGGAGGGTTGTTCTTAACTCGCACCTAATTTTGAGGTATAAAAAGGGGGTTTCTTTCAGAAACAGTTGAAGCTCAGCCGTGGGTAAAGTGCATGTTGCCCGGCATTCTCGGACAGGTGCTTGTCTTCCACTGATGACTGAAACGAGCTCCCCAGTCCACCGAAGAGTGAAGATTTCAGCACAGTTCTGAGGTTGTATATTGGTTATAATACTTTTGCTTGGGTTAGTGTATTATTCATTTAGTGTATTATTCATTGACGCAATATTCTCTTTTATTCATGACCATCCTTGTATTATGCACTGGTTTTATGATTATCTTTCTTGAATGAGTTTATGGTTTGGTTATCATAATTTTATGCATTTACTTATAATCATTATCAGTATTATTGATATCAGCTGTGTACCAACAATAAACAGTTGTAATTGCTTGATTAGTATGGTGTACGGACCTTTTTATTGACACCTTCTCGCGCCGAATTAGCACCTCACTGGTCTCACATTAGTTTTGAAAACCAAAACGGAAACCATACTAAAACACCATCGATACTCAAAACCATGATCAGCAGCGCAACGATTGGCTGGTGGTGAAATACTGATGTCATAATTAAGATTAGGGAAAGAGCCTATGAGAAAAATGCCATAAAAGTTGTAACAGATAAAACATTTAACTTTTTTTTATTTCCAAGATATTTCCTGTAATTCATCAAAGACACCCACATAAAAGCTCACTGTTCAAATTAATCCATGGTTCAGATGAACTGCACGTATGCTACAAGCTTCTGAGTAGGTGTGTTGGAGCTGTGTTACGTGACATTGCCTCATCAGGGCAGTACTAAAAAAAAAATGAAATTTTTATGATCATTTTTTTTTTATGCTAAAAATTGTATTCAGGCAATGTCAGGCGGAATATTTCTATATATACATATATCTAGCTAGCTACAATCCTTGCAGGTAATTGTTATCCCTAAACAGTGATGTGATAACTTAAGTCGTCTCATAGAGTGGCAAAATGCTGCCTGAGGTTCTTCAGGATCTGCTGAGTGTCCACATGCTCAGGAAAAGCATCCTCTGACTTCTGAGCGGCCATGTAGCTACTCTGAAGATCGCCCACCTTCGAGTGACACAGAAAGGTCAGTTAAAATAAAATAATAAAACACTATTTAGCTGAAAAAAGCATGAAAATATACATTTATTTTGGAACTATTGTAAATTAGGGATGAAAACATAGCTTTGATTTTTGATTTAGATAAAATAGCTTAACCAGGAGCAATATTGTGATTTTAAAAAATGAGAGAATAGCACACATCAGGGTTGCGAGTCATACCTTATCAGACAGTGTGGCAAAGTTAAAATGCGGCTCATACATGTGAGGAGACAAAGAAGCAGCAGTCTGCAGAAAAGCTTTCGCCTGTACCAAAACAAAAGTCTTCATGAGACAAGTTGCCCATGCTAACCCTAATCCTAAAGGCACATTTGCATGTCTTTCTAGTAAATGTATTACAGGGGGAGCAATCCTGCTTCTGGGGTACATTTGCTAACTTCCCTTCGTCTCAGATGTTGTGCCACTACTGGCAGAAGTCAGAACATCCTAAACTCTTGATCACTTGGAAGTTGCTATGCAGCAGATTTATTAATTACATTTTTCCCCTTATGAATTTGTCTGATACATAAATTATATATGACAATAGGTATGCTTGGGCTGTTGGAGAAAATATCAAATTTACACAAATGAATCAAATGTGACATCACAATCATGTTGCACTGTGGTATGTAGAGCTGCCTAAAGTGTGCATATGAATCCGCTCCATCGGCCAAAATCGAGAGCTTGAGGGTCTGTCCATATAAACTTTACTCGTCCACCTGACAAAATGGACTTCAAAGTGGGCCCCTTAACAGGCTCAAAAACAGGGAGTTAGCTATTTTGGTCTGAATCTGCAATTTTGTTTTAACTACTCCTACAAGGGGAATCACATCAGACTTTGGCTACATGATGCCAAAACACTGAGGAACCTAAACTTAAAGAACTGTCCCAACTTTTTTGCAGCCGTCATAATTTGTTGATACAAATTACATTCAAGTTGGTCAGTGAAAACAATAGAAATCTTTTCTTTATGCTTTTGTCAATTAAATAAACGTTAAAGAGAATTAAAAAAAACAAAAAAAAAACAGGTTCTTGATTTCATTGCAATTTACAAAACATCCCAACTTTTTCTGATTTGGGATTGTAGTTTTAGCTGAAATATCAAATTTATATATCTTATGTATATCAATCTTAAACTCTAAACATGCTTTCACGCCGGTGAATCTAGAAATAGACGTTTTTTATTAATTTACTTTGTTTATATAATAGTGATTCATCTTTAGCTATAGATTAATTTATTTATTTATTCTGCATTTCAGAATACAGAGATGAAACTCATCAAGGGTAAGAAAGATGACAAAGACTACCAAGATCTTATCATGTTTGCTTTTGGATTTATTATAAAATGACTATTATAACAAAGTTTACTACTTCAATGTACCGAAGTATAATCAGGGTGCACATCAGTTTTTCGGTCTGGTTCTCATGAGAACACCTGCAGATTCGGTTTGGTGCTCACACTGCACAGTGTCTTCAACTAAAGATTTTTCTGGTCGACCAGCAGTCGTTCATTAATCGCATGTTTATTAATAAACCATCTAAATCATAATAATGAGGCTTTAATTGCCTACATAGCCTAATAAGCACTCAAGCGGCTCGGAATCGGCAGACTGACCGGCGGCTGGTCACCAGTACACCACTTGTTACTCTGAGTTTACTCTGCCTCACTTAACGCACAGCTCTGTTCTGACATTGATTTGTCATGGTTTTGCTTCATCCGTTGCTACAGTTAAAGACTTGCGAAACAACGGAGTGGATTCACTCCTGTAATTACACTGTGAATAGATCACACAGAGAAACAGAGCAAAGGCCACTCTCTTTATAGCACAACTGACCGAGCTCACTCACGAGAAAACTCCTGTTATAATCAATGACTAACTCCACACTGCACTATGAATCTCTTTACATGGCATCTGAGCTTTTTTTGTTATAATAGAAGCATTTGTGAGCGTGTAGAATTCAGTAATATTATGAAACTTTACCCAATTTCAAAAACTACAATCTACACGAAATCACACAAATTACCTATTTTGCATTAAAAACAGCAAATTTTGCAAAAAAAAACAACAAAAAAACTACCCATCACATTTACATACAGATTTTCAAATCAATTTGATTCTGATTCATGATCTCTGGATTAAATTCAGTATTAATTCCTTTGAAAACATACGTAACAGTATATGTACATTTTCCTTAAAAAGTGTTAGTGATGACTTGTTATTGTGAGACTGTTTGACGAGGAGAAGACTAAACTGACCTGCTCGATGCGGCCTTTCCGTAGCTCCAACACGGCCAAGTTATTGTAAGCTTCACCGTGGTTATTGTTAAAAGCCAAGGCCAGTTTAAAGCATTGGTAAGCCAGAGTCAAATCACCAATGCCCTGTGGAATAGAGAAAGAGGAGAAAAGCCAGAAATGTCCATAATTTATTAATTATTAACGTCATGACAGACAGACATTTAGATTTTTTCACACAGCATTTTCCATCAGTTGTTTCTGCTTTGAGAACAATGGCAACCCTCAATACTTCAATAAATACTTTATTTCCCTCAACATCAATATGCAATTTCTTTCAAAACCAGTTGATGTACACAAATTTCAGAAAATCTACAATAAAAAGGGGGGAAAAAAATCTGTCCTTACACTTTTGCCATTTTGCCACTTCTTTGCCATCAAGGGAACATGAGAAGCATACCTGGCTTTCCATGCTCCACTAAATGTTTGGTTTGCAAAAAGACATTCTTTTGAGTGGGTTATTGAGTGATATCAGTATGAATCAAACTCCTGACAGGTCTGAATCAGTCAGACTGAGTATTAAATGTCTGGGAGTTTGTCACAGCAGTGAGGGACAGTGATCGTTATGAAAGTGGCCATGCTCTCTCTCATCTGGAGACTGTTATACAGTGGACACTGGGTTTTGTAGGAGGGCACCGAGTGTCTGCTCACCACTGCAACATGTCCCAGATTATACCAGATATCGGCCTGTTCCTCATCACTGGACACCAGGGCTAAAGCTCTCTCAAAGGACGACAGGGTCATATCATACTGCTGGGCGTAGAAACAGCACAGGCCCAGATTGTTATACAGCTGGCAGTTGAACACCCCCATCTGCAGCAAACGCCTGAACAAAAACAGGAGACAGAGGCTGAATTTACACAAGATATGATGCAGAGATCATCACTGTTCTGTCCCACGTTTACTGTCACTAAAGACTCAAACCACTGTTTTAGGGCTGCTAATAACAATGATTTGTTTCTATTGATAATATTTTTAATGGTCGATTAATCCAACGATTAACATTTGAATTATGTGCCAACACAGTAATTGGACTGAAAAAGTTCATTCTCATTAATAATGATATAGACATACTCTCCAGCCAGTCACAACTCTTGAGTTTATGCATATGCTTCACATTACGATGGTTCAAATTTGCTTTTTAAACCAGAAGAACAGCTTTTAAAAAATAACACCTTTTTCTTTAATCATAAATGCTGTGCTATCATTGTTTTTTAGTGATGTGTAACCTCTGTTAACTTCTGAAAATGTGTTACAGGGTTTCAAAATCCTTTAAAATTCATAGTTCATAAAATTCAGGGGCTGGATTCACGAAACACTCTTTCAAATTTATTCTGTACTGCTATTTTTTTTATTATTTTTTAACTTAAGAAAAAAGTTAAGAATATTTTGTATTCCCAAAAATTCTTCTTAAGAATATTCTTATCTTTTTTTCTTAAGATTGTTCTGAAGAAAATTAAAATTCTTGAAAATAATCTTCTTAAAAATCATCGTAAATAATTTAGGACAGCCCTATCCATACCTGTCTTAAATCTCAAACAGTAAGAATTATTTAATGATTTTATTGGGTTATTCCAAATTAATTGTTATATTTAAGCATTACAACAACACTAGCAACATATAATACATAGTAGGACTACTAATATGCATGTGCACGAGTTTTCGGAAGTGACAGCAAATCAGCGATGACTGATAATGTAAACAATGATCGGTCATGATTAGCCTATGTAGTGACGCTACTTTTTTTTTTTTTACTTCAAACTCAGTAGCGATCGAGTCAGATAGAGAACTATTGGACGCTTTTAATTTTAGCCTATAAATACGACATCTTTGGCAAGATTCAGCACATATGAATGCGCCGATACACACAGACACGTTTGCTGTAGCAGCGCGAACACGCATACTGGAAGCGTTCACTCAGATGATAGCGCAAAAACACAGCACAAAAATTAATGAAAGTTTGAGAGTGTAACCGCTCAAAAACACGCGCCGCATTAAACACATGAAGCGGAGCGCCAGTCAAAGTCGTGACGAAAATAGTGTGTGTGCTTATTATAATTATTAGGGTAATCTGCAGGAAGCTCAGATACCAGAAGCACAGTTGCCAAAATCAGAATTTCATTGCACAATGATGTTTGATCCTGAAAGATGAAAAAATAGAAAAAAAATTACAGGAAGAAACAAAAGGACAGCAAATTGAAATAGTCTCACATCATAATAGGTAAACATGGAGCAGCTTTAAATATACCAGATTGTGAATTTGTGAAAAAATGGTTCAATGTAACAGATTATTTTTTTTAAAGTCGTGACGTATTGTCAAGTATGGTGACCCATACTCGAAATTGGTGCTCTGCGTTTAACCCATCCAAGTGCACACACACAGCAGTGAGTGGTGAACAAATGCACACACACACATACACACACACACCGTGAACACACACCCAGAGCAGTGGGCAGCCATTTATGCTGCGGCGCCCGGGGAGCAGTTGGGGGTTCGGTGCCTTGCTCAAGGGCACCTCAGTCGTGGTATTGAGGGTGGAGAGAGCGCTGGACGTTCACTCCCCCCACCTACAATCCCTGCCGGCCGGGGGCCCGAACTCGCAACCTTTCGATTACGAGTCTGACTCTCTAACCATTATGTGCCACGTGTGTCTTTATATGTAGGAAAAAATTGGGAAGCAAAAGATTTAGGACCAATTATGAAAAAGGCAGAACAAAGCAAATGGGAACCAACAGAACATCCGTTGATTTTTTACTCAGCTGACAAAAATCACATCAAAATTGTGTGCAACTAGTTTGATGGGAATTCTTCAGGAAGTGGTTATTAGTTAAAAGAAACTGACGCAGATGACTGTAACATCCGAATTAATAGACACTCCTGACACTGAACTATTTAAGGAAGTAGAGCGGCAGGTACCAACTGAACTATGGTCTCAACTTGACTCAGATATAGGATTAATAAAATCAGCAAACCCAGTGAGAGTACAACTTAAGCCAGATGCACGTCTGCCCAGAAAATCACAATACCCTTTGCGTCCTGATGCTGAAGCAGGTATAAAAAAAAAAAACACTATTGAAGGGTTAGTGAAGGCAGGAGTATTCAAGATTCAAGATTTTTTTATTTGTCACATACACAATTATACCAGCAGTGAAATGTAGGTCAGGTCCGCTGCAAGGACAGTGCAATTATATAGAATACAAATATTAAGAAAAAATAAAATAATAAAATAAAATAAAAGATAAAAAATATAAATATAAATGTGCAGGTCAGTATGTTGTTGACTTAGAATAAGAGGAATGTGCAAAAGAATGTGCAAAAAGTTGTACAGGGTATTTAAATAGCTGCAATATGAGGTAGAAAAAAAATCTGAATAGCTTATTGATATGGTGATATTTACATGGAGTCAAGTGATGTTATGACACAGAGTTAGAGTTTAGGAGCCTGATGGCCTGGGGGAAGAAGCTCCTCCTAAGTCTCTCAGTTTTTGCCATCAGGCTACGGAAGCGCTTACCAGATGGAAGCAAAGTGAATAGACGGTTACCAGGGTGATTAGAGTCCTTGAAGATTTTAACAGCTCTATTTTTGCAGCGTTTGAGGTAGATGTCCTGCAGAGAGGGGAGAGCAGACCCTGAGATGCGCTCAGCTAAGCGCACAACTCTCTGTAGTGCTTTGCAGTCCTGATTGGAGCTGTTTCCATACCACACTGAGATGCACTGAGTCAATACACTTTCTACAGTCCCTGAATAGAAAGTTTTCAGGATTGCTGGTGAGACCCTGAATTTTCTCAGCTGTCGCAGATGGTACAGTCTTTGCTTGGCTTTCTTAACCTGTGTTTGGATGTGTGTAGTCCAAGTCAGGTTCTCGGAGATGTTTACACCGAGGTACTTGAAGTTGCTCACCCTTTCCACAGGGGTCCCACTGATCATAAGAGGAGTGTAGGGCTGCTGCTGTCTCTTCCTAAAGTCCATGATCAGCTCTTTAGTTTTGCTCACATTCAGAGAGAGACAGTTGTCCTGGCACCATGATGTGAGTCTCAACGATGCGGTCTCATCGTTGTTGGAGATGAGGCCCAGAACCACAGTATCATCAGCGAATTTGACAATAGATGTGGAGCTGTGAGAGGACACGCAGTCATGCGTGTAGAGAGAGTAGAGCAGGGGACTCAGGACACAGCCCTGTGGGGCTCCTACATTCAGGGTGATGGAGTTTGAGGTGAACTGGCCAAATTTCACCACTTGAGGTCTGCCGGTGAGGAAGTCTTGAATCCAGTCACAGAGTGAGGAGTTTAGGCCGAGGTCTGTGAGTTTAGAAGCCAGCTTGATGGGGACTATAGTGTTGAAAGCTGAGCTATAGTCAATGAATAGCAGCCTTACATAATTCCCATTGTTGCTGTCCAAGTGTGTGAGGGAAGAGTGGAAGACGTGAGAGATGGCATCGTCAGTGGATCTGTTTGGGCGATAGGCAAACTGAAGAGCGTCCACATTATCAGGGATGGAGGAGCAGATGTGGCTCTTTACAAGTCTCTCAAAAACCTTCCTGACTATAGATGTGAGGGCAACTGGGCGATAGTCATTCAGGCAAGAGGGTTTATTGTTCTTTGGCACAGGGATAATGACAGATTTTTTTAAATGCAGTGGGAACCACGGAGGTAGCAAAGGACTCATTAAAGATGGAAGTGAACAAACCAGCGAGCTGATCGGCGCAGGACCTCAGAACACGGCCGGTTATCCCATCAGGTCCGGCTGCTTTCCTGACATTCACTTTCTTTAGCGCCCTCCGAACCTCATCCTCCGACACGGTGATTACAGGATCATCGCTGCTCTGCCTGCTGCTTCCTGACGCGCTGGTCGGCAGAGACGCGCCGCCACCGTTGCAATCGAAGCGGTCATAGAAGATGTTTAACTCGTCGGCCAGCAACGGATCTGCTCTCACCTCCGCGGAGGATTTGTTTCCAAAGGCACAGATGGTCCTCAGTCCCTGCCACATCCGTCGGGAGTCATTGAGCTGGAAATGAGACTCAATTCTCTCTCTGTATCGGTGTTTAGCGGCTCTTACTGCGCGTCGGAGAGCATAGCACGATGCTTTGTACTCGCTCATATTCCCGGTCAGAAGAGCCTCATTGTAAGCGGCAGTGCGTGTGTTAACCGCAGCACGGATAGTTCTGTCCGTAGCTTGCTCGGTTAGCGTGTTGACAAAGCTTAATGCTACATCCGTGAACTCGCTGACGTCAGAAGAACTCGCCCCATGTCCCGGAACATGTCCCAGTCGACGTCATCAAGAGCCGCCTGCAGCATAGCCTCTGAGTGGGAGGACCAGCGCGTCACTACTCTCTGCACCGGAGGTTCCTGAACGAGCCTTTGTTTGTATTCCGGTGTTAGAAAAATGGCGGCATGGTCTGATTTGCAAAAAGCCGATAGTGAGCGGGCTTTGTAGGCATTCTTGAACTGAGTGTAGCAATGATCCAGTGTGTTTGGTCCTCTAGTTGGACAGGATACATGTTGATAAAAGTTCGGCATGACCTGCTTGAGATTGGCTTTGTTAAAGTCTCCCGCGATGATAAAGGCAGCGTCAGGATGTTTGTTGATGTAGCCGCTGAGCACATCGTGAAGCTTAGACAAAGCCAAGTTTGCCTGTGGTGGAATGTACACAGCAGTAACAATGATCGATGAAAACTCCCGGGACAGATAAAATGGGCGGCAAATAATGGAAAGATGTTCCAGATGAGGCGAGCAGGAACGCGACAGAATGGAGATATTCCTGGGATCACACCATTTCTTGTTAATCATGAAACACACTCCTCCACCCCTGGATTTACCGGCCTCTGCTGTTCTGTCCATCCGAAAAAAACTCAGTTATAAAGTTATCACTCGGCATTATAAGAAAAATTATAATGGGGGGGATAAGAAAAATTAAACAGCAAGGATATTGGTCTCCTTATCCTTGCATGCATTGGTGGATGAATTTTTGTCCACATGTGAAGTTTGTGCCAAATACAATGTAAGGAAAGGGATAACCAATAGGCCATATACCAATACCAGAAGGGCCATTTAAGCATTTGGTAATGGACTACGTGGATATGATAAAGCGAGTACAAGGCAAAAGATACATGCTTGTGATAATAGACAGATTTAGCAGGTGGGTGGAGGCAGTACCATCACCAGATCAGGGAGCAGGAACAGTAATTAAATTTCTAACAAGAAAAGTAATTCCTAGATTTGGGATACCATCAGAAATAAGTTCAGATAATGGGTCGGCATTCATACAAAAAATGGGTCGGCATTCATACAAAAAAAAACAAAACAACAACTATAAAACAAGTATTGCAACAATTAAGAATAAAGCAGAGACTAGGGTGTATTTACCATCCACAAGCACAAGGGTGCGTCGAACGGGTTAATGGAACTATCAAGGACAAAACTAACAAAATATGTGAAAGTACTAAACTTAACTGGATTAACGCGTTACCTCTTGCATTAATGAGCTATCGCATGCAAACTAACAGAAACACGCACTTAACACGGCATGAAATTCTTACAGGTCGACCCATGCCTGTGCCATATTGTAGAGGTCCCTACAAAGGACCGCCTCTAGAGCAATTACAAATGGAACTTTGCTCGTATATGAAGAAATTAACTGCCATACATAAAGCTATTTAGAGGAAAAAGAAAAGAGCCCAGAGAGGAAACAGAGACGTCATCGCCAGTTGTTCCAGGTGACCAAGTATATTTGAGGGTATTCCGGAGAAAATGGAATGAGCCCAGGAGAGAGGGAACCTACAAAGTGGAGAGAGCTACTCCAACGGCAGTCCAAGTGGAGGGAAGCACAACCTGGTATCATCTAAACCACTGTACTAGAGTTCCCAAGAGAAGGACGGAAAGAGAAAGAAACAGACAAGCAGACAATTCAAAAGAAAGGGACAAGGAGAAACCAGTGGCACAAGATGAAGTGCAAACTGAAGAAAACTCAAAAAAAGATTCATAAGGAGCGCACATACACTGTCAGGTGAACAGGAGAGGAGAGAGAATAAGTCTGACAACATATTTGAAGACCATCATATGGCTAATGCACCTAATAATGCAAGTCAAAACTCAACCAACAGAAAGCAACCTGACTTCCCTTCAATTAACTTTTCAACCTTTGAACAACAGTGATAATGATATCAACTCAACAGAACCAATGATAATCAAATATCGTAGAAACGTTGAACACAGCCCAAAATAATGAGTGGTACAGATGGACAACCTTTACTGCTAGAGAAACAGGGAAAGAAAATTGCTTGCTGTGCTCCAAATCTCCATTAAACAAAGTGATAGCCATACCAACTCCATATGATTATCAAAAATGTTCCGAATTTGAGAGAAACTTTTGTAATTTAACCGATTTTACCAGACCATATTGTTTAGCTGAATGTCTAGGGTTGTTGGGAAATCCTAAATTAACAGATTATTTTTTTTAGACCACTCTGGGGATCTTGGTGTCAGTATTCAGATGTCAGCCAAAATATAAAAATTGAAAAACGGAAAGTAGAGATTCCTAAATGGTATAGCATAGATTGTATGTGTTTGCTTGATGAAGGTCTTCTGACCGAAACATCGCTTTTTAAACATTTAAAATAAAGGGATTAACAGTGTGCAGATCTTTTTCTACTTTTTCATAGCATAGATTGTAAACAAGAATATGAGTGTTTCCATAAACCAAAAGGAACACAAGATATGGGCAAGTTCAAAGGAAAATGTGCTGTTAGTTGGTATATAGATAAGAAAAATTCTTGGAAATCAGGAATTCCTTCTAGAGCTCCAGAACTTTTAACACACAGAAGTAAAATAGCACCAGAAAAATTTAAAAATCAAACTAATTTTTACCTTCTATAGAAATTTATGAAGACCAATCATTAATAATAGCAGATTTCTTTTGGATCTGTGGAGGTGAGCTATTATTGCTTCTTTACCAATTGGATGGAAAGGTATATGCGTAAGAGTACAATTACTTCAAGAAATTAACATGGCCCAATGGGGAACAGAACAAAGCATAAACAAAGAAGACAACAGAATTAGAAGAGGTTACGAGCCAGACCCCAATGTATATTTAGACTCAATTGGACAACCACGAGGAATTCCCAATGAATTTAAGGCAAGAGATTAACAAATGTGCATGTTTATTTTAGCACTTCCGTCAGTGAACACACAGCCTGCAAAACACTAATATAAATATCAAAGAAATAATACAGTTAAATAGGAAAGTAGTCTTAAATAAGAAAGTTAAATACACCCTGTCTACCTCACGCGAGCGGCGCGGCGAGAACCCATTATAATCAGTGATGCGGTCTACACTAGATGCAGCACGACACGACACAACAAATCCCTCACAGTAAACTGCCTCGTCCCGTTTATGACGTACTGACACAAAGTTCAACTGTCCTGTGTAGACAGACTCAACCTGTTGTGTTGCGACGCAGCGTCCGGTTTAGACACGATTCACTGTTCCGCCACCAAGCTAGCAGGTGCGTTAACTAATCATCTGCACACACTCTATGGAATAGGATTCGTGCCACATTGCTTGTTGGCATCTTCCATTTACCGCTGTCTCGTTCGTATTTGGCCAGTTTGGAGAAAGCCTCACCAATACAAACCTGACCAGCCGGGCATTTGCGATCACAGGAACTTGAAGATACTTGTACAAACACAGATGGGTGACACGAATGGAAATGATTCCAGATCGGCGATGTAGTATTTGGCTTCCCAACAAGGTCCATCGCTCATCACAAAATAAATTTGCTGAATGCAGAATAAACTGTATTTTCCTGCACTCAAACCTGCCAATCTAAAGGAAACGCGGTGTATGGCATTCGAGGTAATTTCTGAATTAGCATAAATTTATAGTCTAAATAAACCAATTTGCAACTGTTACTGTTATTACACTTGTATACAAAACTTTGTATTATGCTTGTTATAGAGTGCGTGACATCACGTGCACTACCGCCGGTGGCAATAGGCAACCACGGTGACAACCGACCACCGCGGTGACGCAGTTGTCACGGCGACCGTTACAGCCCTACTGGCAACACTGCATCGATGATTCGGCTGTGCAGGTCCTGCTGGCCTAGAACTTGGGCTGGTATACGTTATGCAAATGTTGGGGCGTAAACATTAATGATCCCGACTGTAATGTCACAGTCTGTGTTATGTTGGGATTCGCCTCTTTTTCAGCGGCCTTTTGCACGCACAAGATTTAGGCTCACGGTATGTCATTTCCATGTACAGAACACTTATTATTCAACTATACCAAGGTAAATCCAGTTTTCCATTCTATGGCACCTTTAAATAATGGTGAAATACCAATAATTTGACAAGTGTGCCGTTACCGGTGTAGTTTCCCTTTTGATTCCCTTATTTTTGACTCTGTCATAGTGAGTGACGTTTGACCTTAGTAGCAGCCATCTTGCTGTACTCAGTTGATTCTGATATCCACATGGTTAATGCAGCTATCGTCCATCTATTCATCATCTTTGCAATCGTATACAGAAGCTTTGTCTGTAAGTGTTAGAATGTTACAAGTACTTTATGTCCATCTTATGTTTGGTGTTGGTGACGTTGCTCACAATAAATTTTATGTTTAGAGAGATTATTTTAAGTACATTGTTACATACATCCTCATTTTTATTGTGAAGAGCATGTGCGGTTATCCTTTAATCGAACTGTTGAATTTCTTCATTGCACATTTTTTAAAAGTTTTCTTTTCCTCTGCATTTCAGTTTTACTCTGTTCCACTTGTATTGGAAGTGGTGGTCGGAAATAAATCCATGCTACAATTCAACATCTCTGTGGAAGGAGTTATCCATCTGCCTAGTTAAAGAAGGGGAACTCTTTTATGAGGGCAGAACAAGCGCAAATGTTAGTAAACCGCATTGCGTGATTCATTTGAATACTCTCCTCCCATTACTTTTGAGTCTGAAAGGAGAACTCCTACAAATCCAAATTCAACAAGATCAGGTGCAAAAATAACTGTGCGCACGCCTTTTCAGAGCTAACTCTTCACTGTGCGTCTTTAGTAAAACCTGACAGTACAATTTTAATGCCAAAAGACGGTTTGCACTGGCGCAAGCTGTTAGTAAAACCGGCCCTGTATATAATATGCAGACATCGCATGTAATTTGCCACTGAGACTCCTGGACTTCCTGGGAGCAGTGAAATGTCTGTATTTTCAGTTAGTTTTAAAGATGCCATTGTACAGCCTTGATTGAAAGATTCTCATCTTGACCCCACTGAATATAATAATTACTGATCCATCTCCAGATATCTCAAAGATGTTAAAAGAAGTTTATATTTTCAGATAAATTTAAATCAGGTTTTGTGCTTTCAGCTTTAAGGTCACAAATGACTTTCATGGGTATTTTAATGTTGTCATGATATTCTGTTTGTGTGTACTTCAAGAACACAGGGTCTTGCATTACAGCGTTTTACTTCCTATTGAAAGGGTAGGTGCTTTTTCATAAACATTTAGTCTTTTTCCTCATTACTTCCACCTATTTCTGGTGGCGTTCCTCGGGGATCCATTCTAGGCCCTCTCTAATTTCCCTTTATTGTGCTTCCTCTAAGTTATATATTTCTTAAATATGACAATACATATCTTTGTCATGCTACGATTTCCAACTTTACCTTCCAATAAAATCAAATGATACTTGTTCATTTGACCACATACAGTCAGGTCCATAAATATTGGGACATCGACACAATTCTAACATTTTTGGCTCTATACACCACCACAATGGATTTCAAATTAAACGAACAAGATGTGCTTTAACTGCAGACTGTCAGGTTTAATTTGAATTTTAAGGTGAACGGTGTAGGAATTACAACAGTTTGCATATGTGCCTCCCACTTGTTAAGGGACCAAAAGTAATGGGACAGAATAATAATCATAAATCAAACTTTCACTTTTTAATACTTGGTTGCAAATCCTTTGCAGTCAATTACAGCCTGAAGTCTGGAACGCATAGACATCACCAGACGCTGGGTTTCATCCCTGGTGATGCTCTGCCAGGCCTCTACTGCAACCGTCTTCAGTTCCTGCTTGTTCTTGGGGCATTTTCCCTTCAGTTTTGTCTTCAGCAAGTGAAATGCATGCTCAATCGGATTCAGGTCAGGTGATTGACTTGGCCATTGCATAACAGTCCACTTTTTTCCCTTCAAAAACTCTTTGGTTGCTTTTGCAGTATGCTTTGGGTCATTGTCCATCTGCACTGTGAAGCACCGTCCAGTGAGTTCTGAAGCATTTGGCTGAATATGAGCTGATAATATTGCCCGAAACACTTCAGAATTCATCCTGCTGCTTTTGTCAGCAGTCACATCATCAATAAATACAAGAGAACCAGTTCCACTGGCAGCCATACATGCCCACGCCATGACACTACCCCCACCATGCTTCACTGATGAGGTGGTATGCTTAGGATCATGAGCAGTTCCTTTCCTTCTCCATACTCTTCTCTTCCCATCACTCTGGTACAAGTTGATCTTGTATATTTTTCCACGCCTAGCTGAAATTAAGATGTGGATGTAGGGCTGCATAAATAATTATATTTTAAATGGATGAGATGCAGTTTAACTTTTTTTAATCAACCCTCCACAGTGTGAGTAAATCACTCACTTATGTGAATAATGTTCGTGCTAGGCGATTAAATAATGTCTATCATTAGCCATTGGGCAATACAATTAGATTTTCCTCTTGTAAGAATCTATAGTCTGCCTCGACTATAGATTCTAGACTATAGACACCTCGGGGTGTCAGAACTTAATTAACATACAGACTACAGCTGTTACAAAAGGAGCAACTTCATTTACATGTAGGGTAGTAAACTGGGAATGTATAAAAGGTTTACAAACTTATGATGTTCTGGGCTCATTCCGACTCTGTTGAACCCAAGGTACTACATGTACTTTGTCACTGCTATGCTGCAATAAACTTCTTCATCAAGATCTTCAAAGTCCTCTTCACTTTTTCTTAAGTAAGTTTAGTACAGATATTTTTCACTCGTCTTGAACACTGAGTTTCGCTCTCTGTCTTTAAAGTGCACATTTCCAGATCATCTCAATGGATGTGCAGTGTAGAGGGCTGCATTGGGATTGGGACCCGCCGGGTCCTGCGGGACCCAACGCAAATCTCGCGGGAGCGGGCGGTTTGAACTTTGCTGCGGGCGGGAATGGGCGGCTAAAAAAAAACACTGCGGGATCGGGAGGTAGCCTAGCGACATGATGTCATTGTCAACAAAATCAAAGTACTTGAAGTCTAAAGAAACGCGCGGTAGCCTAACAGAGCCGGCGCCAGCGCAGCACTGATGAGGGGGCGGTTGAGGTAACGAAAGTGGGCGATGACGTAGCGCAAAGTAAAATAATAATAAAAACTAAATAAATAAAAACATATGTGGCCCATTCACGTATTTGTCAGACTGTAAACAACCCTGCCTGCCTCATGCATTCATTTCGGCCCATTTAACAAATGCATCATTTTAAGTTTAACAAATTGAACAGTATCAAACAATACAGCAAAATAATCAACTAACTACGATAATCTAGCCCTCTATTAAACATTAAAAAAAATATTTCAACATACCTTTAGCTTAGTCAGTAGTGCTGCATAATGCCTGCATTTAGTTGAACCGCTTGCGTGAGAAGTTTGTGTAACAATTAAAATGAGACTTTGTGAAACAGACTGTCCTAAATATTTGCTATAGTAGCATCATATTAATGCTAGAAAGCCTATTCATTTGGTAACTGTTTTTTTAAATTAACCATTATATTTCATAAATAAAATCTATTTTCACACTCATCTTGAGTGGGAAAAAATACAGGGCCAGCCCCCGTGGCCGGTTTTAGATGTCCCCGATAGCCCAGGCTATATTCATCTTTCCTACCAGTGCGTCAGAATACATGCAGGTCAGGGAAAGAAACAAACATGAATCTCTTTAATAATAGCAATACAATACGTTTTTTTTTTCCTGCGGGACGGGAGAAGACACAAAATCAATGCATCTCTATTATCGTGCGGGAATAAATTCTCAGAGTTTTGCGGGTGCGGGCGGGAGTGTAACACACACGTTGCGGGAGCGGGCGGTAATGGTCAGAAATTCGGCGGGCGCGGGCGGGAGGGGGATGAAGAAAACAGTCCCACGCAGGGCTCTAGTGCAGTGTATTTGACCCCGACTCGCCCCCATTTCTCTTACATACAGAAAGAGAGAGAACGAGAGAGTCTTACATACCACGCAGAACTGGTGCACTACATGTAAATGTTTTTTGTTGTATTTTCATGTCAAAATAATGGAGCTCATTTGGAATTATTCAGCCTTTTTAAAAGATGCAGAAGCCACTACCAGTTTCTTCTGTAGTGGGCGGAACTAATGCGCAAGCAGCAATCTCAATGGATGACGCTCACCTATTAAAGTCACTGTTTAGATATCAGCAAATCAGCTCGAGCAAACACTGACAATGTAATTAATATTCATTATATTCATATAATGTTCATTACCAGCAGCTCATCAGACCTTTCATGTTATGTTTAACCCTCTGGGCCCTGAGGGTGTTTTGGGGACCTGGAGAACTTTCGACATGCCCTGACATTTGTGCTTTTTTCAGTTGCTTATAAAAATATAAATGGCTAAAGTCTAATAACACTGTAAACAGCACAAACTGGGCTACAATGTTATGTTAGCAGCATTTATGTACATGATTGTGTTTTTGAGAAAACAACGTTTATGCGTGTTTAGTGAAAAACTAACATTTTGAAGTCACTCAAATAAGACCATAAAACACATACAGAACAATTGTTTACAAGACTTTTGAGAACCAGATCTTGTAGGCTAGAATATTTACTTCACAATTATGTGAAAATCATCTTGTTTATTTGCTCACAGAAAACAATACATTGATTTAAATTTTTAAAGACATGTTTTGTGTTCGAAATCCAATATGCGAGGGAGTGGTAATGGGCTTGAATATTAAGTGGTTCTCACCTGAGAGACAAAGGGCCCTCCCCTAAAGCTGCTAATGGCCCATCAGTGTGACTGTGACTGAGGCAGGTAAGAGAATGTGAGGAGACTGAAAAAATGGGGTTTTAAATGATTTGTATTTTATTTACAACACAGTATAATCAAAACATACATAATGAGGGTCAAAGACACATTATTGTGCACTGATCTAACCACAGAGATGTGAACAGACTTCCTGCAACAGATTCTGTGCAACAAGTGAAACAGATAAATCATACCTGATATTTACGTGTTATTTAAGTGTTTCTGCTACTTTCCATGGATTTCTTCTGATGTTAGTGCAGCGCTCTCAGAGGAAAACAGTTGGAAGAGACTGAAAGTCAGCAGGATTCATCATCTGTGGTGCAGGTGTCTGATTCAATAAAATACAAACAACCAAAAAAAGAGAAAAAACATTTGTGAGCATGTTTATATCAGGAGCATATATATATCTATCTATCTATATATATATATAGGTTTTGTAGTCATAGACTCATTCATGCTTTGTATTATCGTAAAAAAAAACATTTTATATCTGAGAAACTAATTATTATTGTTTAGCACATTATTAAAATCTATTTTTGAACAGAGTAGGCTATTAATCATAAACATGTTGTAAACATACTCAGACTCGTAGCATTCATCATGTTACAATGTACTCTCATATTACTTTTATTGTTTTATACTCGCGCAGTAAGAAATTTAAATACAATGAATTGCCCATCATATTCACAATGTTTTACTGGATTTCAAACATTTTAGTCAGGAATTATAGCCATCCTGAACATCATGTATGATTTTATAGTATAAAAGATATGATTCTGCAGTCATAGACTCTGTACTATAAAAGGATATACTTCGTACTATAAAACATATATTTTATATCTGAGAACTAATTGTTATCGTTTAGCACGTTATTAAAATATATTTGTGAACAGATTATTAATAATAAACATGGTCTAAACATTCTTAGATGCGTAGCATTTATCGTGTTGTAGTTTGGGAACAACCCAACTAGTAATGTGTTCAAGTTTATGTCACAATAACACGTTAACTTATGCAGAAAATAAAATAAACATTACTTACTCATCAGATCGATTTTGAGGGAAATCCAGCCTTTACTCAGCGCGTCTTCTTCCAGAAAGTAACAGTATAGCAGCGATGAACTCCTCACTGACACTGACGCTTTGTTTATGCTCCGCGCGCGCGGGTCACGTGGTTATTTGCATGTGAACGCGAGGGGGCGGGATCTCATTAAAAATAATGAGTTAGACGGGACAGACTGGACATCGTGTTGGTTTCATAAGGATTACTTCATCACAGAATATTTGTTTTCGATATGACTTACTTCATTTGAAAGAAGACACTTCAGGCTTTCTATAGAGATAACTCTCATGTTTCTGTGTTGAGTATTCGCTGAGTTACACTTCATTTTAGTGACGCATTTCTGAAAACAGATCGCGGAGACGGAGAAGACCGAGAGCGCACGCTGTTTGTTTTCTTTATTCTTCAAAAGCACAAAGTTTAGTTGTTATTATGAGTGAATACAAATAAAAGAAGACCCCTTACAGATTCGAATGGTGTATTGCTCTTATCTGAACGATCAAACATGGCAGAGTAATTCAAGCTCTTTTCTGCCTTATCAGGAAAATCTGCCCCAAAACGCGTATTCGCGTTTGTCGGGCTCAGAGGGTTAATAGTAGTATTATCATCTTATCAGTATTATTTTTAGGTTTTTTACAGATACACCGAATGATCAACAACAGTTGATCAGATCTTAACAGTTCTACTAAAATGACAAATATACATCCATATATTTTCAATTCTAGACAATTGAAAGGTTAGCTGTAATTATAAAAATGGTCCAGAATTTGTAAAAATGATTAGTTTCTATCCTTATGGTCTCACCCTTTGAAACTTTTTAATTTTTTTATTTAAAGGGGCATGTCAAGAGTTTAAATCCCCCAATCAGAGCTTTTCTCTTAAAAAGATATATTTTCTGCCCAGTGTTTTACTTAATCTTCCCTACACTGACAAACATGTATGCTGGAGTTTAGCGAGATATTCTGCTCAAATGAAAGTGTTATACAGTCACCTATGCTGTTTGCTGCTACTAAATCTGCAAACAAACCCCAGTAACAAACTGTACTGTTAGCGATTGTGGTTGCTGAATTAATGCACTTACACAACCTTTGTGCTACGTACAAAGTAAACATTTTAAAAAATACTACAGAAGTAGTAGAAATACTACAATTAGGAATTTAGCTGTTTTAGCTTTTGACGGAAGCTTCTTAAGGTTTTACCCATTTTTTTAATAATGTGAATGAAAAAAAAAAGTGTCACCTGTAAAAGCGCAGGGCAATCTCTGGCTGGTCTGTGTAAAAATGATTGCTGCCAATACAGGCAATGGCCTCCACATGTGTGTTGTCCTGCTTTAATACTTCTTTATAGTATTCTGTGGCTGAGATCATGTTATTCATTTCCTGATGGAGACAGGTAGATAATTCTATTACATAAATATGACAAATTAATCCAAAGTATATTAAATGATGTGGACATTAAAAAAAAAGACGACTACCAAACAAAAAAGACAAACACACAAATACCTCATGGATGCGTGCAATTCCCGTGAGCAGCGTGACCTCGGCGGGGAAGTGATCCAAGCCTTGCTTGAACACATTCAGAGCGGTGATGGGCTGATCAAGCCGCTGGTACACCTGCGCAGCACAAACAGCTCTTACTGGGAAGTAATTACAGGAAGCTGTACGCAACAAAGGTTGACCCGTCTATGGTACCTTTGCGAGGTAGAGGTAAGTATCAACAAATTCTTGGTGTGCGAGCGCTGATCTGAACTGCTTCTCAGCTTCACGGTGCAAACCCAATCTACAAACACAATCGGTTGATTGGAAATTGACATTAAAACACTCTCTTAAAAAAAATAGTACACCAAAAATGAACATTTGCTGAAAATGTGCTCAACCTTTGGCCATCCAGGATTAGGATGAGTTTGTTTCTGCATCAGATTTGGAGAAATGTATCATTGCATCTCTTGCTCACCAATGGATGCTCTGCAGTAAATGGGTGCCGTCAGAATGAGATTCCAAACATCTCAAGACGTTAAGTGATAGACTGGAGTGGTGTGGTTAGGGCCGTCAAAAAAAAATAAAAATAAAATAAATAAATAGAACTTCGAATATTTGTTGAATTTAAAATAAAAATCCACATTCGAAAGCAAAAATGCTGCATTCGAATTTTAAATCCGTGTCAGGCAGCCTTATATGTGGCACACAAGATGCAATGACGATGTAAGTGTCGTTGCATTTTAATGCTTTTTGGTCAATCTAGTTGAATCCACTGGATCCAGCGCTGCTCATTCAAAATATTGCGGAAATGAGAACAATGTGGAGAAGATGTTGTTTAAGTCAAAACTGAAACCAAGCCGTTCACACAGAACTCATATTTATCGCATTTTCTATAGGGACATCTATCCCTGTTGCACTCGCATCTCGCACAAGAGAGCGGCATGTTTAAAAAGCCATGTAAAATTAATGTAAATTCAACTTTATGGTGGTATTCCTGCATCTCATGTTTTTAAATGAAAACCCTAAGTAGGCTAAAACCCTAAAGTAGGCTACTTTTTGTGATTGGTTTTCGGTATTAAACTATACATACTTACATGATGCTTGTTGTTTCTTATTGTTTAAGCAACATAATTATTTATATATGGTTTATAAACATTATTTTGTACATTATGAACTTTTTTCAAAGATAGTCGTGTTTTGTTATTGCTTTGAAGAAACGTGCATTAGTACGGTAAAATTTAGCTTGATGCGCCCTATTGTGGCCCCAGGAGAGAAGCCAAAACCTTTTCTTCCCCCTAACAGAAATAATGCCTTTTAAATTAGAATATAATTCGAATTTGATAATATTTTAGTACAAAATCTGAATTTAGTTTTTCAGCCAATTTGACAGCCCTAGTGTGGATTGTGATGTTTTTATCAGCTGTTTGGACTCTCATTCTGACGGCACCCATTCACTGCAGAGCATCCATTGCTGAGACACTGATGCAGAGACACATTTCTACAAACCTGATGAACAAACACACTCATCCTAATCTTGGACGGCCTGAGGGTGAACACATTTACACCCATTTTTGGATGAAATATGGCTTTAACACTTTAACCTTCAACCCCATTTAGGGCCTCGCAGGTGAAAATAACCTACCTGAATTAAAATGGTAACAGTTTGTGACAAAGTGTGCTTACACAAACAAATTAGGTATCTTTGGAAAGAAGAGACTCTGGGCTTTACTATCTATCATCCAGAGTTGATAATGCTCAAAAAGATAAAAAGTTATAGACACTGACGTGCCTTGAAAAATATTTTTCCACACTGAATGTTTTTTTATTTCATATACAAATACATGAAATAAGTCCTGGAGCAATCCAGAAAAGTAATGGATCGAAAGCCATGTGTCTCATCAGTTCATATTTCAAATTTGAAGAAGATACCATGAAAAATGAGATTCCTGCAATATTTTTTCTGAAACAATTTATAGTCCCCCCACCCCCCTGTTTGAGGAAAAATAACCACCAAATGGATTGCAGAATTATACAAGCTATTTTAGTCATTATACATGTTCCTGCATAGTTTTTCAATTATAAAATAATAGACAGATTTATTTGAGCACTAAAAAATACAAAAATAATTATTTGAGTAATAAAAAAGGAAAAAAAATAGAAAAAAATGCTTTGTATATAGTATGTATACTGAAGTATTCTTCGTTATTCGTTATTACAATGATAAATATCACTGCCAGACGTGAAGTGATATTGCCAGACATGGTCATAGAGTCAGTAAACACACGCTGATGTGCTTCCATTCAGATTATAATCAAACAGATGGGCCATATAATCAATAATAGCTGATCAATGAATCACAATGATAGCCGTCATAGAGTCGCTAATAAACACGCTGATGTGCGTCCATACAGATTATAATCATGCAGACACGGCCACATTCCCCACACAATACACACACACACATATAAAAAATGTAGAAGAAAAAAAAAACAGTTTTTTATGGATAAAGCAGATCGCTAAGTTATGCCCCGCTCAGATGACAGCGTGCGTCACAGAAGCGTCACTGCCGGCAGGAGGGAGCGCCAAATTCAAATAATCTATATTCCGCTTTTCTGAGACTTTTTTTTCCGTAGACGGTCTCATTATGTTTGTAAGACCGTATTCTACAAAATCGTTTTGTTTTTTTACCACCAAGACGCTGTTTTTGAGCGTAATTTATTCCATAACGGACGCGAACAATAACTCTCTGAAGAAATGAAACGTAAACAAAGGAATATTCATCCTTATTACAACGTTATTGTTTCGCTGGACTAAAAGTGCTCGCTGGGATGTTTTTCTGTGGACCCTTACCTCTCTAACTAAACTGGGATTTCAGCAGTGGACGCGTTTGTGGCTCGTTATTACAATGATAAAGGTACGTACGGCTTTTTTACTCTGCGTGTTTGGATGTGTACTGCTTACACAAATGTAGCAAATTTGTGCCACTCATTCCTTATAAGCTTTCCATCGAAAAACAGCGATCTGTCGTCGATGCTTGAGGCTTAGACCCTCAGAATGATATAGAGTTTGACAAGATTAACTTTGTCCCGTTTCATTTATTCTATTAGAAAACAATGACACATGCAAACAAAGAGCGTTCAGTGCGAGGTCGCTCTGGTGCAGGCTAACAGGTTAAAGGGCTCTCTTTTTTTTTTTATTATTTTATAATGTTACCCGAGTTGCACTTCTAATCTTTAGGGCTGCCCCTAAGTCGACTAACCGTTAGTTAACCAGAAGAGGCTTGGTCAACCAAAATTTTATTAGTCTCAGAAAAAAAAAATTACATTGGCGAAGTCACGCAGTCCGTGATGGACAGATTGTTAGTGGCTGGTCTATGTGGTAATACATCGGGCAGGACATCCAAACGCTCACCTATCATTCACTGACCTCAAATATGGCTTATCGTCTGAAATATGTTAGTAGCGGCAACTTTACATGCCCTCTCAATCTAATGTTAACCTAGAGAAATGTGCGCTGTGCAAGTGTGTGGAGTGTGGAAGCTGAACAGTTGCTCTCATCTATATTGTTAGTAAACTAAATAGACCTGTTTTTCATTGAAAACCAATAACAATATTGTAATAAATGGCTATAACTTACTTGGGGAATGTTATATATAGACAATTTTATTTAGAAGTGTAAAACACCCAATTACAACTTTCTAAAGAAAAAAATCCAAACTTCAGTAGTTTCAGTTTGAGTACAAAAAAAAACACCCAATTGTTGCTTGCATTTTTCTTAATCTTCTAGAATTTAATTAATTCTTAGAGAAAATAAAAAAAGGAAAACTAGGACTTTAAATTAGCTAGACTGTAACATCAAGTTCTCCTGTTTATAATGATACATGGCACTTGATGCTGACTGCTAGAATAGTCTGAAAAAACAAAGAAAATTGTTCTAGATCTTTAAGGGTTAAGGGCATGTCGAGGGGAAATTGTGACGTCATGATTCCCAATTTCAAATCCAGGTGTTTCAATAGGGCAGAAAAGAATAACTAATCTTTTAAACTGGGGAGTTAGTTTTGAGTTTTTCATGATGATCAGTTTTATATGGGTCAATTGACCAACGTTTCAGCCAAACCAGTAGCCTTTGTCGACAATGTCAACTAGTTTGGCCGAAACATTAGTAATAAACAAACTTATACTTATGGGAGTGCACAGTTATACATTTTCTTCATGTAGTCTGCTCCTTTGACTTGAACCTCAAAAGGTGTGTGCTTGTTTTACTACTTTACTGACTGATCCTCACCTGTAATAGCATTTTCCCAGTTGTACTTTCCACCACCAGTCTTTGAACTGAGCATGTTCAGTGGCAAGAGCAGCCAGATCTAATGCCTGCAAACAGACAAAATGGAAAATGTAATGTCTGATACACAGCAAACAGCTATTACAACAGAATGATGAGAGACTTACTTACAGTTTTTACATCATTTTCAAGATGGAAGATGTATTCAAACAAGGTCTTGTGTATGAGAGGGAAAGACAAGAGTGGAAACAGTTTAGAAAATCGCATTTAGTTGCATTAGTTTAATAAATACAGTAGTAGTCAACATTTGAAGTGGATCGAAAGTTGATCAAAGTTGTCCTAAGACAAGAACGCATTTTGGTTTTAGGACAACTTTGATGAAAGGTTTTGATCTACTTCAAATGTTGACTAGTGTATAATGATATATTATGATGCTTAATACACAGATATTACATTAGATCATAATTAAAAGGAACTACTTGTTTCACAATGTAAGTTTTTCAAGAAACATCAAGAATTTTTCCATGCAGTTTTCCAATTAGGTTAAAAATACCTTGGACAAGTTCGGTCTCTTGGCATACTTTGCCAAGTTTAACCTAGAAAGATTAATGAATGGTCCATCTGGATTTGTTAGCATGGAGGCCTGATATGGTAACAAAAAAAAAAGACAGTTACAACACTAAATTCTAACAGATGTCAAACTGAAAAACTGCAGAACAACAGAATCAGGAAATTACTGTATATGAAAGTCCAACAACTGATGCTTCAGTTTAAGGTTCTTTGCTTTCATTACAAATCATTGTACATACTGTATGTAGTGAGGAAATCAATGCCATCCATAAAATGAGTTCTGAAGAACATCACAGCACCTTACCGTTCCCAACCTGACAAATCTGCCGGAAGCACTGGTGACTGGACGGGCCGTGCTGGCCGTTCGGGGGGTTCTGATGGCCTGCTCCATAGTTTCTGGTCTTCCAGACAGTGTACTGGGCCTCACAAACCCTGTGATGGGACGCCCTGACTGAGTCATCGGTCTAGGACACATAACACGATTACATATCTCAGTGAGGAATCAACCCTCAAATGAGCAATAACTTACAAGTGAGGATAAGGGAGAGGATTACAGGGCTTCACGACTTAATGAAGCATCACATTATAGTTTGTTTGACAACAAATATGTAAACAGAAGCTCTCGTATTGAACAGCAAAGAGCTCAAACTAGCAAGCGATGCATTTGTCTCCAAATTAAGCCATATTTTAAGACCAAGATGGCGGCGCGAACACATTGCGAGGCTCAGCGTCTCTCCAGTTTTTGCAATTTTGCAGTATTTTTCCTGCTCATCTCGGGTCTGTTCTCACTGAACAGCTTTGCCTTAACATCATACACCCGACAGGAGCTTTTGTATATCGGTCTGCACTTTTCCAACAGTTTTATAACCAATCATCGACTCATCCCGGAGATCTCCAGAACACCCGAGGCTACACACTCTGCTCGGCCGGGCGGAAGTGCTCACAGGCGGCGCCGAGATCGTAAACAAAGGCGGGGGAAGCGCGGAGGACTAAGAGCTAAGCTAAAGCTAACACCGCACCGGCTCTCTTTACCCAGCATTTTCCTCGCTAATGTGCGGTCATTGGTGAACAAAATGGATGAAATACGACTTCGCATCACCCATAGTAAGAAACTTTTGGACTGCAATGTCATGGTTTTCACTGAAACATGGCTACATAGCGACATACCAAATAATGCTATTGATCTAACCGGACGCTACACGCTCCGAGCAGATAGAACGGCAGATGACTCCGGCAAGACCAGAGGTGGAGGATTGTGCATTTATGTGAACAAAGCTTGGTGTACGAACTCTGACACTGTTGGAAAACACTGCTCACCTAACCTAGAGTTTCTCATGGTTAAGTGTAGACCTTTCTATCTGCCGCGGGAGTTCACTTCCACCATCATAACTGCAGCCTATATTCCCCCGGATGCTAATGCCAAGCTTGCTATGAACGAACTGCATGCGGCCATTAGTAAACAACAGACTGTACACCCGGAAGCTGCATTTATTGTTGCGGGTGATTTTAATCACTCCAACTTAAAGACAGTGCTCCCCAAATTCCATCAGCATGTCTCCTGCCACACTAGAGGAGAAAAAACTTTGGATCATGTTTACACAAACATCGCTGGAGCTTACATCGCGACTCCCCTCCCCCACCTGGGACAGTCTGATCACCTTTCTTTGTTTCTCACCCCCAAGTATTCACCCCTCATCAACCGTGTGAAGCCATCAGTGAAGACCATCAAAGTGTGGCCAATGGGAGCAGAGTCTGTACTTCAGGACAAATTTCAACACACGGACTGGAGTATGTTTGCTTCCCAGGCTGCCAGTGGCTCTCACACGGACATTGACATCTATACCACCTCTGTACTGGATTACATCAATACCTCCATTGACAGTGTTACAACAGAGAAACAGATCACAACGTACCCTAATCAGAAGCCATGGATGAACAAGGAAGTGCGGCTCCTGCTGAAAGCCCGCAACACTGCTTTCAGATCAGATGACGCTCAGGCCTACAGCATATCCAGGGCTAACCTGAAGAGGGGCATCAAGAAGGCCAAGCACTGCTACAAGCTAAAGGTAGAGGAGCATTTTTCCAACTCTGACCCCCGGCGCATGTGGCAGGGCATCCAGGTCATCAGTGACTACAAGCCATGCAACTCCACTCCAACGGTCACAGACGTCTCCTTCCTTGATGAGCTAAATGACTTTTATGCTCGCTTTGAGAATAACAACAAGGAGACAGCCACCAAGGTCACACTCTCAGGAGACCATCAGACCCTCAAACTCACCTCCACAGATGTCTGCACAGCATTGAGCCGGATCAATGCATGCAAGGCCGCTGGCCCTGACGGCATTCCTGGACGTGTGCTCAGGATATGTGCAGAGCAGCTCGCAGAGGTCTTCACAGACATTTTCAACCTGTCCCTCACCCAAGCAACTGTGCCAACATGCTTTAAGGCCACATCCATTGTGCCAGTGCCGAAACACTCCTTCCCGACGTGCCTGAATGACTACCGCCCCGTAGCACTCACACCCATTGTAATGAAGTGCTTTGAGCGACTGGTCCTGGCACACCTCAAGAACTGCCTCCCACCCACACTGGACCCACACCAATTTGCCTACCGTAGCAATAGGAGCACTGAGGATGCAGTATGCACAGTACTGCACTCGGTACTCACACACCTGGATAATAACAACACTTATGCACGGATGTTGTTTGTTGATTTCAGCTCAGCATTCAACACCGTCATTCCCTCCAAGCTGATCACTAAACTTGGAGACTTGGGTGTTAACACCTCCCTCTGTAGCTGGATTATGGACTTTCTGACCAACAGACCTCAGCATGTTAGGTCAGGCCACACCTGCTCCACCACCATCACACTCAACACCGGCGTACCACAGGGCTGTGTGCTGAGCCCATTCCTCTACTCCCTCTACACCCATGGCTGCAGGCCTGTGCATGGATCCAACTCCATCATCAAGTTTGCTGACGACACCACAGTGATTGGCCTCATCAGAGACAACGATGAGACTGCCTACAGGGAGGAGGTACAGCACCTGGCTGCATGGTGCGCTGACAATAACCTGCTCCTCAACACAGGCAAGACAAAGGAACTTATTGTGGACTTCAGGAAGAAGAAAAGTGGAACGCATGACCCCATCCACATCATCGGGATGGTTGTTGAACGTGTCTCCAGCTTCAAGTTCCTGGGAACCCACATCTCGGAGGACCTGACCTGGATCACCAACACATCCAGCCTAGTCAAGAAGGCTCACCAACGCCTCTTCTTCCTTAGGACACTGAAGAAGAACCACCTGTCTCCAATCATCCAGCGGAACTTCTACCGGTGTGCAATTGAAAGCATCCTGACCAACTGCATCACAGTCTGGTATGGGAACTGCACAGTTGCTGACCGCAAGGCACTGCAGAGGGTGGTGAAAACCGCCCAACGCATCACAGGGACACCACTTCCTGCCATTGAGGACGTCCAGAGAAAACGCTGTTTACGTCGAGCTCGCGGCATTCTTAAGGACTCCTCTCACCCTGACCATAGACTGTTTAAATTACTGCCTTCTGGGAGGCGCTTCAGGAGCCTCCGATCAAGGACAAGCAGACTCAGGAACAGCTTTTTCCCTACAGCTGTTTCCCTACTAAACTCTGCCCAATGATACCCCCCTCACACACCACCACAAACTCTTCACCCCTCCCCATCATTAAAATCGGTTAAAAAACAAAAAAAAACATCCACACACTGAGTACTATGCACTGGAAATTTTTATTTCTATGCACTTTCAATGTTCATTGCACTAGTATTTATATATCTTAATGTATAGCTTATTCATATCCATTTGTAATTATATTCATAGTTTTTGCTCATAGTGTACATACATTTACTGTACAATCCATCTGTATAGTATGTTCATATCACTCATCTGTATATCATACTGATAGTATTTAAAAATTTGTAAATTATGTCCATAGTACTACTGTCTTATCTGTATATTCTGTACATATGTAACTATTGTAGACACTGTATATCCTGTACCTCTGCTTATTGCACTTCTGGTTAGATGCTAACTGCATTTCGTTGCCCTGTACCTTACGTGTGCAATGACAATAAAGTTGAATCTAATCTAATCTAATTTTGCTTGTGGTTTATTGTTTGAATTTTTGGTGAAAGCTGAAACTTAAAAAGATCTCACAGCACTGTTTAATGTCGCGTGACCGAGACTCATCAGCGAGTAAACACATCTGCTCTAGTGAGCTTGCAACCGCTGTGCAGCCGAGCGAATAAACGCTCCGCTTCAAATGAGTCGCACTGTTTTGTTCTGCTTCTAGCACATAAACCTTATATCGAACATTTATCAAACGCGTTATCGTTTTATTGAGGAAAATTATATTGTGATAATTATCATTATATCACCCAGCCCTAATCACTAGCGTCCACATGTTTGACATATGTTTAGCGGCTGTAGTTTATCCACATCATGAGCACGAAATACACACTGATACAGTCAAAACCCACCATCAGAGAAACTAATTAAACGTCAATGATTTGGCCCACCGAGATGATTTCAGCTGAAACTTACCCCCTTTCCACCAACTGGAACCAGGTGCTAGTTCAGAGTCAGTGCTATAGCCGGTTGTTAGTTGGTTCGACTGGCGAGCCCTTTAAGAACCGTTGCTTTTCCACAGGCTAGAGAGCCAATACAGAGCCAGGTCTTACGTCACAATACGTTTCATGTTTCGGTTCACTAGCGCGGCACAACAGGCTTGTTCGAGGTGCATCAGCGCCACACAGACCGATCGATCGATCGGCACACAACACACTAAAGCACCGCGAGAGCGATCCAAAAGCATAAAGAGCAGTCTGCTTTCCAGTCGCTCCCGCAGCACCCCGATATGCCTCGCACCGACTGGTCCGCGCAGCGCTGATCCATCCCGAACAAGCCTAAACAAACTGTTGCTATTGATGTTCATGGCTTTGCGAACCTACATCGGCATCCAAACACGGCGAATCAAACGACCAGTACTGGAACTGCCTTGGTGGAAAAGGGGTAACTGAGAACTGTTGTTTAGGCTGAACATTTCCACTTACTGAGATTTCAGCACATCGCCACTTAGAACTAGGGCTGCACGACATATCAGCACCGATATCGCGATGTTTAGTATACTGATCGTTTTCTCACACAGACACCGTGTCTACAGCTAAAGTCGGTCTACACCAGACGCAACAAATCGACCATAGCAAATCATTTGATCTTTGTGTCAGTAAGTCATAAATAGAACGAGGCGTCAGTTTGCTGTCGGGGATTTGTCGAGTCATGCCGCATCCGCTGTAGACAGCATCACTGATTATAATGGGTTCTGTAGTATTTTGTCGTCTGGTGTAGACACGGTGAGAGCCACGCAGATGCACACAAATACTGAATTCTGTTCACTTGCGTCTATTTGTTTCTGAAATGACACACACACGCAAAACTGTCAAAATGCATGTCTCTGCAAGTATCTTTGTAAAGACAGTTGTTTATGGCTTGGGTGAAGGTAAACAGTTGAGAAGGATGTGTAATACCGTATTGACCCGAATATAAGACAATGACATCCTTCAGGGTCTAGACCAGGGGTGTCAAACTCAGTTCCTGGAGGGCCGCAGGCCTGCAGAGTTTAGTTCCAACCCTGCTCCAACACACAAACCATGTAGTTTTCAAATAAGCCTGAAGGACCTGATTAGCTGGACCATGTGTGTTTAATTAGGGTTGCATCTAAACTCTGCAGGGCTGTGGTCCTCCAGGAACTGAGTTTGACACCCCTGGTCTAGACCCTGAATATAAGACGACTGCGTTTTTTCAAATCTATTTCCAACAAAAAAACATTGTCTTATATTCGGGTCAATACAGTATTACACATCCTTCTCTCATCCTGTGGCAGCCCGCGAGGGATTAAAAAAAAAAAAAAAAAAAAAGATAAGAATCTGCAGAGGTGGGCAAACTACAGTTGTTCCAATATGCAATATCAGTAAAATGCAATAGATGGCGCTGTAGCCTGTAGTGCAGTATATAACCCCTGATTTACACCATCCCGCCGCTCCGACGCGGCCACCGGAGCTGATCGTGCCTACTCCAGTCGATCTGCGGCACATTTCAGAAGCGGCTCTCCGCGCGGCTTCACTAAAGATAAGCGCCTAGTCTATTTTTGACGGACGCCGCGTTCAAGCTGCACAGCAATACAAAATAAAAAGTCAAAATAGCTATATACACGACAAAACTGGAACAATAGTAAATACGTTACTTGTTTTGAAAAATGCCTTGTATTGGAACTGTTTTAAAAATGCTTAAAAGACTTTCCAGTATCAGAACAAATACCAGCGTTATCCTCCTGCTCACGGGTGATGTCATTTTGTGGGGAATACATGGAAATAATTTGTCATTTTATCTGGCAAAGATATGATTTCTTCTTCTGTTTCCCACACACATTTTTATGAAAATGGATATAGTACAGTTTTTTCTGGATTACAAATTGCGTTTTTTCATCTGAAACGTGCTGCGATTTCCAAGGTGACTTATATAAAGCAATCAAGGTCAAGCGCAAAGCTGCTCATCAGGATTGGTGATGAATGAGAAAAGGCAAGTGAGTTTAAATTGTGCATATTCCAGCAGCCACGCCGCTAGTTTCAGTTTCGCTTTAAATATTTAAGGCTGGGCGTTTATAATATATGTTTATGGTGAATGCCGCTATAATTTGTGTTTGATTTTTACTTATGTTTTCGTTCTTTTTTCTATTCTGAACACTGTTAAATTTACAGGAGTTTTTGTGGAGTGTAGGGAATATAAAAACATGTTTCTAATGTTTGTAAACATTTCATTTATTTTACATTATTTCTGAATGAAATGATAAAATGTGTCTTATACATAGACTTGTACACCAATGCAACTTATCTGTGTGTCAAAGTGCTCATAAAAATAGGTAGAGATGGTACAAGAAAAGAACTGCCATGTATGTACACGTATACATAGTACAGTAGTAAGTGAGTGTCAATTTAAAAAAAATCAAAGCTTCATTTGTCATAAACATATTATACGGCCCCTCACTTAATGTGGAAAATTTGATGTGGCCCTCGAGTCAAAAAGTTTGCCCACCCCTGGCCTAATTGTTATATAATTCAGATGGGCTACCTGTCATTTTTATCAAAAAGTGTATATTTTTAAATGTGATTGTTGGTTCATTTTACCAGTATTTTCCATACTTTCAAAACAAAAATGAAAATAGGAAAAATATGCAATATGAAAATAATTTAAGAAAAAAAATGTTCTCCGTAAAACACAAGATTTGGTTTTCAAAAGCCTTTTTCCAAAAGGTACATCTGGAAAAAGGGGGGTCGTCATATAATCAAGTTATTACGGCAGTATATTCACAGCAGTTTAATGTTCCTGAGGCTTTCTGGGTCATGAATGTTAATCAAACAACAATACATCACTTTTGTAGCTTTAACACACTTATTAGATTTAATTTATACAGTGAAGACTATGCAGTGTTATTTTACATTTGATTATTCGATTTCTGTACCTGAATACTGTTAGACTTACCTGAAAAATATAAAGCACTGTTTATTTCATTTGTATCTTTGTTCTATTATATTTATTTATGATTGTAATTTGTATATTTTCTATGCTGATTTACTCACCAACAAAATCACCCTAATCATTGCAATTTTTTTTATATTCAAGTCATCTGATGATTTTTTATTTATTTCTTTTATAATCGCAATATATATATTGCAGAAAAACAAATCTGAATGAGAGTGTTTTCCAATATTGTGCAGCCCAGCTTAGAACAGCAGAGCCAAAGCACTCACATACTCTAAAGCCCTATTCGCACGGGATTAGTATCACCTGGTGACCTCCAGTCATTTGTAATAATTGCGGAGGTTGTCTGTGATCTTAATCTGAATCGGCCATGTCTGTAATTTGTAAAGTAAAGACCTACCATATTTCGCCGAACACCGAGGTCCTGTGATAATTTTAGTCCCGTGCGAATCGACATCTCTGTGATTTGGCCAGAATTTGGTGGGTTGTATATCATTTTTCAAGGTTTTTGTTTCCTGTGCACCTTTTTATCCATCTTTCGCAAAGAATGGAGCTGTGTTGGAGTGTTTGATAGTATTTTGGGTGCTGTCATATCGCTACACCATACAATTTGCAGAAAGAAAAAGCTGAAAAGGTTTAATGCGTTACAAATAAATCAAGCATAAAGCTTGAGATATTATTTTAACCTGGTGAAATATAAATGACACGGGGCACAAAACTATATTAGTTTCTTTCTTTTTTTTTATCCATCTAATTGGACTATAGAACGGGACTCTGAAAGTCTTGACATCCGGGGATCCGGGAGATAAGTCAGTAATTTGGAGTAAAATCACAGGCTTCTCTTATCCCGTGCGAATGCACCACACGAAATTCAGATGGGGGGGTAATTTCCAAATCACACATGGTCCCCAGATAATACTAATCCCGTGCGAATAGGGTTTAATTCAGTGGTTCCCAACCTGGGGGTCGCTAAAGATTTACAAGAGGTCGCCAAGCTCACTCTATTTTGACCACAAGATGAAATTCCCAACAATGAATATGAATGAATTAATTATATGACTGTATCTCTGAAGGGAACCGACTGTCTTCAGAAAAATGTCCATAGTATTTTCTTTTCATCTTACATCATTGGTCTCAAACTGAATTCCTGGAGGGCCACAGCTCTGCAGTTTAGCTCCAACCCTAATAAACACACCTGATTCAGATAATCAAGCTCTTCAGGATCACTAGAAACTGCCAAGCAGGTGCGATTTGGAGCTAAACTCTGCAGACCTGTGGCCCTCCAGGAACTCAGTTTGAGACCACTGTCTTACATCAATATAGACCTTTTTCTGAACGCAGAAGTCTATCCTGACTAGAACGGTGCTTTACATTTCCGGTTTCTAGTCAAATTTACATATTTTCCGAGCTGATAAGATAACGTGAAAATGATGTTAAAAATTATGTGGCACCATCGTTTCATCACTTTGCAATGACCGTCTTTTTTGCAGTGAAGGACCTGTCATAGTTTAATGAGTGGGAAGATGACATGAAGCAATGCGAGGTTAGCTCCATTGAAAACAGATGAGCGCACATACAGCTCCCGATCGGGCGAAGTTCATAGGATTTTGTCCACAGAATAATAAGAGCAAACATTATTATATATATTTTTTTTATTTCACTCAGTATTTTAACTTAAAGGAGTCATATAATGCCCATTTTCCACAAGTTGATATTATTCTTTAGAGTCTTAACAAAAGTCTGTAACATAGTTTGGTTAAAATGTTTCATTGGTAGTGTAAAAAGCACCTTTTTTAGCCTGTCAAAAACAGCTCTTTTCAGAGGAAGACGTAGTGTGTCATTGTTCTTTAAATGCAAATGAGCTCTGCTGACTCCGCCCCTCTCTTCCGAGCCGCTCTCTGAGGGATTGTTTACTTTAGCCGCATTCATCGTGAAACTTGCTAATTAGCACATTGTTAGGAAAGCCAATTTGCAAAAATTAATGTAAAAAACACTCAGGGCTCGCAAAATCGCTAGCCTGACGTCCCGGGGCTATTGTGTTTTCCAGTCGGGCTACCAAAATGTATCACTGCCCTGCCCGACGGGCCTTAAATACAGGGCTCCCACACAGTGTTCCCTCTAAGCTGAGCGCACGCGCCCGCACAGAAGAAATAATGTGCCTTGCGCACACAAAAATGAGTTGGGAAGCCTTGATTGAATGCCGCCAGTAAAAGGGAAAGAATAGCAATGCTCGGGCAAACCGCTCTAGAGCTGATGTCACGACAGAGTTAGAGCCGGTTTCATAGAAAGAGAACGATGTGCACCAAATGAGTCGCTGTAGAAACTCAATACTTCAATGGTTGCGGTGCGCTCAACACGAGAGACAACACAAACACAATAACATCTGAAATAAAACATCCTCATGTATTAAAGAAGAGTGGCTTGATTAAGTGCTGAAAATAGAGGAGTATGGGTAACTAAACTCTGAGACATGTTCAGTCACACACAAGAGTATTGTACAAACTGTACTTCATAACCATGTTTAGACAGATATAGAAGAATTCATATGTTCACTTTTTTATATTTAACACAGATCTCAGCTCAAGTTTTGCTTCAGTTTGCATTCTAATCTGTTCTGTTCTATCAGTTTAAATAGTTTGTTTTGATAATATATTATGTTATGATAATGATATGATAATAATTGACCTTGTTTTTGAGTCTTTGACTTTGAGTCTCTTGCTCATCAAGGCTGTATTCATTTCAAAAATATAGAAAAAAACAGTCATATAGCGAAATATTATTGCAATTTCTAATATTGGTTTCCTATTTTAATACCTATACTTTAAAATAGCATTTATTCCTGTGATCTGCAGCTGTATTTTCAGCAGTGTTATTTTGGCAGGCATTTTTGATTTAGTCTTAGTCTTTATCTTGAGACGAAAATGCTTAATAGTCTTAGTCACATTTTAGTCATTTGAGTCTTTCATAGTTTTAGTCTAGTTTTAATCGACGAAAAGTCATTGCATTTTTGTCAACTTTTAGTCATTACTTTTAGTCAAACTGCAGTTACCAACATTTATTTTGGTAGCTATTTTATATGTAGTATTCTAACAAAAACAGTCATTAATTCTTCTCTCTTTAGACCAAATCAATTAAGCTTAGTTATGAGGAATTTGAATCAAGGATTGAATTTGGAAAAACTGGAATAAATTCATTTTTTGGTAGAGATATAAATTAAACTCATTTTTCAGATACAGTAGGTTTACTTAACAAGTATACATTTATTTAACATCTTTTGGTGGTTAACATTAATGACAGATAATTAGGAATGCTGTCCATTTAAGATGGAAGGTATGTATGTAATAGCACACATTCAGTTTTCACCTGTTTAAGCTCACTTAAACCATAACGGACTGTATTTCCGTGAGATACTCTACATGAGAGACATGTGGACTGCTGTGTGTGTATTTGAGCGCTGAGAACTGATCGCGCGCTGTATGAGAACTGAAGAAGTGGAGCGCGCGAGAGAGAGCACTTCTATCAGTGCGTTTCTGCCTATCGCACCTTCACTGACTTTAAGTTAATCCACAATGAATTTTGACTTCCGGGAAAAACGGGACGTCTGGTCACCCACTCCTTAACCCTTCGGGTGCTTTAATTTATATCTCTACCAAAAAATTAACATTTATACCAGTTTTTCCAAATTCAATCCTTGATTCAAATTTCTCATAAGCTTAATTGATTTGGTCTAAAGAGAGAAGAATTGATGACTATTTTTGTTAGAATACTACATATAAAATAGCTACCAAAATAAATGTTGGTAACTGCAGTTTGACTAAAAGTTGACAAAAATGCAATGACTTTTCGTCGATTAAAACTAGACTAAAACTATGAAAGACTCAAATGACTAAAATGTGACTAAGACTATTAAGCATTTTCGTCTCAAGATAAAGACTAAGACTAAATCAAAAATGCCTGCCAAAATTAACACTGCAATACAGTCGATCTTTTATACCCCATCTTAATGGATTTCTATGGAGACCGGAACACGAGAGTTAGAATCCGTCATGGCGCCGCTCATCGGTTACTCAGGAAAAAGGTCTATACTGCCTAAAAAACTCATTATTAGTGCAGCTGCTTTGTTTACAGCAGTTACCGGGAAATATCTCTCTGTTCCATAAGCACCCCCTGCTGTCAGACAGTGGATTTATATTTTCTTCCCGTTATTGTTCAAATCAACACAAAAATCAGACCGAATTTTTATGCACAGTTGTAAATTTGAACCGGTTGATGGAAAATGACCTATTGTTCTAAAAATCAGATAAAATAATATAATCACCTATAATCATTCATCATTTTGACTCATCTATTTTCTTATAAATGTTTTTAAGTACTGTAAGGTTGTATCATTTTAAAACTTTTTTGTCAAAAACTTTCATTTAATATGTCATACATGCTAGTAGTTAACATGTTGTGTTGTAGTCATCCAAACAATATTTTTTTGTTTATTTAGAATCCAGCCATTGTTGTTAATGTCACTATTATAACATTTTATGTTTCTTCTGTTGTTACATATATTTTTATTTTATTTTATTTTATTTATTTTTAATAAATAATGTTAATGTTAAAATAGGGGTCCCCTGAAAAAAAGGTTGGGAACCACTGCTCTAATTACTATAACAGTGCTGCTAGTAATGTACAGTCGTTGTAGTTTAAACCGTCTGAGAGAGCAGATGAGGCCGAACCTGACCGCTGGAGTGGGCGCTCCACCCTGACTCGTTCCTGGAAGCCTCAGTGACGTCCCTGGACCTGACCAAACCAAAACAAGCGCAGATGAAATGGAGAAACATACCTTTCTGACAGACATCTGGGGCTTATAGACATTAAAGCATCGTTCCTGTAAAGCTGTTCACTGCAGACCTGAGCTGCACTATATACAAATAATCTAGACTTGATTGGCTGAAGTGTAAATGACTTTGCTGAGACAATACTCACGTGCCACCTGGGCGATGGAGCTCTCGTCCAACATGATATCCGCGATGCCTTCCTGATCCAGCTCCACCTCATCGATGTACAGCATCTCCGTCAGAGCCCTGGTCTTCAAGCTCCACGCCGCCTACAAGCATCAGAGCAGACAGCTGTGTCCTGCACTCCTCACATCAGCATGTGCTACAGGGACAATAATCATATGGGGAATACTGGGAGCATCACTATTATCATTATAATCAGGAGCATTGATGAGCTTCATGAACATTTTACAAACGAATGTTTACCTCAGAAACATGACAAGTAGCAGGCTCCTCGGCAAACACAGTAATGGAAAGAGTTCAGACATTGATGTGAAGCAGCACATAATCAACACAACATGCCTGTATGTATTCTAAAGGGTTTAATAAACATAATCAGATCGTGTGGAGCTGACCAGGCGACAGTTATAAGCGCTAATCTCTCTCAGCTAGCCGCTAGCCGCTCACTGACCTGGTCATACGGGCTTTCTGACAGGAGCTTTGAGCAGATATCCGAGCATCTCTGGAACTTCCGCCTCCTGCTGCTGCTCCAGGCCAGAAACAGCGGGTCCATCGAGACGGCCACCTCCATCTGCGCCGCTGATAAACCGACAAACGTTACCGAGAACTGATCCTGACCGCTCACGAGCGCTAACCCTCGGATGACGTCAGCACGCCTCACGTTACCCTGGCAACGCAGAGGCGGGGCGTCGGAGAGAAGGTGGGCTTGAAGTGTTAGACTTTGGTGACATAATGAATACATTTAAAATAAATTGGATTAAAAAATGTTTAATAAGTCCCAATTCTATGTGTTTTTTTATTCCAAATCATATTTTTATGAAAATTGGTGGCCTTCCTTTTATATTTTAATGTAAGTAGTGACCTAATAGGTGACCAGTCGCACTGTCCAAAGGCCCTTCTCTCTTGGAAACTGTGTTATTCCCACAATTCTTCACCTCAGAAAACATTCAGATATAATGATCAGGAAAAAATCTATTTTTCTCTCTTCATGGTTTAACAAGAATATAATTGTGATTTTTTTAATTTGTGATATATCATAATGTCCCCTTTCCACCGATTAAAGAATACAATGCTGTCCTAAAAGAGATTCCTTCTGGTTTAATGCAACTTATAAAATTACATTTAGGTTATAGTGACACCAAAGAACCTGATTTAATTGTCATTCAATGGAATTAGTATTTTTAACAAAAACTGTAATAATAAGCATATTCGACAAATTGTACAGAAAAGGAGGTATTTGACAGGTCTTCTGTTATTGAGTCAATAGACTGCTGTTACCTCACAAGCACTGCATCTCAAATAAGATAAAAGAAGTTCATTTCAAGATCCTTCATAAAATATATCAGTAAAGCATACTTTGGCTAAATATATGGATGTGGACAGCTCAAGCTCATTTGGTGGAACTGAGGACGACACACTGATTCATTTATGTGTTCAAGGTATAAAAACTCTTGGAATAGTTTGCTACTTTATATGAGTAACACCCTGATTCTTCCAGTCTTCTTCAGTGAAAGGATATCATTTGTTCCTATAAAGGGAAACCAGTATGTCAGGGAATTACAGTTCATTTTTTTATTTTGTTTGGGAAATGTTTTATTCATAAACAAAAATTTGCTAAATCGATGCCTTCTTTTCCACATTTCTTACTTGAAATTGATGCTTTCCTCAAATCTCTGAGGTTGATTAAGTGATATATTTTAGAAATATTATGATGATTGTTTTGGTAATACCAGTGATGTATAAGTTTGTTTTTACCTTAAGTTATTGTTAGCTATTCGTCTGTATGCACCTATTTATCTTTGAAAGGGAAACTTTACAAGACGTGTTGTTTTGTTTTGTTCTTCCTGTAAAGGGTCTGTTTGTTATTTGTCTTGATGTTTGCATAATAAACACAAACAAACACGCGCGGAACAAACTAATCAAAATAACAGGTCTTTGGTAATGATTTGTAATGAAACATTGATGTATAATGATAGGAATAATAAAAAAAGCGATATTACTGGTTATGCTACTGCAGAAACACAGGTGGTTTTCAAATGAAACAATGTTACTCCGACACGATTCCCGCCATCGTTTCTAGACTCGCAAACCGGAAGTGACGTGTTGTGGCGATCGGCGCTTGGGAGAGCTGCTCTTTCATCGGGTTCACGTGATGCTTTAGTTCGCCGTGATTTTAACACCGTACACTCTAAGCTGTGTGTTGTGTTGTGTTGTGATGGATCAGTGTGCAGTAGATGAGCTGCATGAGGCGTTCGCTGTACTGGCCGGAAGTGACCCTGATCACTGCTCCTATTCAAAGGTAAACAGAGTGTGTGTGCGTTTGTGTTTGTATGTTTGTGCGCGCGCGCGTGTGTGTGTGTAAGGTGTTGGTGTGCTGTGGCAGGTTGACAGCTGTTCTGTGTGTGTGTGTGTGTTTCAGGGCTACATGAAGAGGCAGGCAGTGTTTGGGTGTAACACGTGTGTTCCGGCTGGTATGGAGCCGGCTGGTGTGTGTCTGGCCTGTGCAAACACGTGTCATGATGGACACGACATCTGTGAACTCTACACCAAGAGGTCTGAAAGATCTGATCAGTACTTCTGCAGTCTTGAGTCTCGTGTTTCATTTGTCAAGCAATAAGAAATAACATACTCACTGAATGTCTGTGAGGGAGAACACTTCAATTGTACATTAAGTGTGTGTGTGTTTTTATAACAGAAATTTTCGCTGTGATTGTGGCAATGAGAAATTCCATGGCTTCAAATGCAAACTTCATACTGTAAGTGTCACGAGATGAATGTTTTAGTTTGTCGGAATGTTTTACGTGATTTAACGTGTTGTAATGTGACGCTCAAAGGACAAAGAAGGGCAGAATGTGAAAAACTCATACAATCACAACTACTTCGGACGCTACTGCTCCTGCGACAGACCGTATCCTGATGAAGACGATCAGGTTTGAGACTCTTCTGACCCGCAGCGTTTGTGGTGAGTGACCTGTTAGAGAAGTGCAGACGTTTTTCACTTGTTTTTAATTCTGTCAAGGCTAATGAAGAAATGATCCAGTGTATCGTGTGTGAAGACTGGTTCCACGAGAAGGTACACTCAGAAACGGACTCACTCACTCACACACACTCACTCACACACACACACACACACACACACACACACACACACACACACACACACACGCACTCCAATACAGACAGACTCACACACTCACACAGACAGACACACACACTCACACACACACACACACACACACAGACACTGACACTCAGTCACACACACACAGACACTGTCACTCACTCACACTCTCACTCACTCACTCACACACACACACACACACACACACACAGACACTGTCATTCACACACAGACACACTCACACACAGACACACACAGACACACACACACACACACTCTGATACAGACACACACACACTCACTCACTCAGACACACACTCACTCACACACAGACATACACACTCACACACAGACACACACTGATACACACACTCACTCACACACACTCACTCACTCACTCACACTCACTCACTCACTCACTCACTCACACTCACACACAGACACACACTGATACACACACTCACTCACACACACTCACTCACTCACACACAGACATACACACTCACACACAGACACACACTCTGATACAGACAGACAGTCACACTCACACACACTCACTCACACACACACACACACACACACACACACACTCACTCACACACAGACACACACTGATACACACACTCACTCACACACACTCACTCACTCACACACACACAGACATACACACTCACACACAGACACACACTCTGATACAGACAGACAGTCACACACACACACACACACACACACACTCAGACACACACTCACACACACACACTCACACACAGACACACACTCTGATACAGACAGACAGACACACACACTCACACACACTCACTCAGACACACACTCACACGGTTTTATTCTGGACTCTTCTTGTCCTGATGTTTCAGCATCTGGAGGCTCCAGCGGTGGACTGTGACGCACTGATGGAGATGATCTGCGATCGCTGTATGACTCGAGTGCCATTCCTCTGGACGTATGCGGCTCATTTTGCAGGTGGGTCAGTTTCTGTGTCTGTAGGATATAATCTTGTGTTTGTACTAGTGCTATCAAAATTAGTGTTAATGCAGGGGATTCATTTTTTTCATGGCCGTAATGGAGATAATGAAAATACCTAAAGGCTGTTATGAAAATGTAAAAAATAAAAATGACATGAAAACAAGTCTATGAAAATATGAACACATGCAATGTTATTAAAAAATAAGCATCTAAAAAAGAATAGCTGCCTGAGGTGAAGCTGACTTTATGCCAATAAACTGAAACCCGTTCTATGACTCTTCCTATGATATTAATCAGATAACTTGGATACATAACATAAACGTAACATTACAACTTGTATCTACACAAAAGAATGCATATGCTAGTGAACTTTAAGTTACGCACTATAGTGAGAGAGAGAGAGAGAGAGAGAGAGAGAGAGAGAGAGAGAGCTCCTGCCGTGATGTGCTTTAAACAGCGTGCTGAAACACACCAAGGACAGGATTTACTATAGATTTCACATCCTATAAAGTTCTCATTATAATATTTATGTCATTAATGTTTATGGGAGATTTGTGCTATTTTTTTAATCTACATTATCAAGTGATTCCTAAAATTGCCTGCATGTTTTCGAAGCCATACGAAGTAAAAACATCACTGCAGGATTATTATAGGATCTGTGTTTTTTAAAAAGACACATCTGAAAGCAATACAACCGTCTCAAATAACTCAGTCAATTTCGGGCATTGCATTTGAGCAGGAAACTAAACGCTGGTAATATGTTAATACATGTTAACATCCCAACGCAATCCTATTAGATTAATCAGATGTGTATGTAGCTAACCCAGACATCACTATGTGACTTCAAAGCCAAGTTTCTCTCTCTTCTATACTTTGAACCGCATGCTGTTGCAAGCTAAACAATCAGAGCTCAGGGTGCCGCCCAAAGTGCTGCTGTAACCAATCCAATTTTTTTCTTTTTTTTCCCACAATCATCGCTATCATGGCCGAGTAATCGAGTACTCTATCGCTGATGCACATTTCTACTTTTGAGGTGCATTACCTTGAAAAATTAAAGTAATCCACAGCAGCTCAGATGTTGGGAGAAAATGAAGACTCTTACGTTCAGTCTTACATCCAAACACCGAGCACTGGGATTGCTTGCGAGACATTGTTGACGTTACAGCTGCTCGAGCGTGGCGAACATAGAGGACAGCGCACAACCGCTGAGGCAAACTAAAGCAATGCAGGGCTGTCAATCAGCCGCTGTGGGCGGGGCCTAAACAATGTGATGTCATATGCGACCCTGGACCACAAAACCTGGCATAAGGGTCAATTTTTCAAAACTGAGATGTATAAATCATCTTTCCATTGATGTATGGTTTGTTATGAGAGGACAATATTTGTCTGAGATACAACTATTTGAAAATCTGGAATCTGAGGGAGCAAAAAAATCTAAATATTGAGAAAATCTCCTTTAAAGTTGTTCAAATGAAGTTCTTAGCAATGCATTTTACTAATCAAAAATTAAGTTTTGATATATTTACGGTAGGAAATTTACTAAATATCTTCATGGAACATGCTCTTAATATCCTAATGATTTTTGTCATAAAAGAGAAATGTATAATTTTGATCCATACAATGTATTGTTGTCTATTGCTACAGATATACCTGTGTTACTGATGACTGCTTTTGTGCTGCAGGGACAGATATTGCATAGAGAATCAAAACGGCAGGCCTAGTGAGACTGATTTGGTTTAAAGGAGATTAATAAATGAGGAGTGGGTGGATTTTTATCATTGTAGGGTGGTGGTGTTCACACACTGCCAACACACATTTATGTTCAAACAACATGTAAAAGTGGGTTTTGCATAATAAGTGCCCTTTAAAACTGTGCATGCATGTAATATGTTATATGAGTCACATTTAAGAACATGTCTCTGAAATGGTTTTCAAAACTGTTCTGGAGCAGTCTTCCTCATCTAACACACCTGATTCAACTCATCCGCTCATTAATAGAGACTTTAAGACCTGAAGTGTGTCAGAAAAGGTGATGAGATATTAGAGAAAATACGTTGTCAGATTCGCGTCACGTTCAGAAGCGGCAGCTCTTAAAGAAACAGCAGCCAAAACAACCTGATAACCAGCTGCTGTGATGTCTGTTCATCAAAGAATAAAAAAAGAGGAAATCAATAACTTTGTTAGCTTTAAGAATTAATCTATATTTAATGTAGAATTTAGTGTTTGAAAACTGTTTAATTTCTGTATATTCCTGCTGAAGGGCACAGTAAATATAACATTTATTATAATTGGTTTATGTTAAGATTCATTTAAATTAGAAGTTATTTTTTTTAGTCTAATACATGTTAAAATTAATAGCTCTCAATTATACTGTAATGTTGAATGGCTAGTCAACGATTAAAAATTAGGGGGGAAACAGTTTTATAGAGACATCAGTATTATTGGTATCAGTGATACTCCCCTTCAGCCATTAATTAAATTAAAAATACGCTGTCTTTGTTTCTACGTTAATTTGAAGATTGAATGTGAAATTATTGCAATATATAAAAGTATATTTTAAACTTTAATGTTAGGTGGGATTAATCGCAATTAATTTCAGAAAAAATGTGTGATTAGTTAAATTTTTTTGAATAGATTGACAGCACTAGTTTGTACATTGCTGAAGTTTAATATATAGCTTTTTAAAATCTATACGAAGATATTTCTGTCCCAGGTTGATCTCTGCTGATGACAGAGAAGGTTCAGTTCATCACACTGCAGTCACTGCATCATTGCTTTAAAATAATCTATTTAAATGGTATCTAAATGTATGTCTTTGTGTTCTCTTCTAGTTTCTCCGTTGAATAAACAAAGCCTTAGTAAAGAGCAAACGAATGCTGCTCTGATGACCGATGAAAACGGGAGCTGCTTGTGCACAGATGGGCCTGATGCGCCCTCAGCGAGTCCGTGCAGCCAGCAGGAAGAACCGGTGAGTGTGATTAACCTGATTCCAGTGCCAGCATGATCCAGATTGGCGTCTCCCAGCCTGCAGATGATGTGATGAATGTCGTGTGTTCATCAGACCGCTGGAGCCGCAGGCCATCCGTCCAGCGCTGATCCAATGACGTGTTGTTTGGCTCAGCAGCCCTCCGAAGTTACCAAATGCATTTTAAATGCGCTCAATGCCAAAGGTGCGGCGAGCGCGAGGACTGGCGCTGTGTTCTGGCCTTACTACTGGAGAGCAAAACTCTGCACATGCACCGACTGCAAGGTGGGTTTGAGTCTCGAATTTTAAAAGCAAACTTTTATTCTAGAGCAGTGGTCTCAAATTCGATTCCTGGAGGGCCACAGCTCTGCACAGTTTAGCTCCAACCCTAATCAAACACACCTGATCCAGCTAATCAAGGTCTTCAGGATCACTAGAAACTTCCAAGCAGATGTGATTTGGAGCTGAACTCTGCACAGCTGTGGCCCTCCAGGAATTCAGTTTGAGACCACTGATTTAGAGGATCTTAAATGGTTGATTGACAAATGTAGCAGTTTATCCATATGAGAGTGGTTTTTCTAAAATAATCTAGTTTTTATGTTAAATATTATGTATAGAGAATGTATGTAAAGACAGGTGTTCCTTTCCTGCTGGACGAGTCGGACACGCTGCTGGCACACGAGGAGAAAGCCAAAGCTGAAGCGCTGAGGAGTGAAGAGCTGCTGCTGTCCTGCATCTCCTCTCTCAACCACGTGCAGCAGCTCGAGATCATCTACCGTAAGAGAGAGAGAGAGTGTGTGTGTGTGTGAGAGAGAGAGAGTTTGTGCGTGTGTCTGTGTGTGAGTGGTGCTGCGTGCCAATGTGCCTACTTATTCTATGTACTTAACGTATGTACTCTTTTGGTGAAGAAATAGTACACACTTTTGAGTGTATAGTAGAAGAGTAGGCAAGCTTTGGGACATACTATAACGTCACACATCTGCGTCTTTACCGGACCGCTCTGTTGCACCTGTTACATGCTCCCTGTCACTGTAAACTGGCCTGTCAATCATCTTGTCACAGTTAACATCCTCCCTATTTTATTTAACATCCTACCGTATTGGAGAGAAAAGAAGTAGCTCGTTGATCTGCCAGTCACGGGTCTTTCATGTGGAGGTACTCTGCTCATATTTTCTGCATAATGATGCATTTAAAAGTTTACGACCAAATGGATGTTTATAAAAGTTCTCATTGCTGTTGCAGATAAAAAATAACACGGATAACAATAAATAAATATTTTTTACCAGGTTAAATGTCGATTATTAGTAACTCAAACCCCTTTTTGCAAACCTCTCTACCTAACTGTTGATCGTGCGCATCCTCCACGTTTGTAGTTTTTCTAACGCGTTTTATTTGTGTTTGTAGTTCTGGACCGAATCCTTCGCCAATGCGCAATGGATTGTGGGCAATTTTAGCCAGTAGAGTGTGCACGGATCCACACTTCAAAAATCGACCTGAAATAGTAGACCACCTTTTGGCATACTCTTTTCAACATACTATGCTTTGGGACACACTCATTATAATCTCACATACTATTTAGGATGGATAGTATGAACATTGGGATGCAGGGTGAGAGAGAGAGAGTGGCTGTGTTCGAAATGGTATGCTTGCTTACTGCCCAGTACACAGTGCATACTGCCTACTATTTTTTAAAGAATAGTGTGTGAAACAGTATACAATAAGCAAAAAATGTTTCAGAGTAGTATGCTTAATTGTCACATGACAAACACAAACATTAACTCCGCTCAGCTGTCAAGATTGTTACCTTACAAACAAATGTGCTAACTATTCTTTTTACAAAGGCTTGTTAATAAGACTTCATATTAGCAAACAATATTGCCCAATTGAACTCATTTCATAATTGAAGAACTTTATAGGCTATTGGACTGAACTGAATGAGCTGTCTTTAAACGAGCCATGATATTTTTGGCAGTTACACTAATTGGAAAAGAGTGATATATTCTAGTTACACTAAGTGCAAATAATGATAAATTCTGTTTACAATAAAATAGCAGCATTTTCTTTAGCAACAGGTGTGTAAATAGTAGTTAGGTGGCAGATATTTATACTGTAGTACATTATAAAACAGTATGCAATAACATATTTAGTGCAAATTATCATACATTTTATTTGATGAACGCCACTTTATTGGGACAAAAGAGGAGGGGGTGATGGCAGCAGACTGAAGAAGCTGTGTGTCGGGTGGGTGGGATCGCCTGCAATGCGGAGGGCTTTGCGGGTGAGACGGGTGCTGTAAATGTCCTGGAGGGAGGGGAGAGAGACACCAACGATCTTCTCAGCTGCTCTCACTATGCGTTGAGGTGACTTGCGGCAGGATGCGTTGCAAGCGCCATACCACACAGTGATGCAGCTGGTTAGGATGCTCTCGATGGTGCCTCTGTAGAAGGTGCACATGATGGGGGTCGGGGCTCTGGCTCTTCTGAGTTTGCGGAGGAAGTAGAGACGCTGCTGTGCTTTCTTGGCCAGTGCTACAGTGTTGTTAGTCCAGGAGAGGTCCTCAGTGATGTGCGCACCCAGGAACTTGGTGCTGCTCACTCTCTCCACAGTTGCACCGAAGTCAACAACAATCTCCTTCGTCTTCTCCACATTCAGAGAGAGATTGTTGTCACTGCACCACCCGGCCGTAGTTTGTCTCATCTCTGTTGCTAATGAGACCCACCACAGTCATGTCATCCGCAAACTTAATGAAAAGGTTGGAGTTGTGTGACGGTGTGCAGTTGTGGGTCAGCAGAGTGAAGAGGAGGGGGCTCAGCACACATCCCCAGTGTTCAGTGTGATGGTGCTGGATGTGTTACTGCCGACCCGTACTGCCTGAGGTCTCCCGGTCAGGAAGTCCAACAGCCAGTTGCACAGAGAGGTGTTGAGCCCCAGCTGGACCAGTTTGTGAGTGACCTGTTGAGGGATGATTGTGTTGAATGCTGAACTGAAGTCTATGAACAGCAATACTCAATACTTTGTTATATACCCTTTGTTGGCAATGACAGAGGTCAAACATTTTCTGTAAGTCTTCACAAGGTTTTCACACACTGTTGCTGGTATTTTGGCCCATTCCTCCATGCAGATCTCCTCTAGAGCAGTGATTCATGAACACGGACCAAAGATTTTCTATGGGGTTGAGATCTGGAGACTGGCTAGGCTGAAATGCTTCTTACTCCTTCATTGCCCGGGCGGTGTGTTTGAGATCATTGTCATGCTGAAAGACCCAGCCACATTTCATCTTCAATGCCCTTGCTGATGGAAGAAAATCTCACGACACATGGCCCCATTCATTCTTTCCTTTACACGGATCAGTCGTCCTGGTCCCTTTGCAGAAAAACAGCCCCAAAGCATGATGTTTCCACCCCCATGCTTCACAGTAGGTATGGTGTTCTTTGGATGCAACTCAGCATTCTTTCTCCTCCAAACACGACGAGTTGAGTTTTTACCAAAAAGTTATATTTTGCTTTCATCTGACCATATGACATTCTCCCAATCCTCTTCTGGATCATCCAAATGCTCTCTAGCAAGCTTCAGACGGGCCGGACATGTACTGGCTTAAGCAGGGGGACACGTCTGGCACTGCAGGATTTGAGTCCCTGGCGGCGTAGTGTGTTACTGATGGTAGCCTTTGTTACTTTGGTCCCAGCTCTCTGCAGGTCATTCACTAGGTCCCCCGTGTGGTTCTGGGATTTTTGCTCACCGTTCTTGTGATCATTTTGACCCCACAGGGTGAGATCTTGCGTGGAGCCCCAGATCGAGGGAGATTATCAGTGGTCTTGTATGTCTTCCATTTTCTAATAATTGCTCCCACAGTTGATTTCTTCACACCAAGCTGCTTGCCTATTGCAGATTCAGTCTTCCCAGCCTGGTGCAGGTCTACAATTTTGTTTCTGGTGTCCGTCGACAGCTCTTTGGTCTTGGCCATAGTGGAGTTTGGAGTGTGACTGTTTGAGGTTGTGGACAGGTGTCTTTTATACTGATAACGAGTTCAAACAGGTGCCATTTAATACAGGTAACGAGTGGAGGACAGAGGAGCCTCTTAAAGAAGAAGTGTGACTCTTAAAGTGTGATCTCCTCACACTGTCCGGGGACAGCGTTATCACCTGGTCGCCGGGAGGAGGTGGAGTCTTCTGTGGAGTGGTGCTGTTTTGTGCCTCAAAGCGAGCAAAGAAGGCATTCAGCTCGTTCAGCAGGGGGATGGTGCTGTCACAGGTCTGTGGTGGGGGCTTGTAGTCCGTAATGGTCTGTATCCCCTGCCACAGGATCTGAGTCTCTGCTCTCGCTGAAACGATGGGCTATCCTCCTGGAGTACTGTCTCTTGGCCTCTCTGATGCCGCGGGATAGGTTGGCCCTAGCTGTCTTCAGGCCCTCCTCATCCCCAGCTCTAAAGACAGCGTTCCGAGCCTTCAGAAGTCTGTAGACCTCCCCTGTCAGCCACGGCTTCTGGTTGGCACTGACAGTGATAGACTTTGTGACCGTTACATCATCAATGCACTTGGTGATGTAGGCAGTGACAGTCTCTGAGTACTCTTGGAGGTCTGTAGTGTTGTTGTGTGTGGCAGCCTGTTTAAACATATTCCAGTCAGTGGTGTCAAAACAGTCTTGAAGTGCCTCTGACGAGCCTTCCGGCCACACTTGAATCTGTTTGTGAACTGGTTTGGTGACTTTAATGAGCGGCCTGTATGCAGGCATTAGCATGACAGTGATGTGGTCTGAGGCTCCGAGGTGGGGGAGGGGGAGGACCTTGTAAGCTCCTCTCTGGGTGGTGTAAACAAAGTCCAGGGTATTTTTTCCCCTTGTTGGAAAGTCTGTGTGTTGGTGAATTTTTGGGAACACACTCTTTAAGTCTGTGTGGTTGAAATCCCCAGCCAAGATAAGAAAAGCATCTGGGTGGGCTGTCTGCTGCTCACTGGTGTGCTGGTACAGATCATTTAGTGCCTCACTCCTGTTGTTGTTGTTGGAGCTGCGAGGGATGTATACAGCAACGAGCATAGAACGGGTGAGCAGTGTTTGCAGACCACAACAGCGTTGCGGCACCATGCGTCATTGATGTAAACACAAAGCCCGCCCTGCGGATAGCTGGCTTGTGTGGGTTGGCCGCTAGCCTAGCTCGGATACCGCCGCGCTAACCCCTCTTCTGCTTCCTCTCACGCCGCTTGTAGCGCCTCCGCTGTGGGCGAGATGCAGTAGTGGGGGTCGGTGATGGAGTAGGCCTTCGGAGCAGACCGAGGTCCCGCAGCTCTTCTTAGAGTTTAACTCTAAAAATGTGATTTTGCCGACATCGAGCAGAAACTCACGACTCTACGCGCGCTTAAAGACAGGTAGACGAGACAAAGATGTACAAAAACATTGTGACTTTCAGTTCTGTTGGGAGAGAGAAGCCGCTGCGTCAGTGCGCGCCGACATTTTCCGGATAATCAATTCTGTTTGCTTAATTTAAATATTACGTTTATTTATATATTATACTACTGCAATATTAATATTATTATGTAATATCTTTGAAACAATGTATAAAGCGCTATAGAGATAAAGGTGACATCATTTGACTTGATCAGAAAAGTGCCGTCGAGATTAAAGTACAATTTATGTCCTACTAATGATATTGTTTTTAGATGCACAGCGATAGTTTGTAGTTTACATGTATATGTATAAACGTGCATATACAAGTGTAACATTTATAATTACTATTCCCCGCCTCCAGTTCACTCCCGTTTGAAGATGAAAGGTCACATGGAGCGCGTTGCATTCTGGGAAACAGTATCCCACGCAGTGTCTTCAGATGCATACGTCAAATTTCAGCAAATGTAGCAGGTAATCTGGGCATCCATGAAAATTCACATGCTATTCACAGTATTCACACAGCATACTGCAGTACAGTAGGAGTTGTATGACAGTATGCCATTCAGAACACAGCTTCTGTACTGATTTCAGTATACTTGAGTTATATTTAGCAGATTCTGGCAAATATAGTAGGTCATCCGGGTATTTCATGCATACAGAAAATGTGCATACTATGTACACATACTGTAAACTGCAGAAAAAGTAAGAGTAGTATGATAATAGTATGGCATTTCGAACACAGCGTGTGTGTGTGTGTCTGTCTGTGTGTGTGTTGCCCTGTTATTAAAACATGTCAACTCACACACACACACACACACACACACACACACTGGTGGCCAACATTTTGGAATAATTAAACCTTTTTTTTATTTTTTTTATTTTTTTTTAAAAAGAAGTCTCAGCAAGACTTGAACAATACAGTAAAAACAGTAATATTGTGAAATATTATTCTAATGTAAATCAGCTGTTTTCTATGTGAATATGTGTTAAACTGTAATTTATTTCTGTGAACAAAGCTGTATTATCAGCATCATTACTCCAGTCTTCAGTGTCACATGATCTTCAGAAATCATAATAATATACTGATTTACTGCTCAACAAACATTTCTGATTATTATCAGGTCTGGCACCTCAACATTTGTCAGAGCGTTTAACTCTATACTCCAGAGCATGATCTTCGCTCATCTGAATCTGGTCTTATAACTGTTCAATCAACCCAGTTAAGATTGATTTTCTTCACTAGCTCCAAAACTATGGATCTCGTTACCTATAGAGATAAGACAAGCCAAATCTATTAGCATTTTTAAATCTTGCCTGAAAACTCATTTCTTTAGGCTAGCTTTTACTTCATTTATTTATATTCTATATTATTTTATTAAGTGTTTTGAATGGATTTCTCCTGTTTTTGCTTATTGTATATAATAAATATCATATCTTTTTATATGGTGTATTTTGCTGTTTTATGTAAAGTGCTTTGAGATGTAACATGTAAAGGTGCTATAGAAAATTATTAAAAGATTATTATATATACATGTTGAAAACGGTTGTGCTGCCCAATATTTTTGTGGTAACTGTCATCAATTTTAGGATCATTTGATGAATGGGAAGAACAGCATTAATATGAAATAGAAAATTAATATCATGCATCTTTGCTGAAAAAAGTTTTTTTAAATCTCGATCTCTGAAGGATCATGTGGCACTGAAGAAAAAGAGATTTTGACAAATCTTAATTATTCCAAACTTTTTGCCGTGTGTGTGTCTTTATTTTAAAGAGGATTTGTTATAGAAGCTCCTTTGTTTTTCAAATGAAATGTGGATTATTTGCTTGTGTCTAGAGTACAATGACCTGAAACACGAGCTGCGTGAGTTTCTTCAATCTGCAAACCAGAGAAAGGTGAAGATGAGAACAGCTTCTATGTCAGTCACTGAGAAATATAAGAAGTGAACCTCAATACTAATGGATGTAGTTTGTTTATAGGATGTCACTCCTGAGGCTTTCCGTGAGTTCTTGGAGGAACTGCAAACAAGAAAGAAGAGGCGGTTGAACTGAAGCCATCTACATCACAGATTATTATGGGACTGTACATCCTTTGGCTGGATCCACTTTAATAAAGTCTCAGAGCAAAAACGCTGATGCTAGTGCGCAGACCTTTTAATTATTTCATTATTGTTGCTTTGCTTTGCCTCAGAATCTCTAGTTTTCCTCCGTTATTTCTCAGTAGGGCTGATGAAGCACTTCTCCATGTTTAGCATCATCGTTTGCTGCAGTCCTTGATGTGGTCAGGTTAGGACCTGTCAGTGTTTTTGTTCCATACTGTGTGTAAGTGCTGGGGATTTGAGTTACTCTTTCTGCAGTTACATCGACACGCCAGAAGGTGGAGACAGTCGACTGTATTTATGAGTCGATGAAACAGATTCATTCTAAAACACTTGTGATCATTCAAAATCTACATGTTATAACTATAAGCATTGTTGGGAAGTAACTAGTTACATGTAGGTAAATTACATAATTTAATTACAAAATAAAGTCACAGTTACTGAGAGGAAAATGTGTAATTAAATTAGTTATGAAAATGTTATCGATTACAAGGGGGTTATCTGAATATTTTCACACACACAGATTTAATTGATTCATAAATTTCTCTAAAATACGAGACACCAATGTTCCAGGAGTTTAGGACACAGATTTGGAAACATGCTTATTCAATAACGGTTTTATTTCCTACTTGGGTTTATTTATACACATTATTTTTTAAGATGAACTGTTTTTTCCAGGGCATTGTTAGATGCCAGTGTTTCTGGTCATAATGCAAAGATTTGATTTCAAAAACAGTATCATAGCTACTAAAATCTTTCTTATGATTTTAAACGTGTATAACCTCAGAATGATCTCCAAGTATGTCTGATTCTGTGGTGGCTGTGCTTCAAAATTAGATGATGAAGGATTGTGAAAGCCTGACAGTAATCAGTGGAGTTCTGTAAGGTTAATCTGGTCTGCTTTACATGAAAACGATTAACATTAGAAATTTAGAAAAGTAATCAGTTACGTTAATACTTGTTACAGTGTATCTTGTAATCAGTAACCTATTACATGTCCAAAGAAACCTTCCCAGCACTGGTTATTAGTTTAATGCATGTGTGTGGATTGAGTGCAATATAGACATGCCCCAGCTGTCATGTTTGCATTTTGACCTTCAGCATCAGTCACATCTCTTCCCAGACATGTATGGCTCTTTCTGTGTCCCAGCAGGATAGTAAAGTGTCTGTTGGAGGTGCTCTTGTGAATCTGGTTGGAAATAGTAGATCATGGGGGTGTTTTAGTCTTATTAATACTGCACCTTTGGACATATTACTAATTTCACACACTGTACAGCAGGGAGATGGATGAATTCAAACACGTCTGTCTCTAAGTGAGTCACTGAATCCTAACCCACTCAAGCAGATCGATCAAACATATGGATTGATTCAGGAGTCAACAGCACAACTCCTGGTTTATTGAACAGGTTTGTGTCGTGTTTCTACAGCACTGATCCCAGAGCAGCTCCACAGTCTGGTGTGCCTCTGACAAAGAGTCCTGAAGAAAGACTGATGACAGAACGATCTGGTGTGTTTTCTACTGATCTGTTCACAAAACAAGTCCATTTTATTTGTATAGTGTTTTTCACAATACACTTGGTTTCAAAGCAGCTTTACAGAGTTTAATGACAGTTGAGATTTGTTTGTAGTATACAAAACTTTACGTGAAAGTATATGTATGCAGATAACGTTGGACATACTTATAGTTTTAAGTTGTTATGCAGGGATATGGGATTATATGATTTATAATATATATTCATACTCCTATAGTGTGCCAATGACAACTGCAGTAAGGAACAAAAAACTCAGTTTGATGTTGGATAATAGGCCTAATAGAGAAAACAAAACATGTAGGAAATTCATTTCTTCTCGCCTGGTTATACAGTCAAAATATATGACTAATTACTGAATGGGTGCCATTTCTGTCCCCAGGACATACAAACATGCATAAAAATTAACTATAAAATACATTTTATTATTAAGCAAAGTGTCCAGCACATTAAATTACCTGCAAATTTAAAATATATAATTAAAAAAAAAGTTTAAAACTCCAAAAGTCCCCAGTGTCTAACGCTACATTTGAACATGAAATATAATGTTTCAAATCCTTCAGAAATAATTTTCATTTTGTATTTTTGTGTACCTCCCATCTGTGCTTTAAATACATTTATTTCAAAATCGATTTATAATATTTGAGATAAAATCCACATTTTAGTCGTGTCCTCAGGTTTTCACTCAGTCCTGTTACTCTAACACATTTCCTCTAAAAAACTGGGAAAAACCCACAAGACACATTTTCAACATAATATTGCAACATCTGGATCTTCTGAAGGCAATGAAATGATCGGAAGCATGTGCTCTTATTTTCTTTTCTGTATATTTGATGATATTGTAACGCTGGCTGGATGCGTCGTTATAAATATACCGTCCTGTTACTGTAAGTTTATTATTTTTAATATAATTTGCTGAGTATTCTCATAATATTAGCATGTACTCCATGTGGCTAGATTATATGTATTTGCTGATTTTATCCTAAAATCTCAATCTTTATTTTTAATATCAAAGTTATTTTAATATTTAATAGTGATTATTTTCTCGTTATTTATATCTTATCTTCTAGCCCGTCCTCTACCCCTAAACAAAAGCCTCTGCAGACCACTGGATGTAAATAGAAACATGATTTGGCCTTTTTTCGCAGAGAGGTCAGCTCACTAGACAGTGTTCAACACTTCACTACATCAGTGCGGTTATTAATATCTCACATGTGTAGTCAAACCTGCACACTGATATAATGGAGACTCCTGCCTGTTACCAGTTCTAAATAGTTTTTTCTTTAAAAAATAATGAAGTTTGGTCCATAATTTATCCCATTGTTTAATAAATTGCATCATAGAAAATTGATAAGCTTGAGGTTTGAGTTGCCTTTGAAATGAAAAAATGAGTTTGTGTACTCTAGAAAAATATACCTTGTGTAGATAAACAGTGATTTGTTTAAATGATAAAAATAATCTTTTAGACCTGGGAACTAACGATTTGTTTCAAATAAACACCTGCCAGGAGTTTTACACATTAGACACAGAGTGTTAACAGCACTGAGAAAACTGCATCCAGCTTCCACTTAAAGTTACCTGAGATGGACCCATACACATTTTGAATAGTTAAATATGTGTATTACTAGATTCAGTCTTTAAAAAAAGACATCTTTTTTGAAGTGTTTTGGAAGCAAATGGCACCCATTCGGCGGAATAATATTCTTCTAAAGAGTCCCTATCAGCAGAATTCAGTGCTCATGAAAAAGAAGAAAATAAGATGATTGTGTGCTGAACTGTGTAATAATGTGTCAAAAATAATGATCATAATATATTCAGGCCAGTATAAAGATCTTCATCTGCTTATTTTGAAACCAACTGTTGAAGAAAATGAAAGCACAGAAACGGTTTTTTAAAGGTCGATCTGATCTGGTGTTCTAGTCGATATTTAATCAATATTTATTTCATCTGCTTCGGAGAGGAAGACCAGCTCGACGCGGAATAGTCCGTTCTGTGTTCATCTGAAATCTGAAATCATATGCTACTAGCAGCTCAGTCGGAGATGCTGTCGTGAAGCTGGGCATTCAGAAGGGCTTTGTGTGATGTTCTTCAGTGGTTTCAGCTTCTGCTGCTCGAAACGCTCGCATTTTCACATCTGCTTTATGAATCGTGGAGATTTTCTAACATGTCTACGAAGGCAGAGCAATGTAAGTATGACGACGCTTGCTATTGTCTGATTTATGGAATATAATAGAATATGTGAATGTGCTCGAGGGGAAAGAGACACGTGTGTGTATAGAGAGAGAAATGTTAGAGCTTCACGGGGAGATTTTAGATGTAGATAATGTGTTGCAGAAGACAGAAGATGCGGTGTCTTTTTTTCAAGGTCGAATAGTCAAGTCATCCCTGCAGTAAAACATCTTCATCTGATCATACTGGAGCGCAGTAGTCTATTATTTTGATCAATCGGGTAATAGTTGATGATGTCTGTGATGCTGTAAATGACCAGTGCTGTCTGAGCGCCATTTGCTTTCTACCGTCTGTTTTATTGACCGTCCACCTCAAAAATACGCATTCATGTACACTATAAGATATAATAAAACATCTCGATCCTTCTCACCGCTGCTCAAACACAGGCTTGTACTGGATAGTGAATCTGCTGCATGCACAGCTCAAGAGCTTGTAACAGCTGATTCTAACGGGACACAATGCCCAGCAAACACAGAACCATACCCTAACGCTAGCTTTTGCTTATTTTTTTGGGGGGGGGAACCAATTACAAACGTTAAGAGAACGTTCTTTTTAGGTTATTTCTTTTTCAAGATTCAAGAGTTTTATTTGTCACATACACAATTACAGAGTATAACCAGCAGTGAAATGTAGGTTTTGCAACCATAACGTCCCAGAACGTTGCAGGGTGGTTATTATTAACCTAAAAATAACATGTAGAGAACGTGCCCTAATGGTTAGTTTTAGATAATTTTTATAACACTGTAAAACTATCTTTCCTACGTAAACATTGCAGATTTTTTTGTGTAATGACCTATACAGAGCCCTGAAATTCGTTTAATGCAGCATTTATTAAAATACAGAAATTAGATCAATCAAAACACGTTTTAAATTATAATAGACTTTTCTGGGCCTTGACAGTGTTAATTGTTTGGCAGTCAATGGGACAGTCACAAACCTCCCGGTTTTCATCCAAAATGTCTTAAATTGTGTTTCGAATAAAGCTTTTACGGGTTTGGAAGGACATGGGGGTAAGTGATTAATGACAGAATTTTCATTTAGGGGTGGAGTATCCCTTTAATGTGATTATTGCATATAAGAACAGAAAATTATGAAAAAAGAAAAAAGTAGTTAAATCTTATTTAATTATTTAAAATGCTTTTTAAAGAGACCTTGTTCTCTGGGGTGACAGTGCAGGTGTTACACCGGAGCACATTATCTGTCACACCAAAGGACGTTTCAGCCTTTTTCTGTCAATTAATGACCTTGCTATACCAAGTTAACCTGTCATTAGCGGTTAGCAAGAGACATTTGCATAATTTTCCATGATTATGTAGTTTAACATGCAGTTTTTATTTAAAAAAATATAATTTAGGGGTGTCACACCACAGGACAACAAAACATAACACTTTTGTAGTGGTTCCAAAAAAGTTAAATATTTGAACAATTCTGAGACAAACATTGGCCATGTGGGCATGTCATGGGCTTCACAGGGGCTTCAGTAACATGATCATGAATGGAGTCCTTCAACTAATTAAAGTTTTCTCTGGAATTGGCCGATTTAAAATCAGGATATGGTGTCACACCAGAGGACATGGCTTTCAGAGACAAAATTTATCAATTTCCTACATTTTCAGAAATGTATGGATGAAAAAAAATGATTGCCATTTACTAAAATAGACACTTGTACAATTATGCCGGAGGTATTTGTTAACATTTTTATGCTTTTCTTTTTCATTTATAAAAGTTGTAATTTACCGAAGCATGCTTGGGACAGTCACGCCATAGGACAATTTTGAGATTTGGCTGAAAAATAAAAAAATTCTAATAACGCTGCAGTATTTATAACAACAGATCCATGTAGGACAAGAAATGCATAGGTAAGAAATATTTAACAGTTTACTGCATTTTAAATAGCGACAATAGTAATTATATGAATTTTTATCTTGTGGGACAGTGAAAATGCCATGTCACATCAACAACCCAGCTGCTGCATTTTGGACCAGCTGGAGTTTGTTTATTAAGTGTGCCAATAAAGTATTACAATAATCTAGCCTCGAGGTCATGAACGCATGAATTAAAGTTTCTGCATTTGACATTGAGAGCATAGGTCGTAATTTAGATATATTTTTAAGATAAAAAAATGCAATTTTACAAATGCTAGAAACGTGGCTTTCGAATGAAAGATTGCTATCAAACAGCACACCTAGGTTCCTAACTTGGAGAGGATCTGCAATGAGGAGTGGGACAAAATCCCTCCTGAGATGTGTGCAAACCTGCAGGCCAACTACAAGAAAGGTCTGACCTCTGAGATTGCCAACAAGGGATTTACCACTAAGTACTAATCATGTTTTGTGAAGGGGTCAGATACTTATTTCACTCATTAAAACGCAAATCAATTTATATCTTTTTTAAAATTAATTTTTCTGGATTTATTTGTTGTTATTCTGTCTCTCGCTGTTCAAATAAACCTACCATTAAAATTATAGACTGATCATTTATTTGTCAGTGGGCAAACGTACAAAATCAGCAGGGGATCAAATAATTTTTTCCCCCACTGTATTCTATACTGGGTTGTGTGTGCTCTGCTGGATGATTTCTGACGTACAGCGGGGTGATCATACTGGAGTAAAGAGGCTAGGGAAACATTATAATAATGTTAGGGGAATGTTAGAATAAAAAAACAAAAACGAACTTTCTTGGAACCAAAATCTAACGTTCTGGGAACATAATAACGTTCTAAAAAAACAAAAACTAATGTTCTGTTTCCGTTAAGAAAACTTTCCTGGCTAACCAAAAACGTCTCAGGTTACGTATGTAACCATGGTTCCCTGAAGGGAACGAGACGCTGCGTCGAAACGCATATGGGAACGCCTTCAGCGTGACCAGGCTCTGAATATGATGTGTAATCAGTCAAACAAGGGCGAGGCGTCACGAGCGGGGTGACGTCACGACCAGGAAGCATAAAAGCACGTGCGGCGGAGCCGGCGTCAGCTTCAAGTCATGAAGCAAGCGCTGGCAGGGATGCCGGAAGTGTGGCTGCGCGACGCAGCGTCTCGTTCCCTTCAGGGAACCATGGTTACATACGTAACCTGAGACGTTCCCTTCCAGGAACTTCGAGCTGCGTCGAAACACATATGGGAACGAGATACCAACGCCGCCAGACTGACAAGTCCCTGCCTGGTGTCAGGACGAAAGGACAGAGGAGCCGGGAGTGGCTCGGATGTCGAGGTCATAGAACCTAACGAAAGTCAGGGGACGTGGACCGCCCAGCTGCATTGCAGATGTCCTGCATGGAACACCTGCCCAGAAGGCCTTGGAGGCCGCCACACCTCGGGTTGAGTGCGCTCTGACTCCCACCGGCGGGGGAGTCCCACCTGACTCCCAACGCTTTGCCCCCGAAAGCGAACCTCAGGAACTCCCTGTGAGAAGGAAGGATGGGTACATGGAAATAGACATCTTTGAGGTCTGTCGTGACAAATCAGTCCTCGGACCTGATTTGAGACACGATCTGCCTGACAGTGAGCATCTTGAACTTCAGCTTTCTGGCTGAGCGGTTCAGAAGACTCAAATCCAGTATGGGCCTCAGCCCCCCATCCTTCTTTGGAACAATGAAGTACAGGCTGTAGCAGCCGGCGTGGACTTCGTGAGGAGGAACCAACTCGATGGCTTCCTTCCTCAGCAAAGTATCGACTTCCTGTTCCAAGACCAGAGCCTGCTCGGGGCGGACCGTAGTCACACAGACCCCATTGAACAGCGGAGGTGGCCCATCGAACTGGATGGAATAGCCAGCCTCTACCGTCCGCAGGACCGTGTGCCGCGGTGTAAGCCGCTCCACCCCAGTAGGGGTCGTCCTCCGTAGTCCTGGGCCTCACCCGTCAGGACCTCTGAACGAACCAGACCCTGCAAGGCAGGACCCAAAGAGACACATTCGGCAGCTCGCTGCCCAATGATCTTCTAAGGGAATCAGGCTCTCGAGACTGACCTCTGGGTTCAAAGAAGCGGCCAGACCGCTGTCTCGATGCGGCGCACCGGAATGAGACGCGTAATCTGGCGGCTGAGGCGAGTTTCTCAGGCCCGCTGAAATCACAGGTGGAAGAACCTGAGAGTAACACTCGCTGGGACCTGCTGTGCCCTGGAACTGCAGGGTTGACAGACAAATCCCCGGAGGGCACCGAGGGCAGACGGTCACCGTGTGCCGTGGTGCAAGCCGCTCCACCCCAGTAGGGGTCGCCCCCCGCGGTCCTGGGGCTCGCCCCTCAGGACCTTTTGCGCGAGGAGCTGGTATGCGGAGGAGGCTGCGCCCGCCCAGCAGCCACCTGAGTTTAGAGAGCGCGCATACCCTCTGCCCACCAAAGATGTTGTAAGCAGAGCAGGAGCCTTCAAAGGCGATGCCGTAGAGGGAGACAGATAGCTCGCAAGCGTCTGTTCAACCCGCGGCATCGCCGCATACCCGCGCTCATTCAGTTCCCGCGGGAACGAATGGCCAGGACGAAAAGATTTCACCCGCGATCTCGACACCTCGGTGAGGAGATCGGGGAAAACGGAAGGCTCCTGTGTAGAAGTAGCTCCTCACACTGGGGCGAGAGAGGCGGCGAAACCTTGTCAACGCTCGTCACATCAACCTCTTCGGAGGAAGAGAGACGAAGCGTTGAGCCCTCGTCTCTGGGGGAAGAGACCGCTTCCGAACCGAGAGACGGGGCGCCAGATCTGGTGGATACGGGAGGAGATAGGGACATGCCCGTCTGACTCTCGCCAGCCAGATCAGCCTTTTTCTTTTTCTTTTTTTTCTCTGCAAGCCCCGCGAGCGCAGCCGCCGCTCTGCCTTTTTTTCTCTCTTTTTTACGGCAGAAGCGGGACCGGCTTATTTTTCTCTTTGTGCTTGTGCAAACACTGCAGCTTACAAAGCTCATAGTTATATCATATTGGGGCGACAGAGGTGGCAAAACCTCGTGAACGCTCGTCACATCAACCGGAGATAGGGACATGCCCGTCTCACACTCGCCAGCCAGATCAGCCTGCGAGCCCCACGAGTGCAGCCGCCGCTCTGCCTCGGCAGCAGCGGGACCGGCACCGCGTGGGGAGCTCGCGAAGGCTCCCTTCTCGAAGAGAGCCCTCCGGGTGCGGAGACCGATTCTGCGTGCTCCGCACCCAGGCAGACCACGCACAAATCGTGTGTGTCCTCGCTCGTGATATAGTGAGGGCAAGGATGCACACACGACTTAAAACGTGGTCTGAAAGCTTCACCCCTGAGCTTGCCCTTGGCTTTGGCATGATACTGAATGCTTTCCACTTAAAACTAGGACAAACAACAGTAAATAAGACTGACACACACAGAGCGCTTCGCTGAATGACAAAAAGCTGACGCCGGCTCCGCCGCACGTGCTTTTATACTTCCTGGTCGTGACGTCACCCCGCCCGTGACGCCTCGCCCTTGTTTGACTGATTACACATCATATTCAGAGCCTGGTCACGCTGAAGGCGTTCCCATATGCGTTTCGACGCAGCTCGAAGTTCCTGGAAGGGAACAAACCATAAAGAATAACGTTCTGGGAACCAAAAATTGTTAGCTGGGTTTGCTGCATGTTGAACACCACAATATCTGTGGTCAATAACACTGATCTAATGTAGGCTTAGATTGTATATCATTGTATATCTTAGCAGTCACTGGGGGTTTATACAGGTTTATGTAGGTCTGGCCCTGCAGGAGACTATGAAAACAGCCTTCCATAAGATTACAAGATCCTGCAGCAACGCACAGTGTAAAATCTGTGTAGTTCATTATTTAAGGAAAGCTATTTTCCCTTTTGCTGAATTTTGACCTTTTTTAAGCATTTTAAATGACTAATAATCAAAAACATTCTGTTGCCTTTAACTCATACTCTAGTTGATCCAAACTTGTCTTCATCATAGTAAACTTAACTTACATTGGGGCCTGTACTTCACATGAATTCAGAAGATATTGTCAATATGGACTAATGGAGTTTAATGTGATTTTGGAGCTTGACAGACCCAGTCTCTGTTTACTCTCATTATATATGAAACAGATTTTTAACAGAATGATTCTTTTGAGCTATTTGTTTCAATGAATTGGCTCATTTATTCAACTGTTGCAACAATCATGAAACAAACAATTTTGTTGTTGTTTTTTCATTTATTCATATGCTACTCCAGATCCATAATTTTCCTTTATGAAGTGGTGAAGTCTGCAGCTGACAGCTCTGAGTTAGATCACTTCTCTCTTCCTCAAAAATGTCTGATGTTATTTTATTTTCTCATTGTAAGACAGAAAACATGATGAGTGTTAAAAATTGAGGCAAAATATCATTAACCAGCATGAGAAATAAGAGAAGCGTGTTCTAGGAGTGATTCGGCCGTCCAAACACAGACGCTGTTCTGTGACACATCTGAGCTCCAGCGGTTCGTTCATTTGTCCTTCTGACAATCCAAACTGTCTGATGTGGAAAACTCACTTGAAATGAGAGCAAGTTAGAAACGGTGTCTCGTTTCAGCTGTAATGCTGTGAAAATACAGATGTCAGTTTCAGAGAGATGTTCATTTACTGATTTCTTCATCAAACAACACAAAGCAGCAGCAGCAGTGGATTGTTGAATATTATGAAATGTTAATTATGTGTCACTTTGCTCTTTATTTGTTTAGTTGGCTCTAAGATTCGATACTTGCAAGAGTATCACAACCGTGTGCTTCACAATATTTACCCAGTGCCATCGGGAACAGACATTGCAAATACTCTGAAATACTTTTCCCAGACCCTGCTCAGGTAAGTGCACTACACTGGAAATAGGTGAAACACTGCAACTGTTACATTCTAATGATAGGCAGGCCTAGTTTCATTATTACAGAGCAGATAAATATATCTATCTAAATCTGAGAATTTCTACAGCCACTGAGACATTAGAGCTCTGTATTATAATCAGATATATGCAGGAACATCATGCATGCCAAAAGTACACATTTTGGATAAATTCAGGGAAGTCCTGATTTGAGTATTGTTTTTGTTTGTCTTTAATGTTTGACTTTTAAATGTCAGTAGCTTTATGAAATACAGTTTAGACTCATGAGTTCATGTTATGTGTAAGAGCTCTTCTTCATGTTCACGTGTCAACAGAAACAGTTTAATAAAGGTGCATGCACTCAAAACATGCTTGAAGAAGAAAGTTTAGCATCTGAGAGCAGTATGTAGTTGTTTGCATTTGTTATTCCTGTCCTGTTTATGTTTATCAGTGTTTGTGTGTTAAAGGTCCTTTTGTCATTAAGAGTATTGATAATGATATTGTACTGATAATGATAATGTACTGTCAGTGATATGAAATACTGGATTTCCCTAGTGTTCAGTGGGTTTGAAATGTTAGAAATGTAGAGTTTTTCTTGTCGAGAACGCTGTTCATGTAGCATTCTGCAGCTGAACCACCTCTCATTCCCAGCCAAACAGGGTTGACATGTGTAGCTTTGATAATAGACAGTGTGAGAAATACTACACCATCCTGTTTGTATGTAACGCACATCCAATACGTTCTCCTCTCCCTCCAAGACCATCACAGACCAAATTACTGCTGAGGTAGAAGTTGACAGGGGACAGCAGACACAAACACCCTCCACATCCCTCCACGAACATGACACATTGCTTTCGAAACCAGCGTATTTCTTTTCCATTACAGTTTTCCCCAGCCGTAGACTAGTGACATTTCTGTTAGAACTGAAATCCATATGCCTGTCGAACCATTATTTCTCTTCCCCGAAATGATACTGAGGCAGTATCATAATGTATTTACATACAGACATTCTTTTTGACGGTGCAATAAACATGTGTTGTGACCAGGGATCTTTTAGTCTAACCTCACATACATGTTTATTACTGGCTGAAGCATGTTTCTGAAGTGTCATCTCTGTATCGTCCTCAAAACTAATTATTTCGAGATTGCTCTCATCTCTGACAGCCCCTCCATTGCTCAATATTTCCCATACGGCTCTTTGGCCTCCTGACGGGCCCGTGCCGCCCGTCCTCCGGGGATTGGCTGCTCGGAGGGCGCGGCGCGTGCGCATTGAAGCTCGTTCCTCTGGCGAAGTACGGGGCTGCCACTGAAAACATGCCATTTTTTATATTTTTGCTCCTTGTCACCAGATACGCATGAGATGCAGTGTTCATCGCGTGCTTCGCAAGCGCAAGCCTGCTTGAGTTTCGATCCAAACCAAAAGCCAGCTTTTCAAATGCATAGATGATGATGGCACATCCAAAGCAAATTCCAAAGTCTGTGGAGACACTGCATCCTATGTGGGGAATATCTGGGTTTGGTTCTTTTCTACTTACGCTGTCTCTGTAGAGCCATTTCAATGTAATGTGCTGTTTCTTTGTGTCTTTGTTGTCTCTTTTTTTCCCCTGTTCCCCTCCCTCCCCCCCACCCCTCCCTCGGAGCAGCATCCTGTCCCGTACAGGCAGAAAGGAGAGCCAGGAAGCTTCCAATTTGGCCGTGCCCATGACCATGTGTCTTTTTCCTGTGCCATTCCCACTCACCCCATCTCTAAGACCACAAGTCAGTTCCATCAACCCTACAGTTACTCGATCCCTCCTTTACAGCGTTCTGCGGGACGCCCCGGCCGACCGGGGTGGTGCCACCCAGCAGAGTCGGGAGGTTCAGATCTCAGATTACCCCTCACTGGACTATCAGGGGCTCTATGCCACCCTCGTCACCTTGCTTGACCTGGTGCCCCTGCTGCAGCACGGTCAGCACGGTGAGTCCTGAGCTCCGCCTCCCTCCTGGAGACACACTTCTGAGTGTATCAGAGGAGAGAGAAAATGACACTGATTGTAAAATACTTCACACAAAATAAGGATTGCTGCTTGATGAACGTTGATTTCCAGACAAACAAATACGCTCAGTCTTCTACAAATCAGTTCCACTACGGCACACTTGCCGTTGGTGCCTGACGTTCACCCAAAAATCATTCTGTCATCGTTTACTCACCTTCATGCTGTTTTTCAGCTGTAGAACATGAAAGAAGATATTCTGAGAAATGTCTCAGAAAAGTCAGTTGAAGTCAACTGGTTACTAATATTCTTCATCTATCTTCTTTTATCTTCTGCAGAAGAAGGAAAGTCCTTTTGGTTTGGAAGCACATAAGGGGAATAAATGCTGACAGAATGACCTTTGGTGAACTCTGATCTCTTTGAGATCCTCTGTGTGTTTGTCACAAATTGAAAAGAATCTAAAAATTAGAATATTGCTGCATTTTAGCCAATATTAGAACCTTTTGTGGATTATTGGCAGGAATCGCTCATTCCGTCTAGTGGCAGTTTTCAATAAACATGCTAATTTCCTGACAGCTGTCAGCCAGCTTTATTTCTCCTATCTGCTGGCTGCTAAATAATCTTTGCTTTCATGTCACTCACCATAAAGAGCTTTGACTGGATAACAACATTATCAATGTACAGTAACACATATTATGCTAGTATTTCATTATGGATGCATTCTGAAGAAAATGCAAGGCTTTAAATGTCATCGTACTGTTCAGAGATAAGTTCAAGACATGGTGTTCATTTGTTCATCTGCTTGTCTTTCAGATCTGGGACAGGCCATATTTTACACCACAACATGCCTTCTACCTTTCCTTAGTGATGATATTCTCAGCACTTTACCCTACACCATGATCTCCACTTTAGCCACCTTTCCTCCTTTCCTGCACAAGGACATCATAGAGTACCTGAGCACATCCTTCCTGCCCATGGCCATTTGTGAGTATACTAACTGTATTTCAGCAACCACTTCGTCCTTCAAGTAGAGCACGCAGCTGGTTTGATTATCAGCAAGCAGTAATAAATGCAACACTACGTGACAATTGTGCACTATGAAGTAAGAAAATGATTTATGTGTTGCAGTGGGTTCGACTCGAAGAGAGGGTGGCGTTCCAGCATATGTCAATCTGTCTGCCTCCTCCATGCTGATGATCGCCATGCAGTACACTTCAAATCCAGGTACATACACATTTATCAGGCTGCAAGATCACTGATTGTTATTTGCAGAAGTCTCTATCATAGTGTAGCTTTTTAAGTATAGTGTGGATTATGGGCTTTAAATGTTTCTCTGGTTGTCTTCAGTGTACCACTGTCAGCTTTTGGAGTGTCTCATGAAATACAAGCAGGAAGTATGGAAGGTATGCTTCAGTTCTTCATGTCTTTTTGGAGATTTTTCCAAAAGCACTTCTCTCTGACACTGATCACTGTGTTTTTAAAGGATCTTCTGTACGTCATATCCTATGGCCCGTCCCAAGTCAAACCTCCAGCTGTTCAAATGCTCTTCCATTACTGGCCCAACCTGAAGCCTCCTGGTGCCATCAGTGAGTACAGAGGCTTGCAGTACACAGGTGAGATTAATTTCTCCAAACCACTGCTTTCAAATGGTTCGTTTCAATGAACAAAGTCAAAGCAATAACATAACCACGTGTTTCTGACATCTCAGCATTGTGGTTTACATGCTCAAACACATTTGGATAAAGTCATATGTAGGCACGTACCTGTACCTTGAATTGTTTCATTCAGTAAGTGTGACAGGTTAGTATTGATTAGGTCTTAATCAAGTGTTACTATTTTACAAATAGATTAGGTACATCTCGGGTTACTTGAGTGTAATCTTGTTCCCTGAAAAAGGGGAAGCACCTTCAGGTTAGACCTTTGTCTGAAGAGACAGATAGACATGCCCACAGTGCGGCAATGAGGTACAGCATTTTGTTTCCACTTTTTCAGGGAACAGGGTTACAAGTAACCTGAGATGTTCCTTATCAAAAGTTACACTCAATGCTACATTTTAGAACACTAATGGGAATGGGAATGCCAACGCCGGCACACTGGAAAATATTTGAACCCCTCAAGGTTGTGTAGAGTGTGCACAAAAAACATTGGAGAGGTCACAGACATGACCTTGGGATGTTGACTCAAGTACATGAGAGCCTGGAGTAACATGAACTTCGAACCTTCGAACATAGACCCTGATGAACATGTGCGGGGAGGACCAGACTGCTGCATCACATACTTGCTGCAAGGGGGCACCTCTTGGAAGAATACAGTCTTGGAGTATTCAACTCCCCTTAGTAGAGCGGGCCCTTACTCCTGGAGGTGAAGCTTGACCATGCCCCTCATAGGCTAGGGCAATAGTATGACATTGTTTGCCTAGTGGCAGCCACCCCCCAGTTGCGGCTCCCATAGCATATAAAAAGTTGCTCCGACTTAAGCCACTGGCTGGTGCAGTGGACATAAATCTGAAGGGCATAGACTGGACACAGTAAAACCTCTTTCACACAGAGATTCCGGAAAATACACAGGAAATGTGTTCCGGGAATCATCCCAGGATCGTTTGATTTTGGTTCATTCACACTGCCAGTGATTTTCCGGAATCTGATAAAGATCCCGTAAAGACACGTGACATTTCATGTGACGTGTATAATGAGCCGTGCACCATTTCACTAAACTGGCGAACAATTTCAGCATCAGCGCGGATAGTGAGGAGCTCCCTGATCGCTGCTTCATTCCAGTTTGCACATTTTTCGTTGTGTGAACTTTGATCTGCCTTCAAAACACCCGGTAAAAGAGTCACATGATAACACGCGTCATCAGCCTTTACGGCATTGGTTCTGGCTTTTGTTCACACAGAGCTCGTTCCGGGACTGAACCCGGCAATGTTACTAGGTCCCCAACCCGGGATCGATCCCGGAATTAATCCCGGGACATGTTTGCGTTCACACAGCATCTTTAAAGTCAGAAGCTTGACACTCGCTGACTCTAGTTGTTCAAAAGTCCCAACCAGAACCTCAAGCACTACACCACGTCACACGAAGGAACTATCATTCTGCCGGGTGGCCTCAACTGCTTAGCTTCACAAATGAAGTGAGTGACTAGAGGGTGTTTTCCTACAGGGTCCCAGTCAATCAGATCATGGCAAGCCGAAAGGGCAGCCACACAGACTCTGAGAGTAGCAGGACATGCACCTGCAGACAGTCTTTCAGCACTGAAACAACTTGGCAGTGGACAGGGTCTGCACAGTGGATCTTTCAAAAACACACCAATTGAAGGCATAACTTCTTCTAGTGAAGGGGGCTCTAGCACACAGCTAAAAGAATAGAATCTCAAAGTTGGTTTCAATGCTTAGGCCAGGGATGAAATATTGTTGCGTGCCTGAGATAAAAGGTCTCTTCTGATCAGAATCGCCCACAGCCATCAAGGAGGGATATTAGTTTTGAGAACCAAACTCTGGTCGACCAACAAGGTACTATCAGCAAGAGGCAAGACCCCTGTTGACGGACCTTGGTCAAGGGATCTGGAGGAGTTAGAGAGAAGTAGAGGGGACATTGTGCTGTCTCCTGCAAGGCAAAAAGGTCCACCTCTGCTTCTTATAATTTTTTCCCAAATTTGAGTTTCTATTCCCTGTGTGTCACAGCCTGTCTGGACAGCAAGTCTGCTCCCAAATCGATATGCCCTGGAATGTAAAAGAGGGACAGCAATTTGTCTTGAGCCCAAAACAGAACCTGCTGTGTTAATCTGTTCAGGTGTCACACACTCAGTAGACTACTGCAGTATTGTCCACCTGCACTAGGAAATGGTAGCCCTTTAACTGCTGGAGGAATTATTTCAGGGTCAGATATACAGCCATCATTTCGAAGCAATGGTTTGCAAATCAAGACACCTCCAGATCCTTTTGGCTGGATGACCATCTAAGACTGCACACCAGCCAGTGCAAGAAGCGTCTGTCATTAATGTTTTGCAACGACAACACGCAGCTAGAGTGGAACCCAAGGTATGAAATCGGGGTCTGAACCACATAGAAAGGGTACAAAGTGTGTAGCATGTAACCCTTATCTGCCCCTGGGGATTGGCCCTGGATGAAATCCCCTGGCTCTGAGCCACAACTGAAATGTCTCATATTCACATTGCCTAAATTTCTCACCGTGGACGCAGCTGCCATGACACCTAGAAAAGTAACCTTTTCTGACCTAGCCTGATGTATTTCAGTGTGTTTAGAATGGATTCAACACGTGCAGGAGACAGCTATATCCACATTGTGATCGAATTACATATGACCCTTAAATACATTGTCCTCCGGGCAGGAGAAAAAATGTTTTACGTGGCATTGAGCCTCACCCTAAGAGACTTGAGATAAGCGAGGACGACATCCCAGTGTCGAAGTGCGAGCTCTTGAGACTGATCCAAAATCAGCCAGTCGTCTATGAAATTTAAAATGCAGATGCCTTGGAGTCACAAAGGAGCCAGTGCTGCCTCCATATATTTCATTTATATGCGAGGTGACAAGGCTAGGCCAAACGGAAGAGCTTTTGAGCCCAAACATGAACCTCAGCAACTTCCTGTTTTCTGGCAAAATTTCTATATCAAAGTATGAATCCTTGAGATTGAGTGTCACGAGCCAATCTCTGGATTAGATTTGAGATACAATAATTTTGATTGTTAGCATTTTGAACTTGTATGTACTGAAAAAGAGGTTCAAACGGCAATCTAAAATTGGATGCAACCCCCCATCTTTCTTGGGAAACAAAAAATACAGACTGTAATAGCCCGATTCTCTGACTGGGACGGGAACATGTTCTATGGCCCCTTAGTCCAGCAGAGTTTGCAACAAATGCATCTGCTCTGGTGTCACGGTAGTGGAGACCATGCTGCTGCAGCGCGGTGCATGATATGCAAAGTGGATCCCTAATCCTATTTCTACAGTCCTTACGACCCAAGGACAGATATTTGGCAGTAGTTTCCATGCTGCGAACCTCTCTGAAAGGGACACTAGTTTTAACAGTTTGTTTTGCTAGGGGGGATGTTAAATGTTTGGTGTTCTGAAACATTTGCAGAAAACATGTAAAGTTTTGCTGGAGATCATACACTGGTGGTGGTCGGAGATTGGACATCGATCCCCTGAGGGTGCCAGGAAGGAGCTCTTTTCTACAAATGATTGTAGAACCAGACAAATTGTTGGACTCATTTGAGAGATTGGTTCACTGATTGACTGACAGTTTTGACTGGATATGTAACTGTCCTATCTGATTCAGTCTGATTTGGTGAACTGGTTGAAAGATTCAAAGAAAAGAACTGTTCAAAATAACGATAGGTTTACAGACTGGAAATCACTGCTCCGGTGGCTTGAGACAGACATTTTCCTGAAATGTACACATTATTTGTCTGTTTTGTTCTTTATATCCCAGCCTGGAACCCCATTCACTGCCAACACCTCGAGTGTCAGAACTCTATTAATAAGCCAGCGGTGAAGGTACTGTAACCTCTGAGATTCTTTAATGTAGTTTTTGTTGTATTCTAGTCAAAAATGTTGTGGATTTTGTGGGATTTTTTAGGGAGCAAACATTTCAGTGCACTGCAAGGATTTTGCGATTGAGACAAGAACTTCAAAATAAAAACAGGCAAATGCCCAGAATCATTTCAAAAATATACCCCAGGTTCTGATTCATTTTTTTTTTATCCCTGCACATATTTGCTCTGTGTAGTCAAACATAGAAGCAGAGCAGGAAGAGACATGCTGTAACTCAATTACCAGGAGCTCATGAGGAACTGATGACCCTGTTACCGCTCTAGTCAAACACTAAGATAATGAGATCAGTGCATGCACAATATGGTGCTTATTTTAGAAGATGTTAAAACCAACAATTTGAAGTAAGATCTGGTAAGATGTCAGAGAGGTAAAAGAATTATTATGATTTTTATGAAACTAGAAATGATGGTTTGCCCTGAGATGCCTATAATAATACAGTGAAACTTATGGTCTAAAATACCCTAAAAAACAGCTCCTGTTGCATATGTAGTTGAATACATTGTCCATTATTAGCAATAAGACACATTTTGAAAGTGTTTGAGGGTCCAGATGCTGTGTGATTGTGACTGTGGCTCCGTCCTGCTTTCAGATGTGTATTGATCCAACGCTCTCGGTCGCATTGGGTGACAAACCTCCACCCTTATACATCTGTGAGGAGTGCAGCCAGAGGATCGCTGGGTAAGCTGCATTATTTCAGCATTGTGTGTCTGCTGTATTACTGCAGTGAATATCCAGAACCATCTACTCAGCCTTCAACTGTCAATCTCATTTTAAAGGGGTCATGACAACCTGTTAATAAAGTCCATTTATTATTTTGTAATTGCGTTTAGTGAGGAAAGCCCACAATTTTGTGTTTCTGGTTTATTTGACCCATTTTGCTGTTTGTATCTCACTTAGATAAACTTTCCTATATAAAAAAAGAGAAAGAAAAAAAATTGATAGGGAAAGGACGTTGAGTCGGGACTATTGATCTATATGTCATGATACTCTTTCTGTTGATGTTTAATGCTTCAATTATAATGCTGAATGATATCAGTTGACTGGACAGGGTTACTTTAATGCTTAAAAAATGGTCCTTATGCAGTTCTTGAGAGAACAAGAGGATTGGCAGCTGGTTTCGTCTGATTCTGCATGTCATGACCCCTTTATATTTGCCCTGTAGACATTTTTATCAGGCTGGAAAAGAGGAGCAGTCTGTTTTTCTCCTGTCTGTCAGCTTATATTAGATGATTCAGCTCAAGATGTGAGAATGTTTGTGTTCCTGAACTTCTGTGATCTTTCACAGCGATCATGCTGAGTGGCTTGTTGATGTGCTTTTACCACAAGGTCAGTGAAACTTCCTCATTTTAAAATTAAAACTGCACACACTCATGTATTTACAGTTGGACAAAAAAGTATTTAGTCAGCCACCAATTGTGCAAGTTCTCCCACTTAAAAAGATGAGAGAGGCCTGTAATTTTCATCATAGGTACACTTCAACTATGAGACACAGAATGGGGGGAAAGAATCTAGGAAATCACATTGTAGGATTTTTAATGAATTAATTGGTAAAATAAGTATTTGGTCACCTACAAACAAGCAAGATTTCTGGCTCTCACAGACCTGTAACTTCTTCTTTAAGAGGCTCCTCTGTCCTCCACTCGTTACCTGTATTAATGGCACCTGTTTGAACTCATTATCAGTATAAAAGACACCTGTCCACAACCTCAAACAGTCACACTCCAAACTCCACTATGGCCAAGACCAAAGAGCTGTCGAAGGACACCAGAAACAAAATTGTAGACCAGCACCAGGCTGGGAAGACTGAATCTGCAATAGGCAAGCAGCTTGGTGTGAAGAAATCAACTGTGGGAGCAATTATTAGAAAATGGAAGACATACAAGACCACTGATAATCTCCCTCGATCTGGGGCTCCACGCAAGATCTCACCCTGTGGGGTCAAAATGATCACAAGAACGGTGAGCAAAAATCCCAGAACCACACGGGGGACCTAGTGAATGACCTGCAGAGAGCTGGGACCAAAGTAACAAAGGCTACCATCAGTAACACACTACGCCGCCAGGGACTCCAATCCTGCAGTGCCAGACGTGTCCCCCTGCTTAAGCCAGTACATGTCCGGCCCGTCTGAAGTTTGCTAGAGAGCATTTGGATGATCCAGAAGAGGATTGGGAGAATGTCATATGGTCAGATGAAACCAAAATAGAACTTTTTGGTAAAAACTCAACTCGTCGTGTTTGGAGGAGAAAGAATGCTGAGTTGCATCCAAAGAACACCATACCTACTGTGACGCATGGGGGTGGAAACATCATGCTTTGGGGCTGTTTTTCTGCAAAGGGACCAGGACGACTGATCCGTGTAAAGGAAAGAATGAATGGGGCCATGTGTCGTGAGATTTTGAGTGAAAACCTCCTTCCATCAGCAAAGGCATTGAAGATGAAACGTGGCTGGGTCTTTCAGCATGACAATGATCCCAAACACACCGCCCGGGCAACGAAGGAGTGGATTCATAAGAAGCATTTCAAGGTCCTGGAGTGGCCTAGCCAGTCTCTAGATCTCAACCCCATAGAAAATCTTTGGAGGGAGTTGAAAGTCCGTGTTACCCAGCGACAGCCCCAAAACATCACTGCTCTAGAGGAGATCTGCATGGAGGAATGGGCCAAAATACCAGCAACAGTGTGTGAAAACCTTGGGAAGACTTACAGAAAACGCTTGACCTCTGTCATTGCCAACAAAGGGTATATAACAAAGTATTGAGATGAACTTTTGTTATTGACCAAATACTTATTTTCCACCATAATTTGCAAATAAATTCTTTAAAAATCAGACAATATGATTTTCCTGGATTCTTTCCCCCATACTGTCTCATAGTTAAAGTGTACCTATGTTGAAAATTACAGGCCTCTCTCATCTTTTTAAGTGGGAGAACTTGCACAATTGGTGACTGACTAAATACTTTTTTGCCCAACTGTACTTAAAGGAATAGTTCACCCAAAAATGATCATTCTGTCTTCCTTTACAATAAGCTTTAATTTGATATGATTGAGTGCATTAGGTATCATGAAATATCAGTCAACGCCTTTTTACAGTATTTATTAATCTAGATTAATGTTATAATATCAATAAATTGTTATTTCATGTTTCTTCATAATGTAAATGTATACATGAAATGCTAGAATGATTTAGTATATGTAGAAAATACCATTACCCCAGTTGAATAAATGCTGTAAAAGGGCAGTTAATTGTTAGTTCCTAGTAAAGCTAGGATAACGTGTTATCTTATTCTTGTCTTGTGTTATAACAATACCCCTCATGATTTCATCCTAACAGCTGAGATTTCTGCTATATGTCAGAAGAAGGTAAGCCTGGTGTGAGGGAATATGCTTGTGTTGTCCTGTGTGTGTTTGGTCATGTGTTTCCATGTCATCATTTTTAGGACATCCATTATCAGCTCATCTGTGAACTAGAGCCGGTTTCTGTCGCCTGCTCCGCTTTTTCCTCTGCAGATTAAAATGTCCACTCTGCCATTGTTACTGAGTTTCTGAAGTGAGTGCTAAAAACATTACAGGGAGCAAACGCTCTGTCCCACTCACATTACGCGTGTTTGTGTCTCTCTCTCCATCACAGAACTGCAGCTCTCATGTTAGGCGCGCCGTCGTCACCTGCTTCTCAGCGGGATGCTGCGGTCGCCACGGCAACCGGCCTGTGCGCTACTGCAAGCGTTGTCATGTCAACCACCACAGCAGCGAGGTGGGGGCATCGGCAGAGACGCATCTGTACCAGACGTCTCCTCCGCCCATCAACACGCGCGAGTGTGGCGCTGAGGAGCTGGTGTGCACCGTAGAGGCTGTGATCAGGTGCGGACAAACACACCTTCAGAAAGAGAAAACCACCAGGTCTAAAAACTGCAGTCAAAATACTCCTGACAAACAGTTTTTAGTTTACTTGAATGAGAATAAGGCACATTAGATATAAAATACTAATACACTGGCAGCCAAAAGTATTTTATTCTCAATAAAGCTGCATTTATCTGAACAAAAAAACTGTAAAAAAAACTGTAATATTGCGAATAATTATTTAATTTTAAAATGGATGTTTTCTATGTGAATATATTATAATAATTTATCGATTCATTTATTTTCAAAGCTGTATTTTCAGCATCATTACTCCAGTCTTCAGTATCACAAGATACTTCAGAAATCATTCTAATATGTTGATTCACTCTTTTTCAGAGCATGTCTCAATTTGAAAAACATACAGTACATGTTAATATGAAACAAGCATTAATCAGTGTGATGTAATGTCACTGTCGTTCGGCGCAGTCTGCTGAAAGAGGCGGAAATCCATGCGGAGCTGCGGGAGTTTGAGCTGAACCGGCGCCGTAGGATGGGTCTGTCTTCATCCCATCATTCCCTGGACAACCTGGAGTTTGACAACAAAGAGGATGACCAGCACGACCAGAGACTGCTCAGCCAGTTCGGCATCTGGTTCCTGGTGAGAAGCGTATGTGTGCACCACTGTGACCCTTATGGTCAAATCACGTGTTACATTAGCACCAATATTACAGTTAGAGGGGGGCAATAATAAGCAACAATATTCATCATGATTTTTATCAAAAAGTGATTAAAGTGCTGAAAAAAACAATGGTCTTTACAGACCTGCCAACCTGTACGCATTTTGACTAATCTACGCAAAACTAAGCACTTGGGTGACAGCAGATCGCATTATGGGCTGTGTGTTCCTCCCTGCAAACTATCACTGCTGGGGATACACACAGTCCATGAGTGGTCTGCTTGAGAGCTGAGCACGCAAAGTCAGTTCTCGAGGAGCTGACTGCCCGCTTTGTGAGCGTTTGTCACTGCGTATGCTTGCTCTCGGAAGGCTCTCTTTGAGGAGTGAGCTTTCACTAGCGTTCCTCGCTTTCAATAGCGTTCCTCGCGGTGCCGGTCCCGCTTCTGCCGAGACGGAGCGGCGGCTGCGCTCGCGGGAATCGCAGATGGATCAGGTGGAGGGAATGAAGACGGGCGAGCCCCTATCTTCTTTCTTTCCCATCAGATCCAGCGCCCGCTCTCTGGGATTGGAAGCCCGCCCAGCGGTTTCCTCCCACCAGAGAGAGGGCTCGACGCTCCGCCTGTCTTCCTCTTAGGAGGTGGACGTGATGGACGCCGATGAGCTTGTAAAGCTGCAGTGTTTGCACAAGCATACTATGAATGACGACATTATAGCAGTGTAGAAATGCTAGACCCATAGTGCTTCAACGCAGCGTCTCGTTCCCTTCGGGGAACCATGGCTACATGCGTAACCTGAGACGTTTTTGACCAATCAGAACATTTTTTCGGTTTTACATTTAAATAATTTCTGTGCATTTTATTTCTCTCCAAACTGTCTCTGTTTTTGTGTATCCCTAAGTTTATGCATTGAGTTGAGGAAACTCCTCCTGTTTATAAGGAGCATTTGAAAAAGCAACACATGCCGAATATCTTCCCTTGTAATGATTTGTAACAAGAAGTATTTCTAAAACTGTTGTCCAACAAAAGAGAACATTATAACATACTCATCTCTCAGGGTTGGGGTGTAGTGATGAGGCGAGGATACAATTGCAGGAAGAGTTGGGCTTTTTATTAATAATCAAAATAAAACAAACAAACAAAAAATACCCCACAGGGGCAACTTGACTGGCTGCAAGACAAGAACAGGCTAGAAGCAGGCAAGAACAAGAAGGGAAACATTCAACAACAAACTGGCACAGGACTGCAAACACAAGGAGAATAAATAGAGAGCAAATGAGGAGGGTAACGAGGGACAATAGGTGGGGCAAATGAACAGGTAACAAGGTGGGCAGGGTTATACAATAGATATGTGAGCACATGGCAACATGGAAACAAACAAGAAAAATCCACATGCTTACATTCACATTTATTCATTTAGCTGACGCTTTTATCCAAAGCGACTTACAATTGCTATATATGTCAGAGGTCGCACGCCTCTGGAGCAACTAGGGGGTTAAGTGTCTTGCTCAGGGACACATTGGTGTCTCACAGTGGATTCGAACCCGGGTCTCTCACACCAAAGGCATGTGTCTTATCCACTGCGCCATCACCACCCCTAAAACTAAAACTAAAACACAAGCACATGGCCAGCAAAATAATCACAAGCCATGTGCTTGAACAAAACAAGACAAGAACACGCAGCCAATGAGAACACAACTCACACAAGGACAAGACAACACAACACAACACAGGAGTGTCAGGACTCTTGTCACAAAATCAAGAATAAACTAGACCGAAGTGATAGAACCCTGACACTGCACAACATCAGGCGAATGTTAGAAATAACCTTCTTTTGTGATCTGATGTGCTTCTTATCAGAGAATGATGCAGAAATATATATTTTATACTGTAATAAAGGCTGTGTCAGATAGCAGTGTATTATAAATATACTTAATTATGAAAATACCCGAGGTGGTTTTAAGAACACAGATAAACAATACATTGTAGCAGTCAAGTGTTTATTGTCTTAATCATCTTTTCATCATCTTTTATTCAGTCACAGTGATAGCTGGATGCCTTTGTCCATATTAGGGGTACCGAGGTATTTATGAACCGTGGGCTAACTGTATTGTTGGATCCCTACTGTTTACTCTAAAATACTGTATAACAGGAATATCACAAAGGTGTGTGTGACTGAGGCCAGACCCTGAATACTAAACGTTGGAAAATATTTAACATTAAATCTTGTATTTTGCACATTGTGCAATTACGATTTTGACATTAGCCATCCAGGAGCTTCAGGTAATAATGTAGCTATCTAGGAATATATGAACCCCCCACCCCCCATGTTCCGTCCCATCACACTGATGGTACTCAAAAACAGTCCAAGGTTGGCAGTTCTGTTTTGTTTAGTTTTTTTGGTCATTTAAGTATTAGTAGACACATATTGAATGTTAATTTCTGCTGTTTCATGTAAGTGATGAAGCCTCTCACTGATTGAAAATAACGATACCTTGCATTTCAGCTCATGAGTCAGATATTGATTTAGCAGCTGATTCAGTGAGTTCATTCTGTGAAGGATTCAAGCTAGTAATTCATGTTCTTGTCTCGTGTTTTATTACTATTTTTTAATCTCATGTGAATCTCATCACATTCTTTTCAGACTGAAAACACATATTCACAATAAAGACAAAAAAAGATTTAAATGTGTTAAAAAATGTATATCTGTTAGCGAATTACTACCAGTATGTGTTTTAAATGAATGGTTTCTCCAAAAATGAAAACTTGCTGAAAATGCCTTCACACTCAGGCCATCCAAGATGTAGTGCAGATGTAGATCCACTGCAGATGATCCATTGCTGTGCAAGTGATGCAATGGTAAATTTATCCAAATCTGATGAAGAAATAAGCTCATCCTAATCTTGGCCTGAGGGTGAGCACATTTTCAGCTCATTTTTGGCTGAACTTTTCCTTTAAGTGGTGTATGGCCCGCATGTAGTAGCAGCTTTCCACGACTGTGACACTGGCTGCCTCCGAAATCGCCCCCTATACCCTCATTCACTATTCCCTACATTAGTCCACTCATATAGTTCACTTGAAGGAGTGAATGAAATCGAGTGAGTGAATTCGGACACTGAGTGCACCGGAAAGACTGCCGCTTTTGCATAGTTTGCTTGCTGTTAAATAATCATTTGATACCTAAACCCTAATAGTCTATTTACAATTAATTTGTACCTATGTTGTATTACGCCGTGGACGAGCGCTTTTAAAATCAATGGATGGATGATTCAGCAGCGGGTGCCATCTTCTGGCGAGACTAGCCGTTGAGTGTACATCGGTTGTACACTCGTTTTTGCGGTGCATTGTGGGATTGAATGAGTGCACTCGAGCACATCCACTATGGTTTGGAACACCACTTAAAATGGCTGTCCCCTCAAATAGTGCACTATTTGAGGGTATAGGGGGCGATTTCGGATACAGCCACTGTCTCTGTAAGACTAGTAAACTAACGAGCACTCACTCGATCAGGTGAGTCTGTGCACGCCGAGCGAGAACACGCCGACCGAGAGTCTGGCGCGGCTGGTCAGCATGGTGTTCCAGTGGTTCCACTCCACCGCTTACATGATGGACGACGAGGTGGGCAGCCTGGTGGAGAAGCTCAAGCCTCAGTTCGTCACCAAGTGGCTGAAGACGGTGTGTGACGTGCGCTTCGACGTCATGGTCATGTGCCTTCTACCCAAACCAGTGGAGTTTGCCAGGGTGAGTGTGTGTGTGTGTGAGTGAGTGAGTGTGTGTGTCTGAGTCTGTGTGTGTGTGTCTGTGTGTGAGTGAGGGAGAAACAAACGTGTGTGTGTGTGAGAGGAAAAACAACTGTGTGTCTGTGTGTTTGCGCAGGTGGGCGGTTACTGGGATAAGTCGTGCAGCACGGTGACGCAGCTGAAGGAAGGACTGAACCGGATTCTGTGTTTAATCCCCTATAACGTGATCAGTCAGCCACTGTGGGAGTGTTTCATGCCTGAGTGGCTGGAGGCGATTCGCACTGAAGTTCCTGACCAACAGCTCAAGGAGTTTCGTGAGGTCCTCAGGTACATGACACACCAGACACCTGTCCTCTGTGTCCAATAACACGTGTTGCCATAGTGACCCCTGTCAGTGTTTCCATAGTTCCCATCTGCTCAGTGAGGAACTTCATATCATTGTGTTTGCTCACCTGTCACACACACACACACACACACACAAACACACACACACACTTGTTTCGCTATCCTTGTGGGGACTCTCATAGGTGTAATGGTTTTTCTACTGTACAGACCATATATTCCATTGCCCTACACCAACCCTACACCTAAACTTAGCCCTCACAGGAGACTGTTTGCATTTTTAGATTTTCAAAAAACTTCATTCTGTGTGATTTATAAGCTTGTTTACCCATGGGGACCTCAATTTAGGTCCCCACCGTGACACAAGTCCCCATGAGTCTGTGTGTATTCAGGCTTAAGTCCCCACCGGTATATAAAAACACACACACACACACAGTTTCTTTTTCTTTTGTAAACAACTGATTCACTGATCTTCTCTAAGATGTTTTTGAGGAGGCACAGATTTATTATCTGACTGAAGTCGTTGTTTTGTTTCTCTCTGCAGTAAGATGTTTGACATTGAGTTGTGTCCGCTTCCCTTTTCCATGGAGGAGATGTTTGGATTCATCAGCTGTAGATTCAGTGGATATCCAGCATCAGTGCAGGAGCAAGCGTTGCTGTGGCTTCACGTGAGCAGGCACACACACACACACACACACACACACACACACACACACACTCAGACACACTCACTCACTCACTCACTCACACACACACACACACACAGAGACACACACACACACACACACACACACACACACACAGACACACACACACACACACACACACACACACACACACACACACACACACACTCTGATGTTACTAGTCATCATTTCCTGATCCAAGTGCTCTATCAGATGCCAGAAGCAAACATCAAACGGTGCTAACATACACTCATGATGTGCTGAAATACTTCAGAAAATCGTGACCCGTGACCTTCATCTTCATACCCAAATCTCAGAGGGCCAGACAGTGACTCATGTTTTATGAATTGTTTAAATATTGGTGTCCAGTATGCCGTAATTCTTGACAAGTTTAAAAATGTTGCCTTAATGTGTGATATGAATAAAGAGTGCTCATTAATTAAATATTATTTATTATGTGTATTACAGTTTATTTCAACTGCTTACATACAAAATCTTTACTTGTCACACAGTTTCTGAAAGCTGAATTCTCTGCCTTTGAACTCAATTTCATAAAACACTTTAAAACAAAACACAACACACAATATCTAAGAGGAAGTGTCTTGATTTCCTTTTTCAAACACGACCAATCAAAAAGCCACACTAATTCATCACTAACTCCTCACATGTGCTTCACCGAACCCCAACCAATCATGCTTTAGAACAGGCCTATAAACGCAAGTCTACACAACTACACATGACTGATGTATTTCTTTTCTTTAGTACTGTGTAATACTGTATTCACAACCACAAATGCCTACAGTAAAAAAGTTTGGTTTCAGTCTTGCTTTCATGTTTACCATGTTTACCATGAATGTTTGCTTTTGAGATGTGTTTCATTTTGCAAGAGATGTGAGGCATTTTGCATTTTGTGTGTGTAATTGTTGGATTTGTGTGTAAAGTTTAAATGTAAGCAGTTTAAAAAAATGTAATGTGTTATTCTTGTAAGGACTGTAGCTGATTTCAGGTTTTATTATCCTTGTGGGGACATTTGGACTCCACACAGCTACTGTATGACAGGTTTAACAACATTTTTGTCTGTGTTGGTGGCTCTTTTACTCTGTCTGCTGTGTGAACAGCTGCGTCTCTTCCGCAGGTTCTGTCAGAGCTGGACATTGTGGTTCCTCTGCAGCTGCTCATCAGCATGTTCTCTGATGGTGTGAACTCACTGAAGGAACTGGCCAATCAGAAAAGAGCTCGAGCTGCAGACCTGTCAGGAAATGCAGGAGCCCGCAGGGTAACACAGCGCTGACCCGCATCTGTGCCGAGCAGCCTGCTCCTCACCTGATGTTCCCGGGCAAAACTGACCCGCCTTTTTAATATCGCTCAAAATCTCTCGTTATGCCATATTATCACCCAATTTTGCACTCTCCATCAGCATTTGTTTTTGTTATCAGTTTTTTCATTCCCAAAAAATGTTGATAATTTTTTGTACTTTTATGATTTTTTTTATTTTTTATTCCAATATTACCAAATATTGGATTCAATCTTTTCTTACCTTGTTTTCTTTTAATTACCACCGATTTTGTATTTCTATTTGGAATTGAACGTTCTTTTTGGCCTCATTGATCTGATGCTCCTCAGAGTTTGAAAAAGCATTATTTGTGTATAATTCTGTCAGCGTTCACTCGAAAACTGAGGAGCATAAGCTCAGATCAATGAGGCCAAAAAGAACGTTCAATTCCAAATAGAAATACAAAATCGGTGGTAATTAAAAGAAAACAAGGAAAGAAAAGATTGAATCCAATATTTGGTAATAATATAGTTCGATAACAGATTTATAAGCAATTTTTGTATGCTGGTATTTTTTGATCAGAAACGCCACAAGTGTAGCAAGGCAGGGTAAAAAAAGCACACAAAAAGTACAAAAAATTATCAACATTTTTGGGAAGTTGTTATACTAGGTGTGAGCAAAGTCAGCACTTTTTAGTCTATTGCAATAACATTAACCAGCAATGTCCAAACGACTGAAACACAACATGAGGGTTAAGAACGTGGGATGCAGTTAAACATGGCTGTTACGACAGAAATTACATGTGACATATAAGTATTAAAGGGATGAGGAGAGATATTTGGCAGATGTCTAAAAAGGAAACAGTTTTTTCATATTTGGTTGTGATATGGTGTACTTTTGGAGCTGTATGCCGAGCGCAGATGTGTTTCCGCCGCAGGTGAGTGTGGTGTCTGACCCCGGCAGGAGAGGGCAGCACAATAACCTGAGTCCGTTTCCGAGTCCGTTCCGGAGCCCCTTCCGCAGCCCCCTGCGCTGCAGCCCCTTCAAGAACCTCGGTCACGCCGCCGGAAACTGTGCTCTGGATCTGGACTGTGACGACGACGACATGAACCTGGGCTGCTTCATCCTCATGTTTGACCTGGTGCTTAAACAGGTGAACCCATTCACACACACACACACAGAGATGCTGGCACAGTCTTCAGGAGATGTGTGACGTGTGTTCTGGTGCAGATGGAGCTGCAGGACGACGCGCTGACGCCGGGGCTGGAGAGCAGTCTGGGCCGGGATGTGGTGGGCATCATCAACAGCGTGCTGCAGGCTCCGTGGGGCGGATCGCACACCTGTCAGAAGGACGAGAAGGCTCTGGAGTGCAGTCTGTGCCAGTCCAGCATCCTCTGCTACCAGCTGGCCTGTGATCTGCTGAAGAGACTGACGCCGCGTGAGGAGATACGGCTGGTGGTGAGACACGTCTGTCGTCTGTATACTGAGCTGATGGTTCTTTAAAGCTCTTCCACTGTCTCGTGTGGCCTGACCGTCATAATGTCAGGGTCAAAACCAGGAGCAGCTTGACTGATACGTAAAGGGATTTTACGCTTAATTTTGTTCATACTGTATGTGCTGCTCAGCGCTGGGGTTATCTGAGACAAATTATATCAGACTAATGTAGAAAAATGTATTTAAATCATTAGTCTCAAACTCAATTCCTGGAGGGCCAAAATATTGAGTCACTAACTTTGACAAATTCAGTATGTATTTCATTCTTATCATACGAGCCTGCAACCTAACTAAAGGAGTCATTCACCCTAAAAATTAAAATCTGCTGAAAATGTGCTCACCCTCAGTCCATCTGAGATGAGGATGAGTGTGTTTCTTCATCAGGTTTGTAGAAATGTGTCTCTGCATCAGTGTCTCAGCATGTCACGAGTCCGGGTTCTGCACTCCTCCCTGGCGCCACAGGAGGCCGCCATCTCCCGTTCTCTCGGACTCATCTCCCATATCACTTACACCTGCCACATAACACACACCTGCCGCATCATCATGACACTCAGGACACCCACAGCTGTTTCCCATTTGTCTCTGACTATTTAGTATCCCCTCTCCCACTACTCTGCCTGGGTTCATTATTTGTCTTGCCATGTCGTCTACCATTGTTTTGAAGTGTTTGTTGTGCCGTGTTGGCCTTTATTTATATTAATAAATACCTTACCTGCATTTGGACCCTGTCTACGTCTGTTCACGCCTTTACCCGGGGCGTCCCGTGACAGAATGAACCCAGCTGTCATGGGTCCAGCAGGAAGGTTGCTTGGCATCCGCCAGGGAGACCGGAGCATTGAGGATTACGTCAGGGACTTCAGAGGATTGGCTCGGCAGACGGCGTTGGAGAAGACCTGCCTCATGGTCTTCTTTCACGGAGGCCTGGCCGAGCCCTTCAAGACCCTGATGCCCTACTGGGACCCCGAGGAGTCGCTGGAGAGTTACATTAACTTGGCTCTGTGGATGAGCGGCTCGGGCCTCAGGGTAGAGTTAGCGGCGGCGCCCGCGGATGTTGTCCCCGAGGCAGCGGAGCTCACTTCAGGCCTCTTCAAAGCGGCGACGCCCGCTGATGTTGTCCCCGAGGCAGCGGAGCTCACTTCAGGCTTCTTCAAAGCGGCGGCGCCCGCTGATGTTGTCCCCGAGGCAGCGGAGCTCACTTCAGGCTTCTTCAAAGCGGCGGCGCCCGCTGATGTTGTCTCCGAGGCAGCGGAGCTCACTTCAGGCTTCTTCAAAGCGGCGGCGCCCGCTGATGTTGTCCCTGAGGCAGCGGAGCTCACTTCAGGCTTCTTCAAAGCGGCGGCGCCCGCTGATGTTGTCTCCGAGGCAGCGGAGCTCACTTCAGGCTTCTTCAAAGCGGCGGCGCCCGCTGATGTTGTCCCCGAGGCAGCGGAGCTCACTTCAGGCTTCTTCAAAGCGGCGGCGCCCGCTGATGTTATCCCCGAGGCAGCGGAGCTCACTTCAGACCCTCCCGAGAGCGCGGCGTTCGCTCACGAAGCTCCCGAGACAGCTGGTCTCGCTCTCAGCGCTCCCGAGGCGGCGGTGCCTGCCTGGTTTGTTCCTCCGGTCCTACCCTGGCCGTTCGCTGGAGTTCCTGTCTGGCTGGAGTCTCCCTGGTCCAACCCTCCGAATCCGCCCCGGTCTCCTGCTCGGCCTCTGTCTCCAGGCCCTCTACCTCTACACGGACCTGGCCCGCCATCCCTCCCCCTGTTTCACCATCCCCCTGTTCCACCTCCCTCCAGACTTTTGCGGTTGATGGAACGTCTGGAAGCCGTTCCTTTAGGGAGGGGTAGTGTCACGAGTCCGGGTTCTGCACTCCTCCCTGGCGCCACAGGAGGCCGCCATCTCCCGTTCTCTCGGACTCATCTCCCATATCACTTACACCTGCCACATAACACACACCTGCCGCATCATCATGACACTCAGGACACCCACAGCTGTTTCCCATTTGTCTCTGACTATTTAGTATCCCCTCTCCCACTACTCTGCCTGGGTTCATTATTTGTCTTGCCATGTCGTCTACCATTGTTTTGAAGTGTTTGTTGTGCCGTGTTGGCCTTTATTTATATTAATAAATACCTTACCTGCATTTGGACCCTGTCTACGTCTGTTCACGCCTTTACCCGGGGCGTCCCGTGACACAGCAATCCAGCAATCCAGCCAGTCAGATAACACCCTACAAGGCAGTGACACTGATTCTAGTTGTGTGTGAAACAAGCATCAGATGGTTAGGAACAGACTGTGGGACTGAGCCTGCCAAACCTCACGCAAATTTTCTGCTTTTTTTTACCCGTATTCATATTCAGATGTGAATGATAAAGGTGAAGAGGTTTTTCAGCGTGTTGTGTGTTTTTGACAGGAACCATCCGAGTGTCTGGAGGAGAGTTTGGTTTTCCCTCAAACTGAATTCAGTCTTAAATCAGAGAATGGAGCGGATGAAGCAGACGCTCCATCAGAAAACCCCGGCAGTCACAATCCCTCTCCTGAGATCCCGCGTATGTGCACCGCTTCAGCCCAGTTACAGTCCACACCAGCGCCGCTTCCAGCAGCAAGCAATGCTTGTGTATTGTTTATGTATCATGCATTAGTGCATTACGTTTTCTGTTTCTGATTACAAATGTGTTCTGTTCCCCAGCATTAAAGAATAGTGCAGACAGGAAGTTCTCGTACCTACAGCTTCCTGTTTCTCTGAAGCTTCTGTACACCATTCTGCAGGTACACGTCTCTCTCGTTTCAGTCAGGCTTGTGCGGCGTTCATGTTTCTCATGAGTCTGCTGCAATGTTTCTTGTAGGAGATGAGTAAGTTTGAGGAGCCAGACATCCTCTTCAACATGCTGAACTGTCTGAAGATCCTGTGTTTGCACGGGGAATGCCTGTATCACGCCAGGAAAGATCACCCTCAGTTCCTGACCTACATACAGGAGAAGATGCTCATCCCCAGGTACCATTATTACAGCAAGCCTACTGTAACTCTCCATGACTAGGGATATGAAGGTATCACATTTTCATATTGCGATTAATTGCTAATGCTTTTATCACGGTAAACGGTATTATCACGATATTGAAATTTAGTTGCAAAAAAGTGTTGTCATAATACAGTATAACAGGTTTAATAACATTTTTCTTATAACAAAAATAACTGAACATTTAAATACAATAAAGCAATACACAAAAATGTATAAAGTAAAAAATGTTACATAGATTAAAGTGCAAAAGAATTATAAAGACCAATAGGTATCACTTTACAATAAGATCTCATTAGTTAACCTTAGTTAATGCATTAACATTATCAATAAGCAATAGCTACATTTGCTACAGAAGTTATTCATCTTTGTAAAAAAATACAACTCTTAGTTCATGTTAGCTCAGGTTCATTAAATAACACAGTGTAAATGAGTCCACTGAAGCCAAGCGTAGTGATGAACCCAAGTGCAGTTTGACAAACGTGAAATCCAAAATCCAAACAAAGACTTGACTTGAACAGACTAGACTCATTGACTGCAGGTTACAACATTAATACACAACAAGAATCAAAGGCAAGGACATGGCTACAGCAAACAAGACTGGACACATGACAAGAATCAACCAATCAGAACATGACACAAAGAACAAGGGAACCAATAGTAAAGAGACATGAGGGCAAGGGACGCATGACACAAACAGGAACCATAACTGAACTTCAAAAGGAAAAAAACAAGACACAGAACCCCAAAACATTTACACACAGTTGCAACTTTTGATTTTAACAACGTGTTGTTAAATATTGGAATTACCTAAGATTAATGAATGCTTTAGAAGAGTTTTCATTGGCAGTTTGCTAACTAATGAATTAACTAATGTTAACTAATGAAGCCTTAATGTAAAATGTGACCGTATAATAACAAATCAAAACATTTTCAGACAATATCTAGGGCATGCTGTAGCGCAGATTAAAATTTTGAAAAGTTTGAAAATAAATGGTAAATAAAATGTGCAATTTGCTTGTGTATCATTGCTCTTTTGTTGGTTTTGATTGCTTCTATTGTCCTCATTTGTAAGTCGCTTTGGATAAAAGCGTCTGATAAATGACTAAATGTAAATGCACATTGTGACCAGTTGATGGGAAAATATTTTCTTAAAATGCATTCAGAGTTCTGAATAATTTGTAATAAATAATTATTCTCTGTATTTTGAAGTGCCCACTATAACAATATCGTGCATATTTATTTTTGTGATATATCGCATTACCGAATACCGGCACATGTCTATCCGTGACTTACAGTTGAAATCATCTGATATTAGAGTCAGTGTTTGTGTGAAGGGCACGTCTCATGTTCAGGGGCTGGTTGTTGTTTGTGTGCAGCCTGTGGTCCATGCTGAGGTCAGAGTTCTGTCAGCTGGCGTCTCTGGCCGTCCCGCAGCTCCTGCACGCGCTCGCTCTGTCCCACGGAGCCGATATCTTCTGGAGGCTCGTCGACAGCAGCTTCAACAGTCAGGACTGGAAGATTCGCTTCGAAGCAGGTCTGACCACACTCTCGTCCGCACCTTGCTGCTCATTTGCTAAAAAGCTTTGCTGCCATGATAAGCGCTGTGGGATTATCTGGAGCTCTTACGGTGATTAACAGCGAGAAGCTGTGACCTTGAGCAAGAGTCAGACATCCTCTGTGTGCGTTCACACACATCACAAACACAAACACGACCTGCGCAGATAAAGAGGATTGAAAGGCTGTTGTGTGACAGGTTCAACATTTACTGCTCGCAGTGTTAGTGTTGTTTGCTACATTAGTCGCTGCTGTAACTAATTTCAGCGTATAAGAGAATTTCAGACACATCATCACTCTGAACTGATATCAGCATCAACTCATGAGTGGGTAAACATCACCAACAATCAAAACTCTGTCAGTAGTAACTACTGGATCTGACAGAAAATCTGCAAATTACTCCCAGAGCTTATATTCAGGGACAGAGATTTGATGCAGCGTCCACAGACCTGAAGATCACAAAGACTCTTGAACATCTGCCAGGAAGAAAACAATAATAACCAGAAATGAATAGACTAAAACCACACTCATCCGTCCACAGAACACGGCCATGATGGCCAATGAAGCCTTTAACAAGAGAGAGTGACTACAATCAATTCACACGCCAGTAGAGTGCCATAGAATATTTGTGACCCTGCAGCACAAAAGCAGTCATCAGTAACACAGGTATATCTGTAGCAATAGCCAACAATACATTGTATGGATCACAATTATACATTTCTCTTTTATGACAAAAATCATTAGGATATTAAGATCATGTTCCATGAAGATATTTAGTAAATGTCCTACTGTAAATATATCAAAACTTCATTTTTGATTAGTAATATGCATTGCTAAGAACTTCATTTGAACAACTTTAAAGGTGATTTTCTCAATATTTAGATTTTTTTGCTCCCTCAGATTCCAGATTTTCAAATAGTTGTATCTCAGACAAATATTGTCCTATCATAACAAACCATACATCAATGGAAAGATTATTTATTCAGCTTTCAGATGATGTATACATCTCAATTTTGAAAAAATTGAAAATGACTGGCTTTGTGGTCCAGGGTCACATATGAGCATGATTAAAAAAAGAAAGAAAAGCACAAGCAGGACAATTATAGAAATGGTGTAGAATCTATTTCTTCTCCAGGTAGCGTAGTTCCTGCAGTGTCTGTCCAAAACCTTTCACATTTTAGAAGGCCTTTCGGTCTGTTCCCACTTTCTATCATCCAAGCAATTGATCCGGTTCATCATCTATACTTACAACCATGAATGAGCTCATTTTTATACATTACACACGAGATAAGTGATTTGTACTCGGACATCATTTTTAATGATTTAGCCCTTATTTATCAAAGGCTTTTTATTTCCAACCACTTGAATGCCTTGCAGATCCTTGTTTTTTATTTATAAGTTACTTTAATTAATGTAGCACACCATTTTTCTGTGTTTCGATGATAATAACAGTAGTTGATGTCATCAGACACCATCAGTGATTGTTGATGTTTGATGATGTTGTTTCTGTTAGCACTGGCAGAATGCTATGAAGTAGTGTCTGTCTCTTTCAGTGGAGCGCGTGGCCGTCCTGTGCCGCTTTCTGGACATCGGCTCGGTCACTAAGAGTCACGTGCTGAAGTATTCTCTGGCTCACGCTTTCTGCTGCTTCTTGGCCAGCATCGAGGACGTGAACCCTGCTGTGGCCACCAGAGCGCGTCTGCTGCTGGACACCATCAAGCGGCCCGCGCTGCAGGTGATAGAGACGTGATCGTACCAGTGTCCCCTCACCTCACGAGCGCAGATGGACAAACGTGTCTTTGTGTGTCCTCCACCAGGGCCTGTGTCTGTGCCTGGACTTCCAGTTTGACACAGTGGTCAGGGACCGGCCCGTCATCCTGAGCAAACTGCTGCTGCTGCACTCGCTCAGACAGGAGATCCCCGCTCTGAGCTGGGAGTTCTTCGTCAACCGCTTCGAGTCGCTCTCGCTCGAGGCCCAGCTGCACCTGGACTGCAACAAAGAGTTCCCTTTTCCTACAAGTGAGTGTGCTTCAGTCAACTGTTCATGTCAGCACATCTACAGCAGTGGCCAAAATGATTAGAACTCTATTATTTTCAGCAGCTAAACATGGTTTTAAGTCAGTTATTTCTATCTTCTGCTGGAGTGTGTCAGTAGGAAATATCAGTTTACATTTCCCAACATTCATTTAGCCATTAATTGTAATAATCCAGTGAGATTTTTGAGATCTGATCTGATCATCATCAGTCTGTCTGCAATGACATGAAGAAACAGAACAAACTGAGACAGACTAAATCCAGAAGAACTGTCTCCAAGACGCTTCAAGAAAGGTCCTACAAAGCTGTTCTGTTTCTTCATGTCATTCCAGACAGACTGGATGATGATCAGATCAGATCTCTGTGTGGGGCACTAAAATCTCACTGCATTATTACAAGTAATGGCTAAATGGATGTTTGAAAATGTAAACTGATATGTGACCCTAGACCAGAGGTCTTCAACCCTGCTCCTGGGGACCCACTCTCCTGGAAAGTTTATTTCCAACCGGCTTCAGCACACCTACCTGCAATTTTCAAGCAGTCTTGAGGAGCTTGATTGGCCGCTTCAGGTGTGTTTGATTGGGTTGTAGCTAAACTCTTCAGGATAGTGACTCTCCGGGAACAGGGTTGAAGACCTCTGCCCTAGACCACAAAACCATTCATAAGGGTTAATTTTTCAAAATTTATATTTATACATCATCTGAAAACCGACTAAATGAGCTTCCCATTGATGTATGGTTTGTTATGATAGGACAATATTTGTCTGAGATACAACTATTTGAAAATCTGGAATCTGAGGGAGCAAAAAAATCTAAATATTGAGAAAATCACCTTTAAAGTTGTTCAAATGAAGTTCTTAGCAATGCATATTACTAAGTTTTGATATTTACGGTAGAAAATTTACAAAACATTTATAGAGCGTGATCTTTACTTAATATCCTAATGATTTTTGTCATTAAAGAGAAATGTATAATTGTGATCCATACAGTGTATTGTTGGCTATTGCTACAAATATACCTGTGTTACTCATGACTGCTTTTGTGCTGCAGGGACACATATTTCCTACTGACACTACAGCAGAAGATAGAAATAACTGACTTAAAACCATTTTTAGCTGCTGGAGATACTATTGTTCTGATCATTTTGGCCAGCACTGTACAGAGTGTGTATGGAGTATGAAGTGGGTTTCTGCAAGGATTAATTCACCCTTCCATATATTAAGGCCTTAAAAAGGTCTTAATTTAGTGCAGAAAGTCATAAATTAATAGTCACCCAAGTCTAACTGAAAATAAGTACAGTACAAATATCTAAATATCCTTAAATCAAGATACATTTGCTTGAGATGCAAAATTAACGTATGAAGTTTTGCTTTCTGACAAACTGAACATAATTAAATTTATGCTTGTAATAAAAACAAATATCTGTCAATTAGGTATTATGAAAACTTGAATTACCTTTGAATTAAGTTTATTTTTCTGAGCCCATTTGTTCTTTTTTTAATCATAAGTTCACTTCATTTTGATGTATTTCTTTTAAAACAAGACTTCTTATGTAATCTTGCGTCTCAAGTAAATGTATCTTGATTTAAGAATCTTATTTGAATTAAAGAACATTTGCACTGGAAAACAAGACAGAAATACTGAGAAGAACATCACTTTTGTTCAGTGTGATCAGAAGATACAGTAACAGTTATTTCTATATTTTTGTGGTTTTGAGCAGAGCTATTAAAGTAAAGTCATGGAGCTCTGTTAGACGATGTATTTTCAGACTGTTAATGCTAATAAAACTCATTGTGTTCTCCTGGACATTTACATTTAAAGAACATATTGGAATATTGTGTTCCCTTCAATTTATTCTTTGCATTTCTTCACTTGGTCTTAAATGTACCTTCATAAAACCTGCAGAAACCCTGAATAAACACCAAGCTGATCATGTCTTGATTTGCTCTGTAAGCGATCACGGCGGTGAGGACTAACGTGGCCAACCTGAGCGATGCGGCCATGTGGAAGATCAGACGCGCTCGCTTCGCCCGCAATCGGCAGAAGAGCGTCCGCTCGTTACGGGACAGCGTGAAGGGTCCGTCCGGGTCCAAACGCACTTTGTCCCTTCCGGAGACTCTGTGCAACAAACTGCGTGAGTGGCCTGAGCTTCTGTTGCTGTGCTCTTCTTCTATCACATGTCTGACACCTCAGAGTCCAGCTGGATTCATGAGAACATCCCACCAGGATCTGTCACACACTTGAGCTCAACAGTGAAATTATTGTTTTGCTCAAACTTTTGTCTCTGAATTCACCAAAGATGTCCTTCACTTTCTGTTTCAGCTCTAAGACTCATAAGACAAGAGCAGTCGGCACCCATACTGGGAAACATGCTAGAGAAAATCCTGTCAGGTGAAGCACACCATCGACAGTCACTCACGACTTAGTAACACAATGAAAATACTGTACATGTATAGTGGTGTTAGGACACACTGTTCGCTTCATCCTTTCAGCATGAGCTGGATATTAATCATCATTTCGTATATATAATTACATTCATCAGTACTTTAGTTGTGCTCAGAATCATCACTCCACCCCAGATCCACGTGTGGTCACCCAAACATCAGCTTAAAGGGGTCCTGTTATGCCTTTTCACAAAGTCTTGATGTTGGGGTGTGTTAGGAAAGGCTTTCATGCTTGATTGTTCAAAAAAATGCATTCTTTTTTGCATATTTTACATGATTGCAGCACCTTTAGTTCCTGTTTCAGTGAAGCCCCTCCTTCTGAAATGTGACCCTGGATCACAAAACCAGTCTTAAAGTGTCAATTTTTCAAAATTGAGATTTATGCATCATCTGAAGCTGAATAAATGATCTTTCCATTGATGTATGGTTTGTTATGATAGGACAATATTTGGCTGAGATGCAACTATTTGAAAATCTGGAATCTGAGGGAGCAAAAAAATCTAAATATTGAGAAAATCTCCTTTAAAGTTGTCCAAATGAAGTTCTTAGCAATGCATATTACTAATCAAAAATTAAGGTTTTATATATTTACGGTAGGAAATTTACAAAATATCTTTATGGAACATGATCTTTACTTAATATCCTAATGATTTTTGGCATAAAAGAAAAATGTATAATTTTGACCCATACAGTATATTGTTGGCTATTGTTGCAAATATATCCCAGCGACTTAAGACTGGTTTTGTGCTCCAGGGTAGAGGTCTTCACGGGTCCAAAAATTCATACCCGAACCCGAAGAGACCCGTAAATGTGCTGCACGGAACCGACCCGGACCCGTATTTTATTTAAAAGTGGGACCCGAACCCGTGCAGACCCGAGAAATGCCTTTAATGTACTACCCGGACCCGACGCAGACCCGACCATTACTCGAAAGTTGGACCCGAACATGGCTGGGAAGACACAGACCCGACACCCGATCACACAGCAAACTGCTATTAAGTCAATAAACAATTTTTATTGTCCTCCGTGAAGACCTCTACTCCAGGGTCACATATATGAAATGGATAAATATGAAAAAGCATAATAGGACCCCTTTAACAAACAATTGTACAGCATCTGTAGAGGAGACTAAAAGCGACACACCTTGTAAACGTGCAGGTGAGAGCTCTCCTCCAGAGGACGACTCCATCATTAGAGATCTGCTGCCGGAGGACGCGGGCATAGACCACCAGACCGTCCACCAGCTCATTATGGTGCTCATGAAGTTCATGGCCAAAGACAAAAGCAGTGCAGAGATGGACATCGCCAGCGCCAAAGCCTTCAACACGGTCAAGCGGCATCTCTACATCCTGCTGGGATATGATCAGCAGATGGGCTGCTTCATGATCACCCCTCAGAAGATGCGCTCCTCCACCTGCTTCAACGCCTTCATTGCAGGAATCTCTCGGGTGAGTCCAGCTCTGTGCGTTCACTATTCCCTGCATTAGGTCACTGATACAGCTCACTTGAAGGAGTGAATGAAAACGAGTGAGTGAATGCACCGGAATAACTGCCACTTTTGCATAGTTTGCTTGCTGTTTAATAATCATTTGAAACGGGCAGCTCCAGTAGGAGGGTTTATCTTGAACTCTGTCATGGAAATTATGTATAAACCCTAATTATACAATTTAAAAATCATTTTACAATGAATTTATACCTGTATTGCGTTGTACGCCGTGGAAGAGCACTTTGTAAAATGAATAGATTCAGCTGCGGGCCCCATCTTCTGGTGAGATGCGGGAATTCATTACAGTGCATTATGGGTATTCTCTAGCCGTTGAGTGCACATCGGTTGTACACTCGTTATTGCTGTGCATTGTGGGATTGAATGAGTGCACTCAATAATGCTCACTAATGTTTCGGACACCACTAAAAATGGCTGTCCCCTCAAAAAGTGCCCTATTTAAGGGTATAGGGGGCGATTTCGGACACAGCCTTTGTGAGGAGCGTGACTGTGTTCCTGACAGATTGCTTTGTGTCTTCAGGTGATGGACTATAACATAGGTCTGGGCAAACAGCTGCTGCCGCTGGTGGTGCAGGTGCTGAAGTACTGCACTTGTCCGCAGCTGAGGCCCAACTTCCAGGAGCCTCCGCGCTGCTCGCTCTGGGCCCTCAAACCTCACACCAGACAGATGTGGCTGAAGACCCTGCTCGTCATCCTCTACAAGGTATTCACCCTAACTGTGGCCAGGCTGCTGAGATATCTCTGTATATAGCTCTATATCTGTGGGATTTCTGTACATTCTTAACAGAGTTATATACATTATTATTATAGGCCTAAAACATACTAAGAAATCAAAATGACTCATTTCAAACAATATATGAAACTTGTTCTGCACATTTTCTGTATTCATTGCCATGCAAAACTCTGCCCCACAAAGTTATGGGCTTAATATTTGGGTTAGTAGTAGTTTATTTATCCCAAATGTAGCTTTTTGTGAATAGATATATTTATTGGGAATTTGAAATGTGCAAGTGCAATAGAAGCATTAACAAATTCCCTTTTTCTGAAATAACAATGAACAAAAACAGAAAAAAGGAAAACAACAGAAACTCAAGCTATCAAAATCCCACATGCAGCTTTGTAAACCGAATGGGAATTTTCAGTATAAATAAACAGACTGACCACTTTTAATTTTAAGGCTGCAGTCTGTAACTTTTATGTGTTCAAAATTCACTAAATTTATATTATAAGCAAATATACCATGAATCCATTTTTCAAACCTTGTTCTTGGCTTATTCTGAATCACTACGGTACACCTATAATAAGTGTTTATATTCAGACTATTTTAGACTGGTTCGGGTAGGTAGTCAAGTCACTATTATTTGTATAGCGTTTTTAACAATGCAAATTGTGTCAAAGCAGCTTTACATCAGCTTCATATAAAGCTGGATGGCTTTATATCAGCTTTACAGTATATAGACAGGGAAATAGTTTGTCATAAATAGTGTCATTCTCCTCTGGCCAGACAAAATCAGCAGTTTAAATCTAGTCTGAAGCAAAATCAGATTGTGCAAAGGACTCATCTGGTTCCTGTGGTCTTGTCCCGATGGCCGTCTTGGAGACAGGGTCTTCACTGGGGATCAGTCTCTGGGGCTCATCTAGGTGTCCTGCTGTAGAGGTCATCTCTAGGTGCTGATCCGCCATCTGATCTGGATACAGTCTGGATCTGGGTGGCTGCGGTGACCTCGGAATAAGAAAGAAACAGACTAATATTAGCATAGATGCCATTCTTCTAACAATGTAACAAGTACATCGGGTGTTTTGGGAAGTGTTCCCGGTTTCCGGTTGATCTAATTAATGCAGCCTAACAATCCTTTAACGGATTTGAATTATAGAAATGTGATAGTGTGTTATGTGTAAGCCAGGTTAAAGAGATGGGTCTTTAATCTAGATTTAAACTGACAGAGTGTGTCTGCTTCCAGAACAGTGTTAGGTAGATTGTTCCAGAGTTTGGGCGCTAAATAGGAAAAGGATCTGCCCCCCGCAGTTGATTTTGATATTCTAGGTATTATCAAATGGCCAGAGTTTTGAGATCGCAGCGGACGTGAAGGACTATAATGCGATAAGAGCTCGCTCAAATACTAAGGCACCAAACCATTCAGGGCTTTATAGGTAATTAGCAAGATCTTAAAATGTAGACAATGTTTAATAGGGAGCCAGTGCAGTGTTGACAGAACCGGGCTAATGTGGTCATACTTCCTGGTTCTAGTAAGAACTCTAGCTGCTGCATTTTGAACCAGCTGGAGTTTTATTAAATGTGCCGAACAACCACCCAATAAACTTTATAAAGCATTACATGAATTAATGTTTCTGCATTTGACATTGAGAGCATAGTTCGTAATTTAGATATATTTTTAAGATGGAAAAATGCAGTATTACAAATGCTAGAAACATGTTTTTCGAAAGAAAGATTGCTATCAAAACGTACACCTAGGTTTCTAGCTGATGACAAAGAATTTACAGAGCAACCATCAAGTATTAGACAGTGATCTAGGTTATTACATGCCAAAGTTTTTGGTCCAATAATTAACACCTCTGTTTTTTCAGAATTTAGCAGTAAGAAATTGCTAGTCATCCAGTTTTTGATATCAACTATACATTCTGTTAGTGTTTCAAATTGGTAAGTTTCATCGGGTCGCGAAGAAATATAGAGCTGGGTATCATCAGCATAACAGTGAAAGCTAGCACCATGTTTCCTAATGATATCTCCCAAGGGTAACATGTAAAGCATGAAAAGTAAGGGACCAAGTACTGAGCCTTGAGGTACCCCATACTGCACTTGTGATTGGTGTCTTCATTTATTGCCACAAATTGATGGCGGTCAAATAAGTACGATTTGAACCATGCCAGTGCACTTCCTCTAATGCCAACATAATTTTCTAGTCTATTTAAAAGAATGTTGTGGTTGATAGTGTCGAACGCAGTGCTAAGATCCAGTAGCACTAATAGAGCGATACAACCATGATCAGATGATAAAAGCAGGTCGTTTGTAACTCTAATGAGAGCAGTCTCAGTACTATGATATGGTCTAAAACCTGGCTGGAAATCCTCACATATATAATTTTTCTCTAAGAAGGAACATAGTTGTGATGATACCACCTTTTCTAATATCTTTTACAGAAAAGGGAGATTCGAGATCGGTCTGTAATGAATTAATTCTTTAGGGTCAAGTTCTGTTTTTTTAATTAGAGGCTTAATAACAGGTACCGCTGCAGAGTAGTACCTGTGTGATTCATCATAGACATAAACAGAGAGAAGTAGATCCGGCTACAATGTTCTTCCGCAAGACACATGCAGTTCTGTTTATTAACCGCTAGAGCGCCAAAAGTTACGGACTGCAGCTTTAAGAAATTAATTTAGGGATTTTATTAGTGAAAAGACGTCTTGAGACCACGGCCAGGTCAAAGCTATGAAAACAAAATCACAGTGTTACATTTTCATGGCAGGAGTCCATCAAATTTTCTTGCTCTGGGACCTGTACAATCCTAGTTATGCCACTCACTACACATTACGTGTGAATAAACCAAACATTAGAGTTCAATGTAATAGTTACTGGAAGAGAGATAAATCTATCATTGGAGCAGAATTTTTTTTCAGTGGATTTATTAGGACTAAAATATTTTTTACTGTGATGAATTACAGGTACTTGAATAAAGTGATTATTTTTGCTCTCTGTTCAGAGCCGCTCCTATAGACACACACGAGAACAACAGGACATCAAGTGAAGTCAGTATAATGCATATTTGTTTTGGTCACAACCAGGATCGATTTCCTCAAGGTCTAGAAAGTTCCTGGAAACTATATACGGAATGCCATCAAACAACTGTCCGTTGGTTTCTCTTCTACTTGAAAGCAAACAGTGATCTCCCCTGTGAAAAAGAAAACCAGTAGAAAGAACATGAATCTTATTTGTCTAAAAACATCTAAAAACACTGGTTCAGTGTTGCATCTTCAGTAGAAAAGTTGTGGTTTCATTTTTGTTCCACTCTGTTTTAACTCAGACAATCTTGGTGTAAGTAACTGTAGTCTTCTTGATCATAAATTCAGGGATCTTGGCATCTTCTTCACTGTGTGTTGCTGTGTTTCAGTATCCATACAGAGATATGGACATGAGTAAAGACGTGGTGCTCCATCTGATCCACATCACCATCAACACGCTGAATGCTCAGTACCACAGCTGCAGGTCGCACGTGTCTGCAGGCCCGCTGTACAGCGACAACTCCAACATCAGCCGCTACAGCGAGAAGGAGAAAGGTACAGATCGCACTCGGCATCACAGGAACGGTTAGTGACGTGCTGTAGCTTAACGGCCTGTGCTTCCCTGTGTAGAGGAGGACAGCGTATTTGACGAGTCGGACATCCACGATACTCCGACTGGAGCGAGCAGTAAGGAGTCGCAGACCTTCTTCGCCCGTCTGAAGAGGATCGGCGGCAGCAAGTCTGTCAAGTACCAGCCTGTGGAGCTCAACGCTCAGAGAAGTGCGTGCGTGTATTGACAACAAATAATATCTCAAGATTTTCTGGGATTCTATCAATAATAATTAGACAATATTTTGCTGAGTGTTATTGTGCTGGTATCTTAAACTGACTTCTTAAGTTTCTCATATTCTTCATATTCTGTGTGATGGTCAGTTCACACTGATAGAAATGAATCCTTTTCAATAAGTTTAAATAGATTTTTACCTTTAATGGGCATTTTTACCTTTATAAAAGTATATTTTCTAAAAGTGTGCATGATCTTTTATGTCAAATTCTTACGTTTAATCAGTGAATTAGAAAAATAAGACAAGACATTTGCTGTTAGCACCAAACAAATGAAATCAGTATCAACAAAATTCATCTTTGCAATGCAGAAGAAACACAGAAGCTGCGTCTGAAGTGGGGTTTAGATGTGTTTACACACTGTTTAATGCAGGAAATTTATGTATTTAACCTGCAGTTACAAATGCATAAATTATGTTTTTATGTATTAAACATAAAACACTGATATTTGAAATTATTTAAATAATAAAAAGATACTTAAAATGGTAGATTAAAACCGCCAGTATGTGGCAGCAAGTCACTGTTAATAAGTGAGTCATTGCGATTGAACCGAATCATTTAAACGGTTGATTCATTCAGGAACGAAACACCGTCATGTTGCTCAAAGACTCTAAACAGTGCTGTGGCTGTTTGGAATTATTTTTGTTGGAGAAATAGAGCAAAAACAGGCAATATGATGTCTAAAACGCAAGTCTCTTAATTAACTTCTTGTTTATTGAACTGTTGAAAAAAAAAAAAAAAATCAATATCACATTTGTAATCATGGTAATTTTTGGAGAAGAAAACGGCAATCTTTGTGTGAAATTGATTAACTAGCCTATATGAAGTGTTATAAATATGTACATTTTCTGCCCCCATGTCTTGAATCAATCAATCAATAATAATAATTTTATTCCGGCCCTCACAGACAAATTTTCTCAAAATAAATAAAAATACATAGTTACTGAAAAAGGTGTAGGCAGAAGCCTTGCTTATTATGCCTACTGTAACGGGGTGAAGGATCACACGACAAGATAGAGTCAGTGAAACAAGTCCCCGGAGGGTGGCTTTATTTACAGGACGTGCTGGTGCAAAGTGACGTGCTCCGTGCGGTGCTTTTCCGTGTCTCCTTGTGTGGTCCCCAAGCGTGATCCCTTGTGGTGATGCTCTCGTGGTTGGGCAGGCCGGTCACACGCTGCTTTCTGGGAAAGAGAAGATAGCAAGGCATTAGTTGTGGAGCCGTCAGGAGATCTCTCCCCGTAGTGTGTCTCACAGCGGCTTTTGAGGCCGGAGGTTAATTGATCTCAGGTGTGGCCGGCCTGCCGGTGATGGTGCACAGGTGTTTCTCTTTCGTTTCCAGGGCGACGCTGACGAGCGCTCGGGACACGCGTCACACTCCCCCCCCCCCCTAAGCGTTGTCCTGGTCCTGCGAGACAAAGGGGAGATTAGGGGTGGATGGGAGGTGAACCCTGGCAGACCTGCGAAAGCTGCCCAGACCCGGGAGAGTCCGTCCGCGTTGGCGTTGGCCGACCCCGCCCGATGTCGTACGACGAAGTGGAAGTCCTGGAGCGCCAGGAACCATCGAGTCACTCTTGCGTTGGTATCCTTAGCTCGTGCCATCCACTGTAGGGGAGCGTGGTCAGTGATGAGGGTGAATTTGCGTCCGAGGAGATAGTACCTGAGCTCCAGGACCGCCCACTTGACGGCCAACGCTTCCCGTTCGACTGTGGCGTAGCGACGCTCTGCTGGGGTCAGCTTTCGACTGATGTAGACCACCGGATGTTCCTCACCGTCCACTACTTGGGAGAGGACCGCTCCCAATCCGGTGTCAGATGCATCGGTCTGTAGGAGGAAGGGACAGCCGAAATCCGGGGCCCGTAATACGGGCTCTGAGGTGAGCGCTGTTTTTATCTGTTGAAACGCCTGGGCCACCTCGGGGCTCCATGAGACCTTTTCCGGCTGTCCCTTCCGGGTCAGGTCTGTCAGGGGGGCCGCTAAGGAGGAGAAGTTAGGGATAAAACAGCGATAATATCCCGCCAACCCCAAAAAAGCCCGTACCTGAGTCTTGGTGGTGGGTCGCGGAGCTGAGGGGATGGCCGTCACTTTCTTTTCCTGAGGTCTGACCAAGCCCCGACCCACCTGGAAGCCCAGGTACTTGGCTTCGCACAGGGCAAGATGGCACTTCCGGGGGTTGGCGGTCAGTCCAGCCCGTCGTAGCTCCGTTAGCACCCTCCGTAGGCGCTCCAGATGTTCCTCCCAGCTCTCTGAGTGGATGACAACGTCGTCTATATAGGCAGCAGCATAGGTCTGGTGGGGCCGCAGCAGGATGTCCATCAGGCGTTGGAAGGTCGCTGGGGCCCCGTGAAGGCCGAAGGGAAGAACCCGGTACTGCCAGTGGCCGCTAGGGGTCGAGAAGGCGGTTTTAGCTTTGGCGTCCTCTGTCAGTGGCACCTGCCAGTATCCCTTGGTGAGATCCAAAGTTGAAATATACCGGGCTCTCCCCAGACGTTCTATCAGCTCATCCACTCGAGGCATGGGGTAGCTGTCGAATTCGGAGACCTCATTCAGACGGCAGTAGTCGTTACAGAAACGGAGGGTGCCATCAGGCTTCGGTACCATGACGATGGGGCTGGACCATGGGCTGCGAGACGGTTCGATTACCCCTAACCTCAGCATCTCCTGTATACCTTCCTCGATGGCGTGTCGCCGAGCCTCCGGGACACGATAGGGCCGCTGCTTGACAACGATTCCTGCTGGTACTCTGACATCGTGCTGAATGACGTTGGTCCGTCCCGGCAGGGGGGAGAACACATCGGCGAACTGACTGACCAGACATTGTAGCTCCTTCTTCTGGGCCGCCGAGAGGTGGGGGTTGACGTCGACAACCACGGGGTCCGAGGTGGCAAGGGCAGCGACCTGGGCTCCAGTTCCCACCCAGCATTTCAAGAGGTTGACATGATATAGCTGGTCTTCCTTCCTGCGTCCGGGCTGGCGGACTCGATAGGTGACGGGTCCAATTCTCTCGGTCACCGTATAGGGCCCCTGCCACGAGGCCAAGAACTTGCAGGCGGACGTTGGGACCAGAACCATTACGTGGTCACCCGTCTGGAACTCCCGTGGCTGGGCGGCCCGGTTGTAATGGCGTTGTTGGGCTTGTTGAGCTTTTACGAGATGTTCCCGTACCAACGGCATCACTCTGTCGATCCTCTCCCTCATGTCTCGGACATGCTCGATAGTGGAACGGTGCGTGGCCGGTTGCTGCTCCCAGGCTTCCTTTGCCACATCCAAAAGACCCCTCGGTTGGCGGCCAAATAAGAGCTCGAAAGGCGTGAAGCCGGTGGAAGCCTGGGGTACTTACCGGATTCCAAAGAGCACATATGGCAGCATTTTGTCCCAGTCACGTTTGTCTTCGGCCGCTACGCGTCGGAGCATCCGCTTGAGCGTTTGGTTAAACCGTTCCACTAAGCCGTCGGTTTGGGGGTGATAGACAGAGGTCCTGATCTGTTTCACTTGGAGGAGGCGACAGAGGTCCGCCATTAGCCGGGACATGAACGGCGTGCCCTGGTCGGTCAGTATCTCCGCTGGGATGCCGACTCGGCTGCTGAGCAGGAACAGCTCCTGAGCAATGGCCTTGGATGTGGCCTTGCGGAGGGGAATGGCCTCGGGGTATCGGGTGACATAGTCGACTATCACCAGTATGTGTTCGTGCCCCCGACCGGACTTTGGCAGCGGCCCTATGAGATCCATCCCGATGCGCTCGAAGGGCACCTCGATGATGGGCAGCGGAATCAGCGGACTGGGGGGAGGTGTCCGTGGCGCGGTTCGTTGACAGGTCGGGCAGGCTTGACAAAATCTTTTCACATCGGCCTCCAGGCCCGGCCAGTGAAAACGATCCCGTATGCGCTGGGTGGTGTTTTGGGCTCCCAGATGTCCGGCCATCGGGTGTGTGTGTGCTAGTTCCAGCACCACTGCAGTCTTGGACCGCGGCACCACCAGCAGCTTTCTTTCCTCCCCCCTCCGCTGGGCGACACAGTACAGCAGGCCATTCTGAACCACAAAATGAGGGACTGGGCGGGGGCCCGGTTGCACCTCTTTTCCCTCGAGTACCCTCACTTGTGCCCAGCAGTGTTTTAGGCGGTCGTCCCCGAGCTGCTCTTTTGCGAACGCGCCCCCTCCCGTCACCTGCTGGAAGACATCAAAATAGAGATTAGAACTGTGGGAGGGGGACTCACCGTCTTTAGCGCTGTCCGTCGTTAGCAGCACGGGGCGGTCGCGGGCACTGCGTCTCCGTCTCTGATGGTGGCGGCTCCCGGCTGGCTGGGCGGCGGCTGCGAGGAGTTGGTCTAAGCCGGGCCAGTCCCTTCCCAGGAGGAGGGCACGGGCAGGTCCTTCACAATCCCCACTTCTACTGGCCAGCCCCCCTGGGCCGCAGAGATGTTCACTCGCCGGACGGGGACCTGACGTGTGTCTCCGTGAACACAGGTGATGGCTAGGGTAGCCTTTGACTCAGCCCGCGGGGGTAGGACGGAGGGCTGGACGAGGCTCACGGCGCTGCCAGAGTCGAGGAGGGCTAGGAACGGCCGTCCGTTCACCTTTACTTTGGTCCGTGGTGCCGCCCGGGGTGGTTCGCGGTGGACTGCGCAGCCGGCCAGCCAGGCCCTATTGGGTGACCGGGGGGCCTCGGTAGGCATGGGTTCATCCTGGGGCCCGGGAGCCGCCGGCCTGCTTACCGGTCGCATGGTGCCCTCCGGCGTGCGCCGCTCCTGGACCACCCTCAGAGGAAACGGTGGCACTCGCTCTCCAGCCTCTCGATGTTGGGTGGCCTCCGCCAACTCGATGGCCTCAACGAGCTCTTCAGTGGTGAGCGGATTCCTCATGCCAGCTGCCAGCCGGAGTGGGTGTGGGAGAGCCCTCAGCAGTTTATCGATGATGACCCGTTCGGCGACTTGGCGTGCGGTGGGACCCCCAGCAAGCAACCAGTGGTGGGACAGCCGCGTGAGATCGGCGGCTTGAGCGCGGGCGGGAAGCCGTGATTTATACTCCCAATCCTGGAAGAGCTGCGCCGCGCAGACTGGTGAGAGACCAACTCGGGCAAGGACTTCTCTCCGTAATTCGTCATAAGATTCACTCTGGTCCGGGGTCATCGCGAAATACGTGCGCTGCGCTTCTCCAGTCAAGAGAGGGGCTAAAATCCGCGCCCAGTCCTCTCGCGGCCAATCTTCCCGAACTGCGATGGCCTCAAACATCTGGAGGTAATTTTCCACGTCGTCATGGGCCGTCATCTTAGGCAGCAGCTGAGTGGCTTGTGCCCGGGGATCCGGCAGCGGCACTCGTTGGGCAGCGTCAGCGCGGAGGGCGAGGAGCTCCCGCTCGGTTTCGCCCTGGCGGGATGCCATGTGCTCCACAATTTGCTGTTGGCGGATGCTCACCTCGGTTAGATGTTTCAACAATTCTTCCATCATGGAGAGGCTGGGAGGAGTGGCCACCTAGAACAGAGGTAAGATGGTAAAAACCAAAAAGGTGAGAAGAAAAAAAAACAGAAAAAAAATCAAGAGTCAGTCTTTGCTCCGGCAGAAGTGCTTGTCGGTGATCCTTCACTGATCTGCTCGCATTCTCCACCAGTGTAACGGGGTGAAGGATCACACGACAAGATAGAGTCAGTGAAACAAGTCCCCGGAGGGTGGCTTTATTTACAGGACGTGCTGGTGCAAAGTGACGTGCTCCGTGCGGTGCTTTTCTGTGCCTCCTCGTGTGGTCCCCAAGCGTGATCCCTTGTGGTGATGCTCTCGTGGTTGGGCAGGCCGGTCACACGCTGCTTTCTGGGAAAGAGAAGATAGCAAGGCATTAGTTGTGGAGCCGTCAGGAGATCTCTCCCCGTAGTGTGTCTCACAGCGGCTTTTGAGGCCGGAGGTTAATTGATCTCAGGTGTGGCCGGCCTGCCGGTGATGGTGCACAGGTGTTTCTCTTTCGTTTCCAGGGCGACGCTGACGAGCGCTCGGGACACGCGTCACACTACCCTTTATACATAATTAACTGGGCGACACTTTTCACTAAGTTAACACAAAATAAACAATATTACAAAAACATTTCCCAAAATGTACAAACATAATTTAAAACAAACCTTATAATACACACTCCAGCTATTACTTCAATTTTTTAACAATACAACCACAATTTATTAATACTGTCATATAATTGTTTATCACCTTATTTTTATAAATTTTCTTAAATTGGCAAAGTGAATTCCATACTTTTAGTTCTTCATCACATTTATTCCATAGATTTACCCCTTTAACAGATATGCCCCTACTTTTTGCATTAGATTTTGCCCTTTTCCGAACATATACAATCCTCTTAAATTATACTGACTTTCTCATATTTTGAACAGCCTATGAATACAATTTGGAAGTAAATTATTATAAACTTTGTACATTAACTGTAAAGTATATTAATCAACTAAATCTACAAATTTTAATGCATGTAAATTAATAAACAATTTATTTGTTGGTTTGTAATAATCAACCCTTTTAACAATCCTAATAGCTTTCTTTGGTAACATATATATTGAATTTAAATTGGTTTTATATGTGTGACCCCACACCTCCACACAATAACTAATGTATGGAACTATGAGTGCACAATACAATATAAAGTTTTTTAGTTCAAAATGTTTTATTCTGTTTAATATTGCAATGGATTTGGACATCTTTGTTTTTACATTATTAATATGTGATTTTCAACATAATTTATGATCAATTATAACACACAAAAATGGATGTTCGTAAACTCTTTCTATTTCCTCATTATTAATCATTAGTTTCACTTTATTGTTACTTTGTCGATTACTGAATATTATAAACTTTGTTTTACTTAAATTCAGTGAAAGTCTGTTATCATCAAACCATTTTTTGAAAACCCTCAATTCGATTTCCACTGTATTCAGAAGCTGTTCCAAACTTTTCCCAGAACAATATAAATTAGTATCATCAGCAAACCAAACCATTTTTAATACTTTAGACACTTATATCAAATATCATTTACAAATACAGTACAAACAACTTAGGGCCTAGCTCCGAACCTTGTGGAACACCACAAGTATCTTTCATTAAATCTGATTTTACATTATTAATTTGAACAAATTGATATCTATCATCAAGGTAACTCTTTATCCATGCAAAAGCTTTCCCTCTTATACCAAATCTCTCCAGTTTTATCATTAATAATCCATAATTAATAGTGTCAAAAGCTTTTTTTAAATCTAGGAACACCACCACAGTATATTCATTATGATCCAATGAAGAAGAAATCTCTTCTACCAGTTCCATCACAGCTATTGAGGTTAAAACCATAATGATGATCACTCAATAATTTGTGTTGATCTATAAAATTATCAAGCCTGCGCACAAATATTTTCTCTAAAATTTTCGAAAACTGGGAAAGAAGAGAAATTGGTCTGTAGTTGGAAAAACAGTGACGATCTCCATTTTTAAAAATAGGAATAACTTTAGCTGTTTTCATATTATTAGGGAATATTCCTGTTAAAAAGGACTGATTACAAATGTGTGTAAATGGTTTTACTATATGTTCTATAATATTTTTTATTAATAATTTAATGGTTAATAATAAAATGTTTTGGCATAATTACAATTAGTGGAATATTTATTCTTACAGTTGTTAACAATGTCAAGTATTTCTTTTTCATCAACTCCCCTTATAAACATTGAATAATCATTACTGGAAATATTCATTTAATCTATCCTATCCCCAGTTCTTTGCTTCACGATCACTTTTGCTAAATTGCTCCCAATATTTACAAAATACTCATTAAGTTCATTGACAATGTCATCCATTTTATTTATACTTAATTTATCATCATTAACAAAATAATTTGGGTAATCAACTTTTCCAGTATTCTTTTTAATTATACTTTAATTATACTTTTAAGTACTTTCCATGTTGTTTGTATATTATTCTTATGCTTGTCCAATAATTTATTATAATAGTCCTTTTTACTAAATCTTATAATACTTATTCACTTAATTTTATATATCTTGTATTTATTTTCCGCTTGTATAGTTCTAGTTGCTATAAATTTCCTGTATAATGCATTTTTCTTTTTACATGCTTTCTCTACTCCCTTAGTAATCCATGGTTTGTCCTAATTTTTTTTTTTTTTTGCTTCTTTACAGTCCTCTTAAACAATGTTTTTCATATTTTTCGATTGATATGGACAAAAAAGCATCATAAGCACTATTAGGATCTTTACTTGCATAAACCTTGCTCCAATTTTGATTATTTAAGTCCTCACTGAGAGCAGCAATGATTTCTGGTGTTCTATATCGAATTAATTTAAAACTATTTTGCTCAGGTACTGAGGAGCTAAGCCATTCAGGGCTTTATAAGTAGTTAACAAGATTTTAAAATCTATACAATGTTTGATAGGGGGCCAGTGCAGTGTTGACAGAACTGGGCTAATATGGTCATACTTCCTGGTTCTAGTAAGAACTCTAGCTGCTGCATTTTGAACCAGCTGTAGTTTGTTGATCAAGCGTGCAGAACAACCACCCAATAAAGCATTACAATAATCTAACCTTGAGGTCATAAACGCACAAATTAGCATTTCTGCATTTGACGTTGAGAGCATAGGTCGCAATTTAGATATGTTTTTTAGATGGAAAAACAGTGAAAAACATAACAGTGAAAGCTAACACCATGTCTCCTGATAATATCTCCCAAGGGTAACATGTAAAGTGTGAAAAGTAATGGCCCTAGTACTGAGCCTTGAGGTACTTCGTACTGCACTTGTGATCGATATGATACCTCTTCATTCACTGCTACGAACTGATGACGTTCAGATAAGTACGATTTGAACCATGCTAAGGCACTTCCACTAATGCCAACAAAGTGTTCTATTCTATTCAAAAGGATGTTGTGGTCGATAGTGTCGAACGCAGCTCTAAGCTCCAGTAGCACTAATAAAGAGATACAACCACGATCAGATGATAGAAGCAGGTCATTTGTAACTCTAATAAGAGCAGTCTCAGTACTATGATATGGTCTAAATCCTGACTGGAATTCCTCACAGATACCATTTTTGTCAGTCCTCTGTTGAGTGTGTTATGTGTTCCTGCCTCTTGTGCCCTTATTTGGTTTGTTTCCTGTCCTTGTCTGATGTAATCATTAGTTTATTCGTGTCTAGCCGTTTCCATTAATTTACCTGTGTATTTATAGTCCTGTCTGTGTAGTGCCATTTCATCTGGTCTACTCGTTACTCCCCGGTGTTTGATGTCTGTGTTTGCCTTGCCTTGTCCTGCCCTGTCTTCAGTAAAGTATGTTATTTGAGTTACGACGTGTTCCTTGTTCCTCCCTGCTGTGTGCACCGTGACAGAAGACCAGACCTATACAGTAAGCGTCGTTCCTTCACTTCGTTTTGTTTTGTCCAAGTTTTTCTAGCGTTTTTTTTGTTTTGTGTTTCACTCACCGTCCGCGGCTCCCCCAAGTCATGCCGGCCGCTCACTCCAGCCTGCCGTTCGAGGGAGGTGAGGCCGCCGTCCGCGGATCACCGAGCCCGCCGGTCGCTGGAGAGGAGGCTGCCGTTCGCAGGAGATCTACGCCGCGGTCGGTGGGGAAAGCCCACCCACCGTCCGCGGCTCCCTGAGTCAAGCCTGCCGGATCGCCACTGACTCAATGCCCGCCAGATCGCCGCTGACTCAATGCCCGCCGGATCGCCGCTGACTCAATGCCCGCCGGATCGCCGCTGAGTCAAGCCCGCCGGATCGCCGCTGAGTCAAGCCCTCCGGATCGCCGCTGACTCATACCCGCCGTTCGCGGGGTATCACGCCACCGTCCGCGGCTCCCGGACCCCGCCGTTCGCGGGGTATCACGCCGCCGTCTGCGGCCCGTCTAGTTGCTGTTTCGCGGGGAAGGCCAACCCGCCATCTGCGGTCATTCGGCCCGTCTCCGGCTGTGGCTTCTTCCAGCCCGCCGGTCCCTGCCGTTGAGTGTCTGGTCAAGCCAGCCGGCTGCTGCCGTTATTTTCATGCCGGCCGGCTGCAGCCGTATTTGACCAGACAGTGACCGTGGTCTTTTTAACTTTCCATTTCATTTGGTCCCGGGACCCTGATACCCCCAAGCAGCCCCATGGAAATTGGGGGGGGGGGGGGGGGGGTAGAAGGGTTCTGGCAGGAGTGGCCGGGCCGAGGCCATGGGCATGAGGACCACCTGCCATGGCCTCCTGAGCTACACCTCGGCCTGCGGCCTTCTGTTCCGCGCTGGAGGCCGTTCGGTGTGTGTTTCTGTGTCTGTCCTGAGGGGCCTCCAGAGCGCCCACCCCCCCTCCCTGATGGAACTGAGTTTCGGGAGGGGGGAGTTATGTCAGTCCTCTGTTGAGTGTCTCATGTGTTCCTGCCTCTTGTGCCCTTATTTGGTTTGTTTCCTGTCCTTGTCTGATGTAATCATTAGTTTATTCGTGTCTAGCCGTGTCCGTTAATTTACCTGTGTATTTATAGTCCTCTCTGTGTAGTGCCATTTCGTCTGATCTACTCGTTACTCCCCGGTGTTTGATGTCTGTGTTTGCCTTGCCTTGTCCTGCCCTGTCTTCAGTAAAGTATGTTATTTGAGTTACGACGTGTTCCTTGTTCCTCCCTGCTGTGTGCACCGTGACAATTTTTCCCTAAGAAGGAATATAATTGTGAGGATATTACCTTTTCTAGTATCTTTGACAGAAAAGGGAGATTTGAGATCGATCTGTAATTAACTAGATCTTTGGGGTCAAGTTGTGGTTTTTTAATGAGAGGCTTAATTATAATAATTCATTAATTAATAATAATAATTAGTTACATTTATATAGCGCTTTTCTGGGTACTCAAAGCGCTTTACATAGAAGGGGGGGAATCTCCTCAACCATGGCCAATGTGCAGCATCCACCTGGATGATGCGACGGCAGCCATATTGCCCCAGAACGCCCACCACACACCAGCTTATTGGTGGAGAGGAGACAGAGTGATGAAGCCAATCAGTGTATGGGGATGATTAGGAGGCCATGATGGTCAGAGGCCAGGGCCAGGATGCCGGGGTTACACCCCTACTATTTTTCGAAGGACATCCTGGGATTTTTAATGACCACAGAGAGTCAGGACCTCTGTTTAACGTCTCATCCGAAGGACGGGTGCTTTTTACAGTATAGTGTCCCCGTCACTACACTGGGGCGTTAGGACCCACACAGACTGCAGGATGAGCACCCCCTGCTGACCTCACTAACACCTCTTCCAACAGCAACCTAATTTTCCCAGGAGGTCTCCCATCCAGGTACTGACCAGGCTCAACCTTGCTTAGCTTCAGTGGGCAACCAGTCTTGGGCTGCAGGGTGATTTGGCTGCACTATTATAATTATAGCCAATTTGAAGGTTTTGGGGACATATCCTAATGACAATGATGAATTAATAATAGCCAAAAGAGGATCTATGACTTCTGGAAGCAGCTCTTTTAGTAGTTTAGATGGAATAGGGTCTAACATACATGTTGTTGGTTTGGATGATTTAACAAGTTTATACAATTCTTCCTCTCCTATAGTAGCGAATGAGTGGAATTGTTCTTCAGGGGATCTATAGTGCAATATCTGATGCAATACTGTAGCTGACGGCTGCATGATTACAATTTTATCTCTGATAGTATCGATCTTGGAAGTAAAGTAGTTCATAAAGTCATTACTGCTGTGCTCTTGGGAAATGCCAACACACCTGTTGATACTTTATTTTTCGTTAATTTAGTGACTGTATTGAATAAATACCGGGGGTTATGTTTGTTTTCTTCTAGAAGAGACGAAAAGTAATCAGATCTAGCAGTTTTTAATGCTTTTCCGTAGGATAGGGTACTTTTCCGCCATGCTATACGAAATACCTCTAGTTTTGTTTTCCTCCAGCTGCGCTCCATTTTCCGGGCTGCTCCCTTTAGGGTGCGAGTGTGCTCATTATACCACGGAGTCAGACTGTTTTCTTTGATCTTCCTTAAGCGTAAAGGAGCAACTGTATCTAAAGTGCTAGAAAAGAGTCCATAGTTTCTGTTACATCATCAAGTTTTTCTACGCTGTTGGATATGCTGAGGAATTGAGATAAATCAGGAAGATTACTTACAAAGCAGTCTTTTGTGGTAGAAGTGATGGTTCTACCATACTTGTAACAAGGTGTAGAATTTACAGTTTTAGCTATATGGAGTTTACACAAGACTAGATAATGATCTGAGATATCATCGCTTTGCTGCAGAACAAAAATTCCTTATCAATGTCCATCATATCGATAATCCTTTTGAGTCCATATGAATATTCCTTCACACAGTCTTCACTTACCCATACTGATCCAATTCATAGCGTTCTCTTATAGTGTGTTCTTTAGCTTCTTCAGGAGTTCCATTTAGCCGTATCATCACTTTGCAATTTCTTGTCCATGTAGATTGTATCTTGTTTTGTTTCCTCAATGCGTGCACGTCTGGCGATGTCAGCATTCTTTTTTGTAAGATGTTCACTTTGGTACACTCCCGTACCCTTCAACTTCTTTGCCTGCCCCTCAGTAACTCGGCTTTATGTTTCCGATTCACAAACCGAACAATTATTGCAGACTTTGCTCCGCCATTCCTTCGTGGAAGGGTATGACAGGCCACAACATTATCGCTCTGAATGATCATATTCTGGCCTTCAAAGAACTTGATTACTTGCTTTTCCAATGTTTGTAGTTCCTCTGGTAGGGCGCCTTCACCGTCTCTGTCTCTAGCCTGGCATACGTCCAGTGCTTTGTTTCCAGTCCGCATATAATTAAATCCTCCATTCTTGTATATTGCTCCAGCTTGTCAATCCTTCTCTCCAGTCCTTCAATTTTCTTGTCCTTCTCTTTCACAAGGTTCTTCAGTTGTTTAACTTCATCCATCAGATCAAGTAGCATAGTTTGTTGGTTAGCAACTTTGCTCAACTCGTCCAACATGAAGTTTAGGGATTTTCTTATCTCCTCCAACTCATCTTCAACCACGCTGCTGATTTTCTTCGGTGGCATTTTGGTTTGTTCGTTTTTGTCTTTTTAATATTTACAATATTAATTAAACCTAGTTTATTATTAACACTTTGTTCTTTTCAGAAGTAGCTGCATGCCATGGAGTGCCGCCATCTGGGACGAATTTGTGATCATTGTAAATGTATTTTAATAGACTGAATCATGCATTGAAAGAACACACTCTAAATGTAACTAGTTTATATTTCAATTAATATATGCGTGCGCTCTATAGGTGTTTTGAATGGTTTTTGCAAAATACTCGATAATGTCAAATCACACATTGTTAAAACAAGAATTACAATATTATCGCAGACGATATATATCACATATATCATATATATCATGCTCGCCAAGCTTTCACTCTTGTGTCCTGCACAGGTGGGATTGAGCTGGCCGAATACAAGGAGGGAGCGCTGCAGGACACACTGCTGTACTCGGGCAGAGAGGACAGCAACAGCAAGAAGAAGAGGCTGCAAGCCATGCACAAGCAGAAGTCTCTGGACATCAGCAACACCGACTCCATTCTCTTCAACTTGGACGAACACCGCCGCAAGTCCTGCATCGACCACTGCGACCTGCAGGAGCCCTCGTCCTCCTCCTCTATCGGCCGACAGCAGCACAGAGCTCAGCACCACGGGAAAGATTCCTCCAACGGCCACTCTGTCATCAACCGAAGAGGCTCTCAGAACGACAACATCCGGCCTATCATACCCGAGGTGCGGCTCAGCTGTATGGAGACGTTTGACGACAAACCCGCCGGTCTGGACTCTCCGCTGGCCGCCCCCGCGCTCTACAAGGACGATCCAGACCTCATCGACCTGTCCTCTGACTGCACCTCCATCCCCGAGAAGCACTCCATTCTCTCGCTGTCCGACAGCGACTCGCTGGTGTTCGAGCCACTGCCTCCTCTGCGCATCGTGGAGAGCAACGAGGACCTGTTTGAGGCGCTCAAGCTCCCCGGCGGAGTGCTGAGCAAACCCCAGGCTCCTCTCCTGCAGGTCAGCCTCGAGGACTGCACCGAGAGCCAGACACTCCAGCACCCCACGGCTCCTCAGGAGGCCACCATGACCCTCAGACAGAAACGGGATCTCTTCAGAAAGACGTCGCACATGCCCAACACATCCCTAGGCGATTCCTGCGCGCAGCCCGAGGGTAGCGGCGGAACGAGCCCCTCTAGCAGGTCCGTTATGCTCCAGATCCCTGCGGACGCGCTCGAGTCGCTGGATCCGTTAAACGCAGAGGGAGCGGGATACGAGGACAACGACGAGACCGATGAGAGAGACAGCGACTCCAAACCTGACGACGAGAGCGATGAAGCTGAGTTCAAGATCCAGATCGTGCCACGCCAACGCAAAGAGAGGAAGATCGCCGTCAGCGCCATCCAGAGAGAGTATCTGGACATCTCTTTCAACAACATAGATAAGATGAGAGAACCGGCCGCAGAGTCAGGTCTGACCGCTTGGTTTATTAGCATCCTTTGGTTTTGTGCGTCTCGTTCCTGTGTTTTCACTGATAAAATACTTTTATTTATAATGTGTTTCACACAATGCCTTTGCTGATTAGTGTTTGTTAGTATTTAACTCTTTCCCTGCCAAACACAATTTTCCGTGTTTCTGTATTTTCACTGTTATATGCTAGGGGCGCTATTACACATCTCCTGAATGAGTCTAGAAAGTGCCGATCAAAAACACAGACCAGGAAGATGCAGAAACCAGCGGTCTCATATGTAAGCATATGCATATGAAAAATAATGCAGTGAAATGTTGATCCAGAAAGAGGTAAAGGCCTGTGCAAGCTTTGAGATACTGACGGAAGTACTACATCTTTGCTTTGATAATAATACTGAATATGATCCAGATGTAATATTTGATTAAAATGCGATTTTCTCAGCTTTTTGCTCAAAATGTTGCTTTTTTATGAAACATACTTACATTCAAGTGTTGCTAAAAAAAAATGCATGAAGCTAGAATAAAATTGATTTTGTTGTTGTTGTTGTTTGAAAGTAGAGGGTCTGATCTTCATTTGGATGTATTGCATGTTCAGATATTCATAAAACAAAATATTCTGGGGGCCATGAAATTTTAGTGAACATTAGCAAAAATGCTGGCGATGGCTGGCAACTTTATTCATAAACGCTGGCGGGGAAAGAGTTAATAATAAATCTCTGGTAACACTTTATTTTGGTACTTTAGACATTCTACTAACTAACAGTATTAATGCATTTCAATATTAAGACCTTCAGCAGGTTAACAGTGATACAAACTTTCATGGTTTAAAGACATTAATGTAGATCATGTAGACGGCAATTAAAGCACGTTCAATCTACTAATTATTGTCCTAACAATGATGCAGGAGAATTGCATTAACTTTAACAAATGTTATAATGTTATTCAGTTGTTAGGAAGTGGTTATACACCAAGTTCACCCGCCTGTGTTGTTGTTCAGATGACAAATCTCTGTCGAAGCTGGAGAAGCCCAGAGAATCGGCCTCCGCTCCGGCCCTGGAGGCCGCCGTCCCTGAAGCCAGCCATCGCTCCTCAGTGTCTAGTAAATCACTCACACACACATGCTCATATCCATCTGTCCATTGAGCTCTAATGTGTAACACACTGTGACCGCTACTGCTGTAAGACTGAGAGGTTTGATCAGCTGGTCTCTGAGCGTCTGCTGAGGTGTTTTTCTCTGTTCTCAGCTCAGTATCGTCAGGTGAAGCGAGGCTCGCTGGGTGCCGTGACTATGAGTCAGTTAATGAAGCGGCAGCTGGAGCATCAGTCCAGCGCGCCACAGAACATCAGCACCTGGGACACGGGTCAGTCTCCAGCAGAATACATTAGCACTTTCCTCTCTCTTTGATCATTCATTACCCAGCCCACCGGTGTGATGGAGGGTTCAGCGGGGCTAAAGGTGCACTGCAGTAAAAGGCACATTTGACTTTATTCTCCTTTAAAACACTCAATGCACTTTTCTGAAATTTTGTGATCCTTGATGCGATCATGGACAGCAATGCAAGAAGTTGATTCTGTGTTAATTTGATCTAATATTTAATGTTGCAAATGTGTAGCAAATTTATAAAATCGTTGAATATATTTCAAGGCAAAGATCTTGTTAATGTTTTTCAGTTTTGTTCAAGGGAATCAAAGCAGCAGTTTGTCAATTACAGAAGAATATGTAAAAGTATGGTATTTGGGATAAAAATGCTATTGGTGCTAAAGGCACAATAATTAATATGATAATAAATAGCTGACTGACTTTTCCATTTATTGACATGACACGATAGCGATAATCACCATATTCATAATGAAACCATCATATTTGAAAATATGATATTAGTCATATCATATAATAAAAATACCATATTTATAGTTACTACTGTAAAGCTCTGTTAATTTATTATGGGATGTCCTTCAATGCTTTCAGAATCTTTACTTTTTAAAATAATTTTGTTTCTGTAATTTTAAAATTAACATATTTTAGTGACAGTATATTTGTTGAACAAAAATAAATGTTTATTTATCAAAACAAACAAAAAATAGTACAAACCTTGATAAAGTGATTGATTTGAACTTAACATATTACTTTAGCTATTTGTGTAAATACTTTATGCCTTTTACCCCGTGTGTGGCCTCTAAACGCCCTCGAACACTAGCTTGCTCTATTCTTTTTCTATTCTATCTGTTTTCTTTTTATGTATTATGTAATTAAAAAAAAAATGTGCTGTGTGTACTGTGTTAAGCTAACTGAGACGTGTTATAGCACTTGTGTATCATTGCTCTTTTGTTGGTTTTGATTGCTTCTATTGGCCTTATTTGTAAGTCACTTTGGATAAAAGCGTCTGCTAAATGATTAAATGTGAATGGCACCCACATTGCCACCTCGTACATTTGTAAGATTTTTAAATCAAACAAACCATTTTTATAATTTATTTTCTCACATTTGTATCATTTAGTTTCATCAGTGTTTGATAAAAACATAGTGTTTCTGCAGTCATACACACTGTGGGAGTAGTGAAAAGTGCATTTTTCCCCATTGTGTCTTACAGCACTTGAGTTTGTGTGTTAAGATACTTTACGCTGTACTCTGCAGGTCCAGTGAAGACCAGTCTGCTGTCGGCCCCGAGCACTGTCAGCATGTTCGTTCCCGCACCAGAAGACTTCAGCGATGAGCAGCCCACTACGATGGCCGACAGGTGAGGAGCGACTCTCAGTGTTTCGGCGTAAAGAAGTGCAGAATATCACAGCTCTGTGTGAACTGATCAGGTGCCGGGACTGCGGGGCCGTTCTGGAGGAGTACGATGAGGAGACTTTGGCTCTGGCTGTGGTGGTTCTGTCCATGTTCATCCATCTGAGTCCTGATCTGGCCGCTCCGCTGCTGCTGGAGATCATGCAGTCTGTGGGCAGGTACACCAATATACCACTCAGCACAGCAGTCTAATCACTACTGGGATCTCTGTGGCTTTCTTTGACTTCTTTGGTTTTATTCTGCAGGTTGGCCTCTACCTCCAATTTCACAGGTCAAGCTGAAAGGTGAGTTCTGCGTTTACACATTAGTGTAATGCACACTTTCAGAAGTGTAAGTCTGAGTTATTCTCCCGTCTGTGTGTGCAGCATGCTGATCCCGGGGAATGTGGCCGGTGTAGCCAAGCAATTCCTCCGCTGCGTTCTCCATCAGCTCGCACCCAACGGCATTCTACCACAACTGTTCCAGAGCAACATTAAAGGTCTGGAGAAACACCGCAGAGCACCGTCGCACACATACACACAGCTCAGACACTTCACTGGCACTGTTCTCTTTCAGATGGAAGCTTCCTGCGGACGCTGGCCACGTCTCTGATTGACTTCAATGAGCTGAGCTCGGTCGCAGCGCTCAGTCAGCTCCTGGAGGTACCGCACTGACACAGGCACACGTCTTTCTGAAACAGCACGTGCACTGACACGTGTCTTCCAGCAGAGGACACTCTTCTGACAGTGAAGCAGAGAAAGCTTTGTACCTTTTGTGTTTACCTTTTGTGATGCCTTAAATGTCAAAACTTACAGGAAGTTATTATATTTTACACAATTAGTGCTGTAAGGAATAGTTCACCTATTAATGGATATTAGCTGAAAACGTGCTCTCCCTCAGGCCTTCTGTGATTAGGATGAGTTTGTTTCTTTTTCAGAGAAAAATGTTAGCCTGTTAAAACCAGGGAGAGGCTTTTTTGCATTATCAATTGCATGCACATTTCAAACCAAAATAAACAATTCAAGAGTTTTTTCAAGTAACAAATTTCTTGAATTTAGTCTTTGTGTTAAACTGACACATATTTATTCTTTGACTTGCTTAAAGGAATAGTCATCCTAAAAATGAAAGTGTGATCACTTTCAGATCATCCCAGATTCTGAGAAATGTGTCTGCATCAGTGTCTCAGCAATGGATGCTCTGCAGTGAATGGGTGCCGTCAGAATGAGAGTCCAAACAGCTGATAAAAACATCTCAATAATCCACACCACTCCAGTCCATCAGTTAACATCTGGAGAAGACCAAAGCTGAAACAAATCCAGCATTAAGACGTTTTTAACTAAAATTCATAATCCATAATAACTCTTCCTCCAGTGAAAAAGTGTTCTGGTCTGAATCAGGAGAGAAATCTTCACAGATCAAGCAGTGTTTACAAGACAAAACAGATCTAAACAGATATGTGGCTGGATTTTGATGCAAGAGACAACAGGAGATGCACTTTTTCACTTGAGGAAGCATTATTATGGATAATGGACTCAATGCTAAAGTTCTCCAGATTTGTTCCCATGAAGAAACAAACTCACCTACATCTTGGATGGCCTGAGGGTGATTGCATTTTTAGCTAATTTTAATATTTGGGTAACCTATTCCTTTAATTTTTCAGAAGCAGCTTGTTGAACTACTACAAAATATGCAATATAATAAAAGTTTAATTTGTAATTGTGACCCTCTGTTCGTGTTTTGTGGCTGTTGGATAACTATAAAGCACATATTATGGCGTGTGTGTAGTAAAGCTGATGTTGTGGTCGTAGGGTCTGAACAATAAGAAGACTCTGCCAGCAGGAGGCACCATACTGCACTGTCTGGACAACATTGCAACCTTCATGGAGACTCTTCCCATGGACTCACCCAGCAACCTCTGGACAACCATCTGTAACCAGTTCCACACATTTCTAACCAAGCTACCTGCTGTTCTGCCACTCAAGGTACCAGTTCAGTCTTTCTGTGCTCTGTAACGCCAGACGAATCGGAGAATAAATCCACTCAGTATCCTCCTGTCTCTTCTCTTTTCTCAAGTGTCCACTGGACTCAAGCCTGAGAATAATCATTTGCTTGCTGAAAATCCCTGTAACAAATGCAACAAGAGTAAGTTCATCTGTTTCCTTGGCTCTGCTGGTCATTTCCCTACAGAAGAAATAAGTGAGAATATCAGAAGTGTTGTTTTTAAATGTTCTGGTGGGGTTGATTGGGGTTGATTCTTCTCCGGTGTCTTTCTGACAGAGTCTGCTGGAGCCCTTCTCCAAACTGCTGAGTTTTGTTCTCCAGTACGGTGTGTTCAGTCTCTCGTATCTCGTGGAGCTCTGCGGGTTATGCTACAAAACCTTCAGCAAGGTGAACAACCTTTCACGTCAGCATTTATTCCACCAGAGAGAATCACATCCCCTAGCATGGTTTTCTGCCCTTTGTGTTTTGCTGCAAAGATTTTACAATTTCTTTTTCTTTTTTTATGACATTTATTAACCCAGTTTGCTAAATACTAAATGCTTTTAGTTTGCTAAATGCTGAATGAATATTCACTATCATCATCAGGAGGAAAGAGTATACAAGAGTATACTTTTTCAAATAATAACAAACATTCATATTACTCTTTTTATCCTTTTCTTTAAGAAATAATGTCTACATGTCGTGAAGCAATGCTTTGTTTGGTAAAATAGAAGACCAAACAATGTTTTAATGTGTTTAATAAGTAATAATGTGTTTTGTAGAGCAGAGTTTACCAAACTAAAACATTTTAGCAAAACTTTAAAAAATGCATCAATGAATCATTTGTTGATGAATGGGATTACACACGTTGTGCTGCGTGCTGTCCGTGAGGAAACACTGCTGTGTGTCATCAGAAATACATCAAAACAAGATGATGCTTTATGGAGTTTTGCTGCTGATAGATTATCTAGATATTATCAATTTGTCAAAACAGAGATTACAGCATTCAGGAGTGTGTCTGTATCATGTAACAAACATGCACATCTTTGAAAATGACCTTCTACAAGCTGATTTCCTCCTCTTCAATGCAGGAGAGGGACAAGTTCTACATGACCCGTATCGTTGTTCTGGAGTTGCTTCAGGCTCTGAAGTTCAAGTCATCAATCCCTGATACGAACCTGCTGCTGCTGGTGCAGGTAGTGTATCTGTGAATCTGCATCTCACAATAAGGGAAGGTGGAGCAAAAAACATTTGGATGCATTTACATTTACATTTAGTCATTTGGCAGACGCTTTTATCCAAAGCGACTTACAATTGGGGAATACAAAAAGCGATTCATCTTGAAGAGGCAGTCAGACAGAGGAAGTGCTCGTAACACCAAGTCTCAGTCATTGTTCAAATAAGTACAAGCTAGCAAGGGAGGGAGAGAAAGATAGAGGGAAAGTTTTTTTTTTTTTTTTTTTTTTTTTTTTTTTTTGAGTTTAGGATGAAGTCAAGTACTGCCGAAAGAGATGAGTTTTCAGTTGTTGCTTGAAGGTTGCCAGGGATCCGGCGTTCCGGATAGGGGTGGGAAGATTATTCCACCAGCCAGGAATGGTGAACGAGAATGTTCTGGAGAGTGATTTTGAGCCTCTCTGTGATGGTACCACAAGGCGTCGCTCACTAGCAGATCTCAAACTTCTGGAGGGGATGTAGGTTCGCAATAGTGAGCGGAAGTAGGAGGGTGCAGAGCCTGTGGTAGATCTGTACGCAAGCATCAGTGACTTGAACTGGATGCGAGCTGCCACTGGTAGCCAGTGCAAGGAGATGAAGAGAGGTGTAACATGCGCTCTTTTGGGCTCGTTGAAGATCAGTCGTGCCGCTGCATTCTGAATCATTTGTAGAGGTTTGATTGCGTTTGATGGCAGACCAGCCAGAAGAGCATTGCAGTAGTCCAGTCTAGAAACAACAAGGGCCTGGACAAGAAGTTGCGCAGCATGCTCTGTCAGAATGGGCCTGATCTTTCTGATGTTGTGTAGTGCAAACCTGCAGGAACGAGCAGTCTTTGCAATGTGCTCTTTGAAGGTCAGCTGGTCATCAAAGATTACACCAAGATTTCTGACCGAAGTTGATGGGGTAATCATTGATGAGCCGAACTGAATCGTGAAGTCATGCCGTAGAGTCGGAGTGGCAGGGAAGACCAGAAGTTCCGTCTTTGCCAGGTTGAGCTGTAGGTGATGTTCTTTCATCCATGCCGAGATGTCCGCCAGGCAGCCTGAGATCCGTGCAGCTACCGTTGGGTCATCTGGTTGAAAAGAGCTGTGTGTCATCGGCGTAGCAGTGATAGGAGAAGCCATGTGCATGTATGATGGGACCCAGCGATGTAGTGTACGTGGAGAAGAGGAGGGGTCCAAGAACCGATCCCTGAGGAACTCCAGTGACCAGTTGATGTGGTTTGGATACCTCCCCTCCCCAGGTCACCCTGAAGGATCTACCGGTGAGATAGGATTCAAACCAGCGAAGTGGAATTCCAGTGATGCCCAGTGAAGAGAGTGTTGACAGGAGAATCTGATGATTGACAGTGTCAAAAGCAGCAGAGAGATCCAGCAGAATGAGAACTGATGATTTGGAATCAGCCTTTGCAGTTCGCAGGGCTTCAGTGACTGAGAGTAGCGCAGTCTCTGTTGAATGGCCACTCCTGAAACCTGACTGTTTAGCATCCAGCTTGTTGTACTGTGAAAGAAACCGTGAGAGCTGGTTGAAGACAGCTCGTTCGAGTGTTTTCCCTATGAATGGAAGGAGAGAGACAGGTCTGTAGTTATCTAAAAGAGAAGCATTTAATGTAGGTTTTTTGATAAGTGGGGTTACCCGAGCCTGCTTGAATGCTGTGGGGAAGATGCCTGTGAGGAGAGATGTGTTGATAATGTGTGTGAGTGCCGGTAAGAGTGTGGGAGAGAGTGTGGGAGGATGCATGACTAGTTTTCTATTGCTAATACACTAAGATGTGACCCTGGACCACAAAACCAGTCATACGGTAAAATGTTTTGAAACTGAGATTTCTACATCATCAGAAAGCTGAATAAATAATTTATTTTCCATTGATGTATGGTTTGTTAGGATCGGACAATATTTGGTACAACTATTTGAAAATCTGGAATCTGAGGGTGCAAATAAATCAAAATATTGAGAAAATCTCCTTTAAAGTTGTTCAAATTAAGTTCTTAGCAATGCATATTACTAATCAATAATGAAGTTTTGATATATTTACGGAAGGAAATTTACTAAATATCTTCATGGAACATGATCTTAATATCCTAATGATTTTTGTCATAAAAGAGAAATTTATAATTTTGATCCATACAATGTATTGTTGGCTATTGCTACAAATATACCTGTGCTACTCATGACTGCTTTTGTGCTCCAGGGTCACAGATGTCATACAACTTCTGTGACTGGTCACATTTTATGTAAAAACAATCAAAGGCTGGTATGTAGTTGAGGTGGTTTGGGATGATGAGTTAGTCTGCTCAGATTCAGTCTGAGAGGGTGATATGGTATGGTCTGTCTCCTCAGTTTGTGTGCGCAGACATTGGATCCAGGCTGGCCGAGTCCACCATCCTCCAGAAGCACATGATCTCCGCGCTGCCCGGGGTGAGACTCGTCTGCTGCAGGTACTCATGTGTTTGCTCATTAGTGCTGACTGTAGACGTCACAGGTGTTGTGTCCCCTCAGTGCACCACAGCAGCGATGGAGTGCTTGCGGCAGTATCTGAGCGAGCTGCTGGACTTCATCGCAGACATGCACACGCTGACCAAACTGAAGGTACTCAAGTCAAGTCAATATTATTTGTATAGTGCTTTTAACAATGCAAATTTTGTCAAAGCAGCTTTACATCGGCTTGATATAGAGCTGGGTGGCTTTATATCAGCTTTACAGTATTTAGACGGGGAAATAGTTTGTAGAAAACTCGTCACACTCATCTAACCATCAGGCCTGCGGTGGAAACGCTCATGTTTCATGTGTCTTTGTTGCTTCATGGAAACCTCACACATCTGTCTCATCTGCTGGAAGTCCTTCCAACGCTAGAGCGTGGCGCTAGCATCAATAAAACCATGGATTTGATTCTCAGGGAACATGTGACCTTAAAGTGCCCCTATTATGGGCTATGAAAGGTTCATATTTTGGTTTTGGGAGTCCCCAACAACAGGTTGATATGCATGCAAGGTCAAAAACACTTTCATTTTCTTATAATATGCTTTTATTTTTACCTTATTTGCTCAACGACTCCCAAACGATTCGCTCAATGATTAATTTTTCCAAACCCTTCCTCCGCCTGATGCTAATCTGCGCTGATTGGTCGATTTCATTTAAAGCAGTGTTTGTGAGGCAGTGCTGCTTTGTGTACAGCGTTACCGGGGAAACCGCTCCAAAAGCGGCACCTAGTGGCAAAGAATGAATTTGCATTTTCATTCAGACCAACGCTAAAAGGCCAACAAGTGGGTGGGCAATATACTATTGTTTCATGTTGACATCAACATAAAACGGCTTGAGGTTCGTTTTAAAAACGACTTGTTTCAGTGATTCAGAGTCGACACTTTCTTTTGAGAGACAATAACTTTATACACACTGCACTTTCAGATTTAAAACTTTGCAGGATGTTTTCATTCACTTACAGCTGTGTTACACACTGCATGAAAGATAATTTTCAAAAATCCATAATAGGGGCACTTTAATAAAATCTGTTCTGTAATTACAGGGTAAGGGTGCATTCCACTAGCCGATTTAAACAGCTGGATTGGTGTGGAGAGAGTCTCAGCTGAAGGTTTCTTCATTCAGAGTTCCATCATGCACACCGATTAAAAAATGGAAGATCACAGATTAAACCACTGCTTCTGAGCTTTCTCACATGAAGCTGGTGAAATTAGAACAGGAGCAAACATGTCATCATGAACTGAATCAGGATGTAATTCACTGTGTGTGTGTGTGTGTGTGTGTGTGTGTGTGTGTGTTTACTGTACGATTTACTTCACTCACTTACCCAGAAAAACAGCTGTTGCCTCTGTTGACTTAAACTGTTTGGATCAGCTCAGCTGATCACGAGTCGCACAGACAGAATGTAAGTTTTCGACTGTAAATGACCCCTCTCAGCTCCAGCGATAATGTAATTGAGGCTCTCGACTGGAAATCAGCTGAAAATCGGCTAGTGAGAAGCCTCAATTCTGTTGGGATAAAAGTGTGTGCCGAATGTAAAATGCTGAAAAGTGTGTGTGTGTGACTCAGAGCCACATGAAGGCATGCTGCCAGCCGCTGCACGAGGACACATTCGGCGGGAATCTGAAGGTTGGTCTGGCTCAGATAGCGGCGATGGAGATCAGCAAAGGCAACCACAGAGACAACAAAGCGGTTATTCGCTACCTGCCTTGGCTTTACCACACACCTTCTACTATGCAACAAGGGTAAAATCTACCGCATCACGTGTGTGTGTCGACAGCGCCGGCATCTGGACCTGAGCTTTTACACTGTGCTTGTGTTTCCTCAGACCCAAAGAGTTCATCGAGTGCGTGTCACACATTCGCCAGCTGTCCTGGCTGCTGCTGGGGTCTCTTACCCACAGTGCTTTGCATCAGGGCTCCTCGTGCTGTATGCCCATTCCCCTGGATGCTGGGTCTCATATCGCAGACCATCTGATTGTCATCCTGATAGGATTCCCAGAGCAGTCCAAGGTATGATAAAGGAGCCGTTCTGCTTGGAGGAGATCGGGAGCCGTGACTCTGACGACGCTCCTCTCTCTCTGTGTGTGTCTGCAGACGTCAGTGCTGCACATGTGCTCGCTGTTCCACGCCTTCATGTTCGCCCAGCTGTGGACCATCTACTGCGAGCAGGCCGCAGCCGTCCCCTCCAATCAGAACCAGAACCAGAATGAGTTCTCCTCGGGAGCCATCCTCACGGGCCTGGAGTTCTGGAGCCGCGTCACTCCCAGCATCCTCCAGCTCATGGCCCACAACAAAGTGGTAAACCTGACATTTACTCAGACTTCTCTCTCAGTGCATTATTTCACAGGATTTCTTTAGTGGAAGCTGTTTTTGACATTTGAACGTGTATCTCTTTTAGCTTGTGTTTGAGCTTACTTTTGATTTCATATCTGATATAAACTGATTTCAGATATAGACTGACTCGTTTTCTAGACTGTGAAATTGCTACATACGAATTAGCAAAAGCGATCAAACTTTCTCAGTTTTAATTGATTGGAAAGTAGCTTGTTCACAGACACAGCGGCGACAGCAGATCTGCTCATGTTCTTCATGTTTCAGATGGTAGAGATGGTCTGCTTGCACGTCATCAGTCTAATGGAGGCCTTGCAGGAGTGTAACTCAACCATCTTTGTGAAAGTAAGAGGGATTTCTTACTACAAATGCTTAAAGTAAACTGGCATTAGCATTTCTACATCATGCAGTCTGAGGTGTTTGTTATATTTAATGTCCTCTTCATTCTCTTCAGCTGATTCCCATGTGGCTGCCCATGATTCAGTCCAACTTAAATGTAAGTTTTCATCATATCATTACACAATTCACCCTTGCTATCAACTCTCTTGCTTTCTTTCTAGAGTAAACTCTCAAAATCTTGATAAAGAGTTGATAAACGCTGTCTGTCTGCCGTTAGCATCTGTCCGCGGGTCTCCAGCTGCGTCTACAAGCCATCCAGAACCGGGTGAACCACCAGTGTCTCCAGAATCCTGAAACAGGATCGTTTCCGCTCGCTCTGCGCAAGTGGCTTCAGTGCACTCAGTTTAAAATGGCCCAGGTGGAGATCCAGTCGTCTGAAGCGGCGTCCCAGTTTTACCCCATGTGATCTTTAAAGCAGCGATATTGCGTGAAGATTAATCATATGAGCTTTAGCAGCAGCAGACGTAGTTGCTCAAGCTTCACTAAAGCAGTGGTCTTCCTAGTGTGTTTTGTGTTATCATCCAATACATTACAGAAATCATGTATAGAGAAAAATGTTAGTCTGTTACAACCAGGGAAAGGTTTTTTGCAAATGCATATTTCAAACCAAAATAAACAATTCAAGAGTTTTTAAAAGAAAAAACAAATTGCTTGAATTTAGTCTTTGTGTTAAACTGACACATATTTATTCTTTGACTTGCTTAAAGGAATAGTCATCCCAAAAATGAAAGTGTGCTCACTTTCAGATCATCCCAGGTTTGTATAAATGTGTCTCTGCATCAGTGTCTCAGCAATGGATGCTCTGCAGTGAATGGGTGCCGTCAGAATGAGAGTCCAAACAGCTGATAAAAACATCACAATAATCCACACCACTCCAGTCCATCAGTTAACATCTGGAGAAGACAAAAGCTGAAACAAATCCAGCATTAAGATGTTTTTAACTGAAATACATAGAGTCCATAATCCATAATAACTCTTCCTCCAGTGAAAAAGTGTTCTGGTCTGAATCAGGAGAGAAATCTGCAGATCAAGCAGCGTTTACAAGACAAAACAGCTCTAAACAGATATGTGTCTGGATTTTGATGTGAGAGACAACAGGAGATGCACTTTTTCACTGGAGGAAGCATTATTATGGATTAAAGAGAAATGCTCTTGTTGACAAAAACATTTAGCCATGGGTTTGATTAAAGCTTGATTTTTCAAAAGCAAACACATCAGCGTCTGGCAAAAGCCCTCATTCTCCGTCAAATCAGAGCTCTGAGCTCATCAAAGAGAAACTATCCTGTCGTGTGTGTGTGATCAACTCCCACTGCTCAGAGGCAGCATCTGGCAGAGACCTGCTGCCATATTCGTTTGAACTTGGAGCTCTTTCAAATATCTAACTCATTAAAAGCTGCTTCTATAATCAGCGTCTACAGGTAGCATCTCCTCTGTCGGACACTGAGTGACCCTGTGTCGGTCTCAAATCAGCACAGCGGGTGGAGGCACCCTATGCTTTTTCATAGGAGCTTGTTTGAAATAATCATTACAATTTTATCATAATTTATAATAATGATACAAATGATGGCAGTTATAAGCCGTTTAGTTGAAGTGCATTTGGCATTTGGCCAAGTTTTTTGGGTTTGATGTTATTTGGAGGTTGTCTGACATTCTTCTCTGCGGATCCTCTCGATCCAGGTCTGCCATCTTCAGGTCTCTCCAGTGATGTTTGACTGGGTTTGGCTCTGGATGGGCCGCTCAAGGTCATTCACAGTCTCAATGTCCTGTTGGAAGGTGAACCTCTGTAGCAGGTTTTTATTGGGGATAGCGCTGTCATTTTCTGATTTCAACTTCCCTTCTAACCTGAGCAGTCCTTCAGTCCCTGCTGCTGTAAAACACACCCACAGCATGATGATGATGATGATGATGATGCCTCCCCCGCCATGCTTCACCGACCGTTCAGGTTCCTGTTTTGTTTAGTTTTTATGTGTCTTCATTGAGGAGAGGATTCAGCTCTCTTGCCAAGGTGCTTATCTGTATGCTTTAATCGCCTGCATTAATGCACTAATTTTCAAAGCACGAATCTATATATTTTTGTTTAAACTAGGGCTGCACGATATATCGCAAAATTATCGTTATCGCGATAATAGTATATGCGATATCCGTATCGCAGAGAGTTGCGATAATTAAAATTTATTTTATGTGCCAAGCATTTGTTGCATGCATAGGTTGTCCAAATTTGACCAATCAGAAGGGGCTTTACCATGTTTATACCCGCCTCCCAAGTAGGTGCTATATGTTATTGGCTAGACCGGGCCCAAAGGTGAATCTAGTGGCTCAGAGCAGAAAGTGGAAAATATGGCGGGAGTAGAGACAAGCGAGGAAAGTGACAGCAGCGAAGAACTTGTGCCTAAAAAGAACTGTACGTCTGAAATATGGCAGTATTTTGGCTTCAAGAAAGACGACGTGTCACAAATGCAGGTACTGTGTAAGTCGTGCCGAAAAACTGTGGTCACGTCGAGAGGAAATACAACGAATCTCCACAGTCATCTGGAACACAACCACAGGGAGCTATATGAAGACTTCCGAAAATGTAAGGCCAAATCTACCAAAACGGCTAACGAAAAGCCAAGTAACAATAAGGGAGTCGTACAGACAACCATTGATCAAAGTTTTACAAATGCAACGCCTTACGGAAAAACGTCGAAACGCCACAAGGAAATAACAGATGCTATCACACGCTTTTTAGCTAAAGACATGATGCCTGTTAACACTGTGAGCAAAGAAGGCTTTGTGGGTCTAATTAACAAATTGGACCGAAGATATCAGCTGCCATCGAGAATTTTTTTTTCTCACGTCGCAATTCCACAGATGTATGACACTTGTGTGAAGACAGTGAGCTCCGAGCTCCACCAAGTGGACTTCTACGCTAGCACCACTGACCTGTGGTCGAGTCGTACGACTGAGCCTTACATGAGCTATACCGTTCACTTTCTTACTCAAGACTTTGAATTAAAAACACGCTGTCTGGGTGTTGTGTATTTCCCTGAATCCCACACCAGTGAAAACATAGCCCACGGACTGCGGGACGTTTTAGCCAGCTGGAAATTAAAAGAGGAAAATCAAGTGTCCATTACAACGGACAACGGCGCCAATGTGGTGAAGGCTACCGAACTTAATAATTGGGTCAGGCTACAATGCTTTGGACACCGCTTGCATCTGGCCATCGGTGAGTGTTGAATGTTTATATTTGCAATAAAAATGTTCAGTTGTTTTGTTTGTATAGTTGCATGTAGACTAGACATGATTTTGGATATTGTAATATTTAAGATAATGTGTTTATTTACATTATTATATTAAATATATTCCACAGAGGCTAGTAAATTGTAGCTGACAGTTTTCTATCTCAAATGCTGTTATATAAAATTGTAATTATAATATTGCAGTGTTATTTCACCCTGTATGTCCTTGTTTTGTTCTTAACTCTTCAGAAAATGCTGTTAAAGGTGATGAGCGCATTACTCGAGCTGTTGGTCTCTGCAAAAAAATAGTGGGACATTTCTCCCACACCTGGAAGGGGAAGATGGCACTGAAAAAAGCACAAAAAGAGCACAACCTCCCGGAGCACTCCCTCATCACAGAATGCCCTACAAGGTGGGGTTCGAGGCAGAGAATGATTCAGAGAGTTCTAGAGCAGCAGCGGGCCATAAGCGACGTTCTGTCAGCAGACAAAAAGTCAAGACATTTAGTTCCTACTTGGCAGGACCTTGATGTACTTGAGTCCATAAACCAGGCATTGCAGCCTCTGCAAGAATTTACAGATGCTCTATCAGGTGAAAGTTACGTAAGTGCTTCATATGTGAAACCTGTACTTCACTTGATGAAGACCTCAATTCTTGCTGCAAAAGAAGAAGACAGTGACTTAACAAAGTCCATAAAGAGGAAGATTCTAGAGTACATGAACACCAAGTATGACATCCCTGCAACTCAAGAACTTCTGGACATGACCTGCTTTATGGACCCCAGATTCAAAGCCAACTACATCAGCTCTGACAAGGTGTCAGACATCAGAGCCAGGGTGATGTCTGAAATTGAAGCAACTGTGCCACAGGTAAATGTTAATATGACAGTAGTAAGTGACAAAGTAATGCACTATAACTAGATTTGTTTACAATATTTACTTTATTACTCTATTTTAGGAGCAGTTCCTAAGTAATCAAGATCACCAGGGCATGGGTCCATCAGATGTCACCCTAAAGAAGGCCAAAAAATCCCTGGGCAGTTTCTTCAAGACATCCCCAGCTCCGTCATCTATGGAACCATCGCACACTGTGGAAGTTGAATTAAACAACTACATGATGTCTCCCACCATAGACAGTGAGATGGACCCTCTCACTTGGTGGCAAGTCCATCAGGTCAACTTTCAAAACCTGAGTAAACTAGCCAGGAAGTATCTCTGTATACCAGCAAGTAGTTCACCTTCAGAGAGACTTTTTAGTACATCAGGAAATGTTGTGACGTGCCAACGCACATGTTTAAAACCTACCAAAGTCAATATGCTAGTTTTCCTGGCAAAAAACCTGGAATAAACATTTGGCATTGCATTGTTTACATGTTATAACAATGTTTACATGTTAATAATGTTTACATGTTAATAATGCTTGCATGTTAATAATTATTTTATGTATGTGGATGTTGACAAGATGTTAGTCTTTCCACTACATACCAATTTATTTAAGCCCTTCACACTTATTTTTTATTTAATTTGTTTAATATTTATTTTTATTTTAAAAAACAGTCAAGGCAAGGAAGTATTTTGTTTAAAAGATGCTCTTGTTTTAAGATGCTCTTGATGATTGCATGGTTACATGTGAATAAAAAGTAATGTTTGAGAGTAATGCGATTTTTGTTTGCAGGTCTATGGTAACACAAAACCAGAAATCAGAATATCTGCCCAGGTTTTCAATCATTCATAGTGTTTTAAAGTCTAAATGTTTGCACCTTCCTTGACAGTTTTTTTTTTTTTTAGCCTGAATTAGATTTAATTAGATCTGAAGAATATCCTGTTTATTTTAGTATGATCATTACATATATAAATGATAAAAAAAAAGCTAATAAAAATAGCATTTATCTAGGGAAATGTTATATCGCAAGAAATATCGTCATCGCAATATTCAACAACAATATCGCATATCGCATATTTTTCCAATATCGTGCAGCCCTAGTTTAAACATGAATTTACAGTTAAAGGCGTAATTGCACATGCCATCAGATCATTTTTAAACAAAATATTCAAAGTAATTCCACATGTAATGACGTCTCCTGCGCTTGGCTGTCTGAAGGTTATCTGAGAGGTCATATTGTCATGGCAACAAGCTAATTTGCTTAAAGACATTCTAGAATGGAAGTATTAACGAATGAAAGAACTGTCAAAGAAAGAGCGTCCTGTCATTAAGAAACACGAGACACGAGCTAGACACACACTGATGCTTCATGTCTGTAGTAAACTGAGAGGACACTGCAGTCATTGTGATTCCAAAATAATGTTAAAAGCAACATTACTGAATTAGACTGTGTAACTCTGAAACACACAACATGTTGACTGCTCATAATTGTGCCACTTCTCACTGTTTTTCAGTATCTTGAGCAAATCAAAAGCTGAAATGTGTTCTTCTGAAGATGCATCTGGAGAGCCTAACCTCTTTTTAAACAAGGCTTCTCTGCAACTAGTGGATTTAGTAAATGCAGCTTTGCACATCTACGACAAAGACTATCAGATATAGGGTTCAATACTGAAACTCCTTTCATTTCCAAAATCACAAAATTAGATTTCTTACTATTCTAAAAATATATGCAAGCAAATAACAGTCATGAAGGCTAGTTTTCTGTTCTCAGTATTTACATTCATGCATAATTTATATACCAGTTTATACATATAATACATTTTGACTGCCTGCTGAGAATATATTCAGCACTCTTCACAGTGCAAAAGAAAATTTCATATTTCTTAGGGCACTTTTTAAGAAAGGCAATTGAACAGACACAAGAACAACAAACCCAAATCCAGCACTCTAACAGATCCAAGATCTGTTTATCTTAATTATGATGACCTTCATGGATTATAGTTTATCATAAATCGTCCCACCCTTATAAGTGCATCAAACTCGCCTGCTGCTTAACACCTAATCACGACACAGCCGAGTGCTTTCAGTGTTCAGATGCCCGCTCTGCCTTCAATTACTATCATTTAGTAGCACATTTAGTGATCTAACCTTGAGGAGATAACAGACTGGAAATATGTCATGCGCTGAAGAACCTGTGTCATGTGCATCAGATCATGCATCAACATTACACACCACTAGTTTCAGAAATTACATTTCAGCAATTTCCAGTCCAAGTTGCATAAATCATTGTGTAAAATAAGTTTAAAAATACATGACACATGTTAACATTAAATGAATGACTGTATGGAATCAGATTCAGATATCTGTCACGAACTGGGTTTGTGTGATTTATAGCATGCAAATGTCACTGATGCAGATCAACACAGCAGCCTCGTCGCTTCACATTGCATCTGGAGGGGCTCTGGATCGCTCTGCGTTATTCCGACCTTTTTGACGTTATGATTAGCTGGAAACATTTCCTTTGGGTTTCACACACTCCTCGTGCCCACCGCAGCACTGTTGGTCTTTTTGAAAGAGCTCATGGCATCTTCTCCACAATTTGTACTATTCTTCTCATTCTTCATCGGTTTCCTGCACACAACAATAAAAACAAGAAAACATTCTCAGGATTTGCCACCCCTGACAATATAGTCATGCTATAAAGATAAGCCATAAGAGAAAACACAGTCACTTTGTCAATGTTTTTCATGCTGAACATTCGGACCCTCTCACAAATAATCTCTACGCCCCTGGCTGTAATCTGAGTTATGCTCATCTGTTAGTGTAAAACAGTGTTATTCAGCATGGCCTATTTATATCCTCCTGCTTTCAGTGGGTCTCTGTTCATTGTATTTGTCCAGCGAGCCTACAGCGCGATGCAGGACTGGACTGAATACAGTGGCGGAGTCTTTGTTCTGAACAGGACTGTATGGGTGCTCTGTTGGCGCTGCACTCCCTGAAGGTGCATTAGAAGCCATCAGCAGAGAGTCCTGCACAGAGACACATCAAAAGCAGCGCCAGCATATTACATGACCATCCAGCAAAACGTTACGTAAATGGTAGTGTGGTTTCATTGGAAAATATGTCCTTTCCTTGAGCTACTACTAATTAAAACATTGTCTGTGGGTTAGAACAGCAGGGATTCACTTTAAATGAGAATACTGCAGGAACTGGCATGAAATACTAAATTTCATCTTAAACTATTTAAACAGCGCTAGCTTAAAGGAATAGCCCACCCAAAAATGAAAATTTGCTGTTAATTTACTCAGACCATCCAACCCAGATAGCACACATACATCTGCAAGATATCTGTTAAAGATCTCCTGATCTGGAAAGCATCTGCTGTCTACAAACGTCTGACAGACATCTGTAAGATGTCAGTTTTACATACACTCTAAATCATAAACATCGTACCAGGTTACGTATGTAACCCAGGTTCCCTGAAGGGAACGAGAGCTACGTCCGAAGACGCTATGGGAACGCCATCAGCGTAACCGGCGCTCTGAATATTTTATACAACAGTCTAATGGATGGGCGAGGCGTCACGGGCGGGGTGACGTCACGACCAGGAAGTATATAAGCACGTGCGGCAGAGCCGGCGTCAGCTTCAAAGTCATGAAGCAAGCGCGGGCAGGGACGCCGGAAGTGTGGCTCGGGACGTAGCTCTCGTTCCCTTCAGGGAACCTGGGTTACATACGTAACCTGGTACGTTCCCTTCCAGGAACTTCGAGCTACGTCCGAAGACGCTATGGGAACGCAATACCAACGCCGCCAGACTGACAAGTCCCTGCCTGGTGTCAGGCTGAAAGGGCGGAAGAGCCTGGAGTGGCTCTGATGTCGAGGTTATAGAACCTGGCAAACGTCAGGGGCGTGGACCATCCCGCAGCGTTGCAGATGTCTTGGACTGAGACACCTGCCCAGAAGGCCTTGGAGGCCGCCACACCTCGGGTAGAGTGCGCTCTGACTCCCAGCGGCGGGGGACGCTCAGAGGCCTCGTACGCCAGATTGATGGCATCCACAATCCACCTACTAAGAGTGGGCTTCGAAGCCGGAAGACCCCTCTTAGGCGGACCAAAGCACTCGAGCAGTTGGTCCGTCTTTCTCCACAGGGCAGCTCTGTGGATGTATGCGTCCAGTGCTCGCACTGGACACATACAGTTGTGCCTTTCCTGGTCGTGCTCCCAGAAGGGAGGAGGACAGAAGGCCTGGAGTACGACCGGCTGTGATACGACCGTCGGAACCTTCGGTACGTACCCCACACGGGGGTAGAAAAAGACTTTCGCCGAACCGGGCGCTAAGTCAATGCACGAAGGGGCCACAGAAAGGGCCTGAAGGTCACTCACCCTCCTCAGAGGAGTGATGGCCAACAAGAAGAAGGTCTCGATGGTGAGGAGTCTATCTGTTATCTCCTCGGGAGGCTCAAAGGTGCTGTGCACCGAGCTTCCAGTACCACAGCCAGGTCCCAGGTGGGGACACGGGGTCGTACAGACGGCTTCAGCCTCAGCGCACCGCGGAGGAAACGTGTAACCAGGGGGTGTCTGCCCACTGACTGGCCACCAATAAGGGCGTGGTACGAAGAGATAGCTGCCACGTAGACCTTAATAGTGGAGTGGGTTAACCCTGCGGAGAAATGGGCCTGCAGGAACTCCAGAACTGTGCGAATCGGGCAGTTGACTGGGTCGAGCTGGCGGTCCCCGCACCAAGAAGTGAAGAGTTTCCACTTCAAGGCGTACAGTTTCCTCGTGGAGGGAGCTCTGGATTGGAGGAGGGTCTCGACAACCTCGGTTGACAGACCGGACGCTATGAGTTGCGCCCCCTCAGGGGCCATACCCACAGCTTCCACATCTCCTGTGAGAGGAGATCGCTCCTGATCGGCACCGGCCACGGGGCGCCGTCGAGGAACGAAATCAGGTCCGAGACCCATACTCGGCCCGGCCAGAACGGCGCTACTAACAGTAGGCTTACCGCGTCCCGGCGCACTCTCGCCAAAACTCCCGGGAGCAGAGCGATCGGGGGGAAGGCGTACAGACGGAGCCTCAGCCACGTCTGTACCATAGCGTCCAGTCCCGGAGGAGCTGGATGAACCAGAGGGGACATTGCGCTGACTCTCGAGTGGCGAAGAGCTCCATCTGTGCCTGGCCAAAAACCTTCCACATCTGCTTCACCCCTCGGGGTGAAGCATCCATTCCCCGGGCCTTGGCCCCTGTCTCGACAGGACGCCTGCTCCCATATAAAGATGCCCAGGAATGTGCACAGCTCTCAGTGACAGGAGCTTGCCCTGGGACCACACAAGGATCTGGTGTGCCAGCTTCTACAAGGGGCGTGACCGCAGACCTCCTTGGTGGTTGATGTAAGAGACCACTGCCGTGCTGTCGGTGCGGACCAGCACGTGGTGATCTCCCAGGTCCGGGAGGAAGTGCTTGAGCGCATGGAACACAGCTAGGATCGCTAGCTGGTTGATATGCCACATCAGGTGGCGACCACTCCACAGACCGCGGGCAGGGTGGCCACTCATGACCGCACCCCAACCGGTGAGGGAAGCGTCTGTCGCTAGCGAGACGCGGCGACAAGGAGCTCCCAGCACCGGGCCCTGAGACAAGAACCAAGGTTTCCTCCACATGTCTAAGGCACGGACAACGGCGTGACACTTTGACAGCGTGGAGCGAGTTTTCCCTCAAGAAAACCCCCTTGGTCTTGAGCCACCACTGTAGGGGCCTCATGTACAGCAGGCCAGAAGGTATCACGCTGGACGCAGCTGCCATGAGCCCGAGCAGTCTCTGAAACTGCTTGACAGTGAATGGCTGGCCCTCTCGCACTCTCTGACTGTCGTGGGGATCGACTCGTCAAAACCCACACCACGCCTAGATAAGTGGTTCTCTGAGCCGGAGAAAGCACACTTCTCCTGGCGTTTAGTCTTAACCCCAAGTCTTTCATGTGGGCGAGAGCGACATCTCAATGCCGAATCGCCAAGCGCTCCGATCGAGCGAGCGGGGTGAGGGTGCTAGGCCGAAGGGAAGAACCCGATACTGGTACGCTTTGCCCCCGAAAGCGAACCTCAGGAACTTCCTGTGAGCAGAAAGGATGGACACATGGAAATAGGCGTCCTTGAGGTCTATCGTGACAAACCAGTCCTCGGACCTGATTTGAGACACGATCTGATTGACCGTCAACATCTTGAACTTCAGCGAACTGACTGAGCGGTTCAGGAGACGCGAATCCAGTATGGGCCTCAGCCCACCATCCTTCTTTGGAACAATGAAGTACCGGCTGTAGAAGCCGGTGTGGACTTCGTGAGGTGGAACCAACTCGATGGCTTCCTTTCTCAGCAAAGTACCGACTTCCTGTTCCAAGACCAGAGCCTGCTCGGGGCGGACCATAGTCACGCAAACCCCGTTGAACAGCGGAGGTGGCCCATCGAACTGGATGGAATAGCCAGCCTCTACCGTCCGCAGGACCCAAAGAGACACATTCGGCAGCCGCTGCCAAGCTGCCAAAACGATCTACTAAGGGAATCAGTCTCTCGAGACTGACCTCTGGTGTCAGAGAAGCGGCCAGACCGCTGCCTCGCTGCGGCGCACCGGCAGGAGACGCATGATCTGGCGGCTGAGGCGAGTTTCTCAGGCCCGCTGAAATCACAGGCGGAAGAACCTGAGAGTACCACTCGCTGGGACCTGCTGTGCCCTGGAACTGCAGGGTTGACAGACAAATCCCCGGAGGGCACCGAGGGGAGACGGTCACCGTGTGCCGCGGTGTAAGCCGCTCCACCCCAGTAGGGGCCGCCCTCCGAAGTCCTGGGGCTCGCCCATCAGGACTTCTTCGTCGAGGACCTCTTGGCCGACAAGACATCCCTCAGGTCTGCCTTCGGCCTCGAAGTCCCCGGCGCGGAGCGCCGCTGTCCTCGGCTCCGCCTCGGGGGAGCACGAGAGGCGACGCTCTCTTTCTGCACAGCCCTATGTGAGGAGCTGGTATGCGGAGGAGGCTGCCCGCCCAGCAGCCACCTCCCACTGGGGCGAAGGAGGCGGCGAAACCTCGTGAACGCTTGTCACATCAACCTCCTAGGAGGAAGAAAGACGCAGCGTCAAGCCCTCGTCTCGGGGGGAAGAGACCGCTTCCAAACCGAGAGACGGGGCGCCAGATCTGGCGGATATGGGAGGAGATGTCCGTCTCGCTCTCACCAGCCAGATCAGCCTGCGAGCCCCACGAGCGCAGCCGCCGCTCTGCCTCGGCAGGTTTTTCTTCTCGCGGCAGCCGCTCGTAATGCGGGCAGCCGGCTCCCTCGAGAGCCGATTTCGCATGCTCCGCCCCCAGCAAAGCCTCGTGAACGCTCGTCACATCAACCTCCTCGGAGGAAGAGACGAAGCGTTGAGATCTGCGAGCCCCACGAGTGCAGCCGCCGCTCTGCCTCGGCAGAAGCGGGACCGAAACCGCGCGGAGAGCTCGAGAGCGAACGAGACGGCGAAACCTCGCCAACGCTCGTCACGTCAACCTCCTCGGAGAAAGAGAGACGAAGCGTTGAGCCCTCGTCTCAGGTGGGAAGAGTACCGCTTCCAAACCGAGAGACGGGGCGTCAGATCTGGCGGATACGGGAGGAGATAGGGACGTGCCCGTCTGACTCTCGCCAGCCAGATCAGCCTTTTTTTTTTTTTTTGCGAGCCCCGCGAGCCTCAGCAGAGCGGGACCGGCTTTATTTGTGCTTGTGCAAACACTGGAGCTTACAAAGCTCATGGACATCTTTCACATCCACCTCCTCGGAGGAAGACAAGCGGGGCGTCGAGCCCTCTCTCTGGGGAAGAGAACCGCTTCCGAGCACAGAGAGCGGGCGCTGGATCTGATGATCCATATGCGAGCCCCACGAGCGCAGCCGCCGCTCTGCCTCGGCAAAAACGGGACCGACACCGCGTGGAGAGCTCGCTTTCTTTACTGGGGCGACAGAGGCGGCGAAACCTCCTAAACGCTCGTCACATCAACCTCCTCGGAGGAAGAGAGACGAAGCGTCGAGCCCTCGTCTCCGGGGGAAGAGACCGCTTCCGCACCGAGAGACGGGGCGCCAGATCTGGCGGATGCGGGAGGAGATAGGGACATGCCCGTCTCGCTCTCGCCAGCCAGATCAGCCTGCGAGCCCCAAGAGTGCAGCCGCCGCTCTGCCTCGGCAAAAACGGGACCAGCACCCAGGCAGACCACGCAACGATTGTGTGTGTGTCCCCACTCGTAATGTAGCGAGAGCAGGGACTAACACACAACCTGAGACGCGATCTGAAATCGCCCACTGTCTCAGCCTTAGATTTAGGCATCTCCTTATTTTTTTTGGACAGACAACACTAAATAAGACTCACAAGACAGAAATCAGACTGACAACACACAGAGCGCTTGCTGTATGACAGAAAGCTGACGCCGGCTCTGCCGCACGTGCTTATAGACTTCCTGGTCGTGACGTCACCCCGCCCGTGACGCCTCGCCCATCCATTAGACTGTTGTATAAAATATTCAGAGCGCCGGTTACGCTGATGGCGTTCCCATAGCGTCTTCGGACGTAGCTCGAAGTTCCTGGAAGGGAACTTAAAGACATCTAATAGACGTCTATTTGACATCTAAAAGGAAACGTCCTATAGACTTATTGCAGATGTAAATGCAGACGTCAAATAGACATCTCCAAGATGTATGTGTGCTATCAGGGAACATGTAGATGGCTTTTTTCTTCAGTAGAACAGTAAGAAAAACAGTAGAACAGTTCTTTTGGACAATTTGTTTCAATGAACTGGTTCAAATAACCGATTCACCAGTTTGTTTACATAATCACACAATGACGTAACATATAACGTGGATGTTTCACATGTCTAAAGTATATAAAAGGAATAATCTAGTCTTTATCAGCTCACCTTTTTACATAATCCATGAGAAACCATAAAAAATAGATATTTTCTTCCCTTCATTCAAGCTCTCAGTTCCCACGTTCAAATCAGCGGCTCTTTGGTCCGAGTCGAGTTCAGTGACTGTCAGAGGAACTGGAGCTCAGAATGATTTATTCATCACAGGATCAGATACGCTGCTACTTCGGCTCTTTTCCAGTCGGAGTGACTGTCAGACATCTGAAAGTGATTTTGATTGAGTATCTCCTAGATCTGTGCTGCTCGTGAACGGTTTCAGACGCTTCAGTCTGATTTGATGAACTGGTTCAACTAGTTCACTCAAGAGAACCTGTTCAAAAGAATGATTTGTTCGCGAACCAGACATCATTCCGCACTGTTTGCCTGAAGCTCTGGATTACAGTAATAATGCTGAAAATAATGTTCAGTTTCTTGCACAGACCGATCACTTCGCTTCATAAGACCTCAATATATCATCAGAAGCCACAGGGATTCATTCTGTGTTACCTGATGTGATTTTGTTTGACTCTCAAAGCCATTGACTTGCATTTTATGAATCACAAAGGACTGCAATTTCAGCTAAAATTCTTCTTTACTGTTCTACTAAAGAAAAAAGGTCACCTACATCTCTAACACCTACATTTTCGATGGCCTGAGAGTGGTTAAATGATCTATCCCTTTAACTGAGAGATAAATATTTGTGCTTTTCAAATTCATCGCACCACAGTGAAGGTGTACACTTTCCCTTAAACATTTATGTCAATTATAACTTAAAATCTTTAGAATAGAAGCCCATGAACAAAGTTTGTTTCAACTCCCTATGATTAGGAGGAACACAGCATACGCTCGTGTCCCAGTGGGTTGGAGCAGATGGCGGGTGAGATGATTTCTCTGCTGGGATTATTGATCAGCTGAAGCTGTTTGATTCTTCACTCACGAGCGGCACTGCTGCGAACACAAAGCACCTACAATTCACTGAACCAAGCCTATCGTCTGCCAGCGTTGGAAAACAACAACACCTACATGTACAGCTTGTGAATGACTCCGGAAAAGGCATTTCCCAACAAAATCATCACCCTAAAAAAATGGGAGTTCAGAGCATTTTTTAGGAACAATAATAAAAATACATTGAAAAACTATTATAATCATTTGTACTGCTTGATAATCAGACCTGCGTGGCTTCACATTGGTTTTAACATTGCTCCTGAATCAGTCACATTACACTGGTCCCCCAATCACCATTGGACAACCCACGGGTTTGGTAGCACCCAGGTTCCTCAATAATAGATGTCATCAGTTGACATGTGCCAGGTGGTGACACAACACTTCACAGAGTTAATACATTTTTGATATCAAATCTGTTCGAGTGCAGTGCCCATCCGTGTTTGAAGTCTGCTGGAGGACACCGAGAGGACGCTCATGCTGTAATGATGCTTGAAATCAAGTCAGATTCTACTGCAGAAGATCTACCCATAAGTCTGTGTTTTAGTTTATTGTTTTTATTTTCAGTATCATTTATGTCGGTGTAGATCAAAGGGTTTCAGTCGTTTTTTATTCCATGTTGAGTCCCAAAGATCTACAGGGTCATTCTGTGTCAACAGCACTTGCATTTTTTGCGAAGGCTCAGGGTTTATGGGCTGGATAAAAGTATCATGTTACTGTTTTACAGAACAACTATTGAATCGATAATATGTTATGGTTTTGCAAACTGGTTTGGCAATTTGACTGTTAAACTTAGGTCACAACTTCAAAATGTGGTTAGAAGAGCTGGAAAAATAATTGGTATGTTGTACCCACTTTCTCTTCAAGACATTTTTAAGAGGTCTGTTTGGAAGCTTGGGAGGTCTGTTGGGAGTCTTAAAATTATTGGTGAGCCATATTCTCTATAAGGAGTATGAGCTGATGCAGGAGATATAGGGTTCCAATCTGTAAGTTGAATAGATACAAATGTTCTCTAATTCCATTATCTGTCATATTATTGAATAATACTGTAAGTGATCGGAATTGTGTGGGTGAGGGTAATGTCATGAGTAACATGTAATGTTGGTGTATTATTAGGATTAGTAGCGATATGTTTTTTGTTTTGTATTTTTTTTTGGGGGGGGGCAGATGTTTCATCTGCTCTCCCGATTGCTTAAGACAAATTTCGGAGACAATAAAGGAGAAACTTGAACTTGAACTCAATCAGACTAAGTCCCTGGCTAAACATTTTGATTTCAGTTATTATTATTTTTGTTTACTGGTGAAAAAATTAAGTAAACGAAGAGTGTGTGAGAGACCTCAAATGTTTTAAAGTTTGAGGTACTATCAGTGATTGCGTTAAATACACATCTTAGCAGTGAATACTAAGACTATGCATTACATTAGGACAGTTTAATACTTAATCCAGGGGAGGACACTCTTTCCTTAGTCAAACATGTAATTACATGTAAAAACATGTAACTGTATTTGAATCCTTGGTAGCTTCTGAAACAGTTCAAATGAGCAAAATCGCTTCTTCCAGATAAGCCTGAATATATAGACTCTTATGATCACACTACTGAGAGCAAGTAAATGTGCCTTAACTTGACCGTTTCAGTGTATTTTTTTGTACTCAGATGGGTATGTTAAATGCAATCGTCTTGACAGAAGGAAATAAAGAAGTACTTCTAGGTACAACAATAATTGTTCTTCAGATATTCCTTTTTAAATAAACTTAGTATCAGCTGTAAGCAAAGTAACCCACATTTGTGTTTTGACTCATAGAGCCGCACTGAGATCCCAGTGTATGGGACTGAACTATAGAGGGCCTTAAAATGAAGATACCAAAAGAAAGGTTTGTTAGGAACCAGAATCTAAAAGGATATTAGAAAATTGTATTAGAAAAGTATATTCAAAAACCCAAGACGTATTAAAGATATCTATCTTTGTCACAGATCGACCAGGCTCTCAGTCCACCCAATGACAGCGAGTACCCTCACCAGAGTACTAATGAGCACACCTGCACTGAATCTTCACCTCATCACCAGCCACTATAAAATCACACACCTCACAACTGTCAGACGTTCGGTCTCGTTCAGACGAAGTGGACTCACGTATGGTATCTCAGCTATCGACCTGTTACCAACCTGTGTGTTTACTTATCTCTTGTGTTTCCTCCAAGTGTTGTCGTCATCCGTGTCCAGGATCCAGATCCTTCTCCCGAGTCTCTGTCCAGCCAGAAGTGAGGTGTGTGGCACCATCGATATCCACAAGCTCCTGTCAAGACACCAAGATCAGTCATTCAAGTATCCAGTCATCTCAAAATATCTGCTATCTGAACTCACCTAGTCAGTCATCAATCACCGCTCATCAGCTTTAATAAATGTTACCTTTTTACAATCTCTCTTGTGTTGAGTCACCTTCCGTAACAGAAGACCGGACCCCACCGAACAGCAAGATGAGCAGTCCCGATCCGTTTCAGGAGCTCGTGGATCACCTCCGACGAGTTCTTGTTCCGACACCACCGCCAGCACCTCGGATCACCCCTGTCACCGGAACTACAGTTTCTTCACCCCCAATGATCTCCATTCCCATGGCCCGACCAGCGCCCTTCTCTGGTGTGGCGGAGGAGTGCAATGGGTTTCTTCTGCAGTGTTCACTAAACATCGACATGCAACCGCATCTGTATCCCACCGAGATGTCAAAAATTGCCTTCATGGTGTCTCTCATTACCGGTAAGGCGCTCCAATGGGCTGACCGAACTGACCGAACCCACCTAACGGATTTCGAGCGGCAGAGGCGACTTTGCTTATACTGTGGTCAGAGCGGGCATATCCGATCCACATGCTCAGTCCGTCCGCCTCAACTCTTGGCGAGTGCCCTCCAACCTATTGTAACGGTGGTGGCCGCCCTAGCTTAGATAAGCTCTAAAAAGAAATGTTCGGGCGCCAGCCAGGATTAACCCTGACAAAATTTAAATTAACTCAGGATAGCAAAAAAACACAGCCCACCTGTTACAATACTAATTTACAACACCAACAAAACAAAGTCCAAGAAAAAACTCTGTTCACAAGGGGAAGATTTATTCTGTGACATCCATGAGAAAAAAAATAAAAAACAAAAACAAACAAATAAACAAACAGTTCAGCACTTCGGTTCACTCTGAAATCCGTGCAGAAATTGCGTCACGCTAATTCAAGTTCCCCAACATAGGCAGATTCGCGTCCACAATCATAAAAAGAGAGAGAAAGAAAAACAATCTGTTCATTCCATAGCTTTGAAAAAAAAACAAACAATAATCTTAAAGTAAAATAACCATTAAACACTATGTAAAAAACAATAAGCACATCAAATGTGCGGAAGTAAATGTGCGAGTGTGTGCGTGTGTAGTAGTGAATGAATGAATATGAATGAGTGTGTGGATGGGTGGCTTGAAGGTACTGACCAAGTTTGCAGTCATAAAGGCAACTGGAGAGTGTTGCAGGTTTTGTAGAAACCAGGACAGGTGGATAAACAGCCCTCACTTGTCTTCCGAACAGTTTTACTAAAAGCAGATGATCGTGCTGTGCAACGCTAGAAGTCACGTGAACTTCACGACGCACCAGACATCGCTCACAGGAAGCAACAGTTCGACAAGCGTCAGTCTTTCCACTTTGTATGCCGTCCACTCGCTCTTACTACTGCAACCTTACTGATGACGCAATTTTTCCTCAGGTATGACACGCTTCCTTATATCCTACTTCCTTCCGCTGTTAATTGAAACACTCCACCCCAGTCACACAAAGTGAAAGTAAAATGATTCCTGTGGCACGGATTTTCCGCATTGCCACACTCTCCCCCCCTGGAAGAAAACAACCCATGGTTGTTGAAAGAGAACATGAATTAGAAACCTAGGAATTCATCATCATCATCATCAGAGGTTTCTTGAAATAAGTTAAGGAGTTTTTGTTTTTCCTGGGTCTCCAATTCCTCCGCGGTTGGATAGCATGGTTTGAGGTTGCACACGTGTGCAGTGCGGACATCCTCTCCCGTGTCTTCCAACGCTATCTGATAATTCAACGGGCCTAACCGCTTTAAAACCCGGTAAGGACCTTTCCATTTAGGGGCCAGTTTTGCACTGAAATTATGTTGAGCACTGGACTGAGGGAAATTTCTTAACCACACACGGCTTTTTTCTTCAAAGGAGGCTTCACGACGGGTTTTATTGTAACTTCTGAGCTGTCTTTTTTGGGCTTTCTTACAGCACTCCTCTGCCTTCAATTTTAGTTGCCTTAGATGGTGGACAACATCATATGATGGTGTGGAAGGTGAAAGGCTCTTAACTTGGAGTAATTTATCCATTGGACTTTTCAGCTTTCTCCCTATTTGGAGTTCTGCGGGGGACATCCCAATGCTTTCCTGCACCGCGGAATTAATGGCAAACCGAAGCTCAGGTAAATGCTGATCCCACTTCTTGTGGTTGTCATCCACGTACGAGGCAATCATGCATTTTAGGGTCCGGTTAACTCTCTCGGTCATATTCGTTTGGGGGTGATATGCTGTTGTTAATTTTTGATTGAGATTCCATTTTTCACACAGCTCTTTGAATATGGAGGATACAAATTGGGTACCACGGTCAGACAAGATGAAGTCTGGAACACCCCATCGGGTAAGGATTTCAGTTCTGAGAATCTTCGCTATGGTTTGTGCATTTGCATGGCGCATGGGGAACAGCTCAACCCAGCGAGTGAAGTAATCTACAAAAACAAGAAGGTACCCATGACGTTGTGTGCTGCTTGGCAACGGGCCCATTATGTCGACACCCACCATTTTGTTGGGTTGTGAGATAATAATGGGTTGTAGCTTACCAGCCGGTTTCTGGTTTTCACTTTTGAGTGTTTGACACTTTACACAGTGCTTAACATAATGTTTGACATCCGTCCACATTCCTGGCAGAAAACAACATTTTGTAGTCTCTTGTAGGTTTTGTAGATTCCTCCATGGCCACTTAAAGGATGGGAATGGTAGTGATGAAGGACAGCTGGGATGAGACTGCCAGGCAGGGACACTCTGTAGTGAACTTGGCCATTGGACAGGTGGGTCTTATGGTACAGTTTGTCCTCCACAACTTCATATTTATCTTTAAAATCACTGTTGTTGTTGTTCTCTGCCAATGCTTTAAAGATTTTTATGATCTCAGGATCTTTATGTTGTTCCTCCCAAATTGACACAACAGAGACTGGAAGCTCAACATCCTCCTTTTGGCTGGAGTACAAGCTGCAAAAGGGTACGCTGGAAATCCTAGATAAAGCATCAGGTGCTACATTGAGTTTTCCTTTTCGGTATTCAATGACGAAATCAAACCTTTGCAGTCGTAGGGCCCATCTAATGAGACGGCTAGTGGTTTTTGGGGAACTTAAGACCCACTGTAGTGCAGAATGGTCGGTGACTACGGTGAACATCTTGTGCTCCAGGTAATGTTGCCATTTCTCAAGTGCCCATATGACTGCTAGGCACTCTTTCTCTGTAGCAGAGTAGTTTGATTCTGCTTTGTTAAGGGTGCGGCTTGCGTATGCAATGACTTTCTCCAGTCCCTGAGCTTTCCGTTGTGTTAATACAGCACCGAGTCCGATATCACTGGCATCGGTATACACAATGAACGGAAGTTGGAGATTTGGATGGCCAAGGATAGGAGGTGATGTGAGATGTGCCTTCAATTGCTCAAAAGCTTCCTGGCATTGGGGTGTCCAGTGAAAAATGTGTCCCTTCTTTTTCAGTGCATTGATGGGTTCAGCGATCTTAGAGAAATTTGGGACAAAGCGGTGATACCATCCAGCTAGTCCAAGAAAACGCTGGACCTCTCTGATATTCTGTGGCACAGGGTAAGATCTGATGGCCTCAACTTTGGATGAGTCTGCTGTGATGCCGTTGATGCTAACCACATGTCCCAGGAATGTAATTTCTTTAAGACAGAACTTGCTCTTCTTAAGGTTTATGGTCAATCCAGCTTCCTGCAGTCGACAGAGAACAGTTTGGAGGTCCTTGAAGTGCTGAGCTACAGATGGTGAGTATATGATAATATCATCAATGTAGACAAAGCAAATGTTTCTCCGTAATTCTCCCAATACGGTTTCCATCAACCGCTGGAATGTTGCAGGTGCATTTTTTAATCCAAAGGGCATGACATTAAAGTGGAAGAGCCCTGATGGAGTGATGAATGCAGTCTTTGGTTTACTCTGGGGGTCCATAGCCACCTGCCAGTAGCCACTGTTGAGGTCGATGGTTGAAAAAATGGCTGCTCCCGACAGAGATTCAAGGATCTCAGTGATGTTAGGAAGTGGGTAAGCATCATTCTCTGTGATGGTATTAAGTTTACGATAATCTACACAAAATCTAACGCTGCCATCTTTTTTGGGAACAAGGACGACAGGGGAGGCCCAGCCAGAATGTGAGGGTTCGACAATTCCTGCATTCAACATCTCCACAAGTTGTTCTTGTACCACTGCTTGTTTGGCCGGGGACATACGGTATGGCCGTTGCTTGATGGGCACTTGATGTTGTGTGTAAATAATGTGTTGTAGGACATCAGTACGACCTGGTTGAAGGGTACACACCTGAGTGTTGGACTCCAAGATTCTCCTCAGTCTGTGTTTTTCACCAGGAGGTAAGTGTGCTTCACTCACAGCACTGTCAATTAAACATTGTGCATCTGTACTGACAAGTGGTGATGATCGGCATACAGGTTGTGGTGGAGGGATTGAACTTAACAGTGAAAGGCTTTGGTTAAACGTCTTTACATGTGGTCCCGTCTTTTGACGTTGCGAGCTGATATCAGGTACACTTGCATTTCCAGGTTGAAATGGATGATCTTCTTGTGGGGAGGACTTAAATGAATATTTACTGTCGATTACATTAATTTGTAAGCCACTGAAGAAGATGAAATCCAGTCCCAGAACTACAGCATAGGCGAGTGCTTTAGGGGAAAGGACAGCAACAGGTAAAGTGAAAGTTTGGTTGTGAATGTGGATTGGTAACTGCAACCATCCTACAGGCACCTCTGCTTCTCCATTAGCCAAAAACAGCTGACCGAGAGACCAAGGCTGGAGGTTCTCTTGTGGGAAGAGATTTTCCCACAAACTTTCATGGATCATGGTGTAGCTGGCCCCTGTGTCCACGATGGCCTTCCCAAACCACCCACCAATGCAGACGGGAACAATCAGCTGTTGTGGGATGACAACAGGAGAAACAGGCGTTGGTGTAGGGGGTGATGTTTTGGAAGTGGACAATCTTTTATTTGTTGTAGCTGTCACAGAATTATTAGTTGCTTGACCTCCAGACTTGCGGGAATTAAATGATCGACGACTGGTGAAAGGATACTGCTGTTTTTCAGGTTGTTTGGTGGATGGGTTGGCATATAGTGGACAAAATCCAGGTGAGTGATGTCCCTTACATCTCCAACATTGCACTTGGGGTTGGTCAGTGGGTTTGATGTTTTTTTGAGTTACTTCCTGCGATGATTTTCTGCTTATACATTTTTCATATTGCAGTTGCTGTTCATGATCCTTCTCTAGTTGATGTCCCAGCTTTACTAGTTCCTCAACGGTGCTCACCCGACTACGTAGCTGACTGGCGAGGTAAGGTTTTAAATTTTTGAGAATCATTTTGACTATTTCATTTTCAGTAAGGGAAGGCCTCCATCTTTTGCAGAGAGCCCGATATGTAAAGGCAAAATCTCTGATGGATTCTCTCTCTCCTTGATACCTTGTACGGACTCTTTCAGCTAGCTCATCTTCGTAGTCTTCGGAAAGGAAGGCGGAGAGGAAAACAGTCTCGAATTCGTTCCATGTCGTTACGGAAGATCGGGCGACTTCCCACCAGTCGCGTGCTGTGCCGTGTAGTACGCTGCGGAAGGTTGCCAGGAGGTCGGTCTCTGCAAGTGGGTGCAATGCCAAGAAGTCCTGACACCTTGTTAGGTACAGCAGAGGATCAGAGTCATCTGACGGTCTTCCAAAGGTGGGAAAGGTCAATTTTAAATGGTCACTTTTTCCAGCAGGAATAGGAAGACACTCTGGGACATTTTCTAGTGGTGATGGGGGTGCAGTAAGTATGGCACTGGATTGTGGTTGTACCCTTTTACTTTGGTTATCAGCCATTTCTTTCCCTTGCCGTTTGACTTCCTCTATGTTTGTTTGAAGCTCATTTACTTGTGTTGTTAGCCTGTCAACTTGAATGATGCACTGATTACATTCAGTGGAGAGCTGCTCATGTTCCTTTTGAAGGTTCTTTTGTGTAGCTCTGAGGTCTCCCTGAAGTTTGACCTGAAGTTGATCCACCATGAAACGGACTTCAGAAATCCAGGTACACTCCATTTTTTTCAGCTCTTGTGATATCATCACTGTCATGGCTTTAACTAGGTGATCTGAATCGGCTGAATCTGCTTTTGTTGCAGTTAACGTGGTGAGGATGTGTTGCTGGTTAGCTTCCATTTTTTTAGTCAGGTCTCCAAGTTGTTTTTCATGAAGAGAAGTGGCTGTTTTTTGCTCCTGGGTGAGTTCATTCACTGCTTTCTCCTGATGTTTTATGAAGTTAAACAGGTTGTCCCAGTTACCTTGAACTTGCGCAGTCAAATGGTGAATGTCCCTTCCAGGAGTTGGGAGGTGACCAGGTAGGCGATGCGGTGACACAGAGGGAGATGGTGTCGTTTCAGGGGATGTGCAAAGTTGCATAGGTTCGGCTGAAATGAAGCAGTGCCACCTAGAGGCAGGGAGGCAAAGTGCACCTGAGACCTGGGATGGGGACTGCTGAACTGAGTTGGTGTGAAGTGAAGAGTGGAAAACTGAGGTGGAGGAATGGTTCTTGGTTGCACAGGTGGCCAGACTGGAGTTGCTATATCTGGGGGAGGTTCAATTTCCACAGATGTTGAAGGGGAAAGAGGGATAGTAGCCATGTTTGTATGGTGTTGCTTGTCAATGTTGTGTGAATAATCAGTAAATGAGATGAGTGAATTAGAATGACTGTGTCTATTTTTGGGGGGCACCCGGGGATATAAACACAGAGTACAATTTCCACAGTCTCAATTTTCAGTTTTTTTTTTCACATTTTTTGTTTTCTCACAGATGCACATCAAGCTCTCAGTAATTAGATTTCCAACTGATACACATCAGTCAAACAAAAGCACAAAGAAAAAAAAATACAACAAGTTATCTTTCAAGGTTCACCAATAATAACAATTAACCATAAGGTCTAAATAATTCCCCAACACAAACAATGTTCAAGTGATAAATATTCAGGTGATAGAGGTTTAAGTGTTCAGGTTCAAGTCCCTTTTCACATACACAATTTTCATGTCCCTGTTCGGGCGCCACTCTGTAACGGTGGTGGCCGCCCTAGCTTAGATAAGCTCTAAAAAGAAATGTTCGGGCGCCAGCCAGGATTAACCCTGACAAAATTTAAATTAACTCAGGATAGCAAAAAAACACAGCCCACCTGTTACAATACTAATTTACAACACCAACAAAACAAAGTCCAAGAAAAAACTCTGTTCACAAGGGGAAGATTTATTCTGTGACATCCATGAGAAAAAAAATAAAAAACAAAAACAAACAAATAAACAAACAGTTCAGCACTTCGGTTCACTCTGAAATCCGTGCAGAAATTGCGTCACGCTAATTCAAGTTCCCCAACATAGGCAGATTCGCGTCCACAATCATAAAAAGAGAGAGAAAGAAAAACAATCTGTTCATTCCATAGCTTTGAAAAAAAAAAAAACAATAATCTTAAAGTAAAATAACCATTAAACACTATGTAAAAAACAATAAGCACATCAAATGTGCGGAAGTAAATGTGCGAGTGTGTGCGTGTGTAGTAGTGAATGAATGAATATGAATGAGTGTGTGGATGGGTGGCTTGAAGGTACTGACCAAGTTTGCAGTCATAAAGGCAACTGGAGAGTGTTGCAGGTTTTGTAGAAACCAGGACAGGTGGATAAACAGCCCTCACTTGTCTTCCGAACAGTTTTACTAAAAGCAGATGATCGTGCTGTGCAACGCTAGAAGTCACGTGAACTTCACGACGCACCAGACATCGCTCACAGGAAGCAACAGTTCGACAAGCGTCAGTCTTTCCACTTTGTATGCCGTCCACTCGCTCTTACTACTGCAACCTTACTGATGACGCAATTTTTCCTCAGGTATGACACGCTTCCTTATATCCTACTTCCTTCCGCTGTTAATTGAAACACTCCACCCCAGTCACACAAAGTGAAAGTAAAATGATTCCTGTGGCACGGATTTTCCGCATTGCCACACTATCAATCGAAATATGAAGCCACTCACAGTCGAAGTCTTGCTTACTGCTTCTAATGTCTCCGTTCCAGTACAAGCCTCCTTGATACCGGTTCCGCCGGTAACTTCATCTCCGGCAACCTCTGCCGCCAGCTCAACCTCCCGAAATTTACCAACCCGACCATCTATCAAGTCCACTCGATAACTGGCAAGCCCATCGGTAGGACCACCGTCCGGTACAGCGCTGGGCCCGTCCACATTAGATTCGGTCAGTTGCACGAGGAGAATATCCCCCTATTGGTTCCGGAGGGAGCTCACACCGACATCGTCCTCGGGCGCTCTTGGTTCGTACAGTATGAACCCCAGGTCTACTGGCGCACCGGGGAGGTCCTGAAGTTGGGCATACACTGTTTCCCAGGTTGCTTTCCCAACATTCAAAGTATTCCCATCAATTCCACTTCCATAGAAAGCCCCGTCGAGAAGCAATCTGTATCCATTCCACCATGTTATGCCCCCTTCAGAGACGTATTTAGCCTGAAGAAGACGTCGGCAATCGGGAACTCCTAGCTATAAAGCTCGCCCTAGAGGAATGGAGGCATTGGCTGGAAGGCGCACAACACCCGTTCTCAGTACTCACAGATCACAAAAATCTGTAATATTTAAGAGATGCAAAACGCCTCAACCCCCATCAAGCCCACTGGGCCCTGTTTTTCACCCGGTTTAACTTTTCCATCACATATCGCCCCGGATCCCATAATGTTAAGGCTGACGCCTTATCCCGTCTCCATGCCCCGGAAGAAGAGAATCCAGATCCTGAATCCGTTATCCCAGAAAGTATCATCACCTGTCCCATTCAGTGGAATGCGATGAATGCGCCATGTCCAAAGGTCCTCGCCATCTACCAGCAGGCAAACTCCTCCTGCTGCCCGTTCCCAACCGGCCATGGTCACATCTAGGAGTGGACTTCGTCATAGACCTGCCAGTATCCGATGCATCTTGCATCTTGGTAATCGTGGACCGTTTTTCTAAATCCTGCCGACTTCTACCCCTCAAGGGTTTACCTACCGCCATGGAAACGGCGGAACAACTATTCAATCATGTATTTCGATACTTCGGTATCCCTGAAGACATCGTATCCGATCAAGGTCCTCAATTCATCTCCAGAGTATGGAGAGGATTTTTTAAACTCCTAGATGTGACCGTAAGTCTATCATCTGGGTACCATCCTCAGACCAACGGGCAGACGGAGAGGAAGATCCAAGAAATCGGCCGCTTCCTGCGAACCTTCTGCCACGCCCACAAGGAATCCTGGAACCAGTTTATTGGCTGGGCCGAGTACGCCCAGAATTCCTTGCGTCAGGCCTCTACTGGACCCACTCCCTTCCAGTGCGTACTCGGGTACCAGCCACCACTCTTCCCCTGGTCTGGAGAACCGTCAGAAGTACCTGCGGGCTTGCCGCCATGGCACCCTGGGGTGTCTATACTGTGGCTGTCGGATGTCCCACCTTCGGGCTCTCCTCTGCCCTTTTCTGGGGGGGGGGCCGCAGTTGTCCCTGCGGTGGTTCCCCTGGGGGTCCCGTGCCCTGGGGGGCCTCCGGATGTTTGGGGCCTGGGTCTCTTCCATGCCTGCTTCATGCCTTGCGGGATGGGGCTGTTGTTCCCCACACACACACTATTAAACATTTACATGGAGGAACCTTATGAACACAAGCGCGCTCACACACACAGGTGTACACTCAAGCATTCACATTGGTGTAAAAACGGGTGCTCACAGACACACATTGTTCTGATCTGCTGTTGCTTCAAAACTTATTTTGTAATATTAGTTATGCGTGTTGCTCAATAACATTTAACATTTAGAATTTATTGTGATTCATACAGAGGTTGGTTGTTGCTGCAGTTTCTCTGATGTTGTGTCTTCTGTTGTGTCTTCTGTTGTTTTCTCTTTTTGTCAGCAGGTATCGAAGCAAATTGTTCGAAGCAAAATATCGAAGCAATTTTTTTTTTTTTTTTTCTCTCTTTCTATCCCCCATTCTCTTTCTTTTCTCTCTCTCTCCCCCTTCTCTGTTGACTTTAACCACAATTTTTTTTTTGTTTATTTTGTTTTCTAATTCCTTTTTTTTATCATTATTATTATTATTATTTTTATTATTATCATTATAATTATTATTATTATTATTTTTTTTTATTTATTATTATTTTTTTTTTTATTTTTTTTCTTTTTCTTTCTCTCTCTTGTTTTCTCTGTCCCCTGGTCTTGTCGGTCATAGTATGGTTAAATAAAAGGGTATATAAAATTTAATTAATTAATTAATTGAAAAAATAAATAAATAAATAAATGTATAAAAAAAAAATATATAAAAAAAAAAAAAAAAAAAAAAGGCTGTGAATGATGATAGCATAGCTACACATACGTACTGTCATGTGTTATCTGTGTTACTGACAGGCCGGGAAAAAAAGAAAAAAAATAAAAAAAAAAAAGTACCTGCGGTAGACTACTGGTTCCGGGAGAGCGAGAGGGTCTGGGACGATGCACACCATCAGCTCCAACGTGCAGTGTGCAGGCGCAAGATGACAGCCGACCTTCGTAGATCCGAAGCTCCGCAATACCAGCCAGGACAGAAGGTCTGGCTGTGCACCAGAGACATCAGGATGCGCCTGCCCTGCAAAAAGCTAAGTTCCGGATATGTTGGTCCCTTCACCATCCTGAGACAGGTCAACCTGGTCACTTTTCAATTACAGTTACCCCCACAGTACCGGATTAATTCAACCTTTCACGTGTCACTCTTGAAACCCTACCACTCATCTGTCTCTCCCTCCACAGAGCCTGATCCAAATGTCGAGCCCCCTCTCCCGCTAATCCTGGAAGAAGGAGCCATCTACAGAGTGAAGGAAATCCTGGACTCCCGGCGCCGTGGTGGTCAGCTGGAATATCTAGTGGACTGGGAGGACTACGGCCCGGAAGAGAGGTCTTGGGTCCCTAGAGATGACATCCTGGACCCTTCTCTACTAGAGGAGTTCCATACCACTCATCCGACTCGACCAGTCCCCAGAGGAAGAGGAAGACCACCACGTCGTCTGGGTTTTCAGCCCTCTGGAGCGGGCCGTGGAGAGGGGGGTAATGTCACAGATCGACCAGGCTCTCAGTCCACCCAATCACAGCGAGCACCCTCACCAGAGTACTAATGAGCACACCTGCACTGAATCTTCACCTCATCACCAGCCACAACCGTCAGACGTCCGGTCCGGTCACCGCTCATCAGCTTTAATAAATCTTACCTTTTTACAATCTCTCTTGTGTTGAGTCCCCTTCCGTAACAATCTTTAATACGTCTTGGGTTTTTGAACTGTCACCATTGGCATAAAATGGACTGCTAAAGTCAACTAACATCACTAACAAACCTACCAATCTGTATAAAAATAAAATGACGATGCTGCTATCTTTCTAAGTCACTTTATTAACCTGTTAGCCTGCACCAGAGCGACCTCGCACTGAACGATCTTTGTTTGCATGTGTCATTGTTTACAATAGAATAAATGAAACGGGACAAAGTTAATCTTTACAAACTTTATATCATTCTGAGGGTCTAAGCCTCAAGCATCGACGACAGATCGCTGTTTTTCGATGGAAAGCTTATAAGGAATGAGTGGCACAAATTTGCTACATTTGTGTAAGCAGTACACATCCAAACACGCAGAGTAAAAAAGCCGTACGTACCTTTATCATTGTAATAACGAGCCACAAACGCGTCCACTGCTGAAATCCCAGTTTAGTTAGAGAGGTAAGGGTCCACAGAAAAACATCCCAGCGAGCACTTTTAGTCCAGCGAAACAATAACGTTGTAATAAGGAGGAATATTCCTTTGTTTACATTTCATTTCTTCAGAGAGTTATTGTTCGTGTCCGTTATGGAATAAATTACGCTCAAAAACAGCGTCTTGGTGGTAAAAAAACAAAACGATGTTGTAGAATACGGTCTTACAAATATAATGAGACCGTCTACGGAAAAAAAAGTCTCAGAAAAGCGGAATATAGATTATTTGAATTTGGCGCTCCCTCCTGCCGGCAGTGACGCTTCTGTGACGCACGCTGTCATCTGAGCGGGGCATAACTTAGCGATCTGCTTTATCCATAAAAAACTGTTTTTTTTCTTCTACATTTTTTATATGTGTGTGTGTGTGTATTGTGTGGGGAATGTGGCCGTGTCTGCATGATTATAATCTGTATGGACGCACATCAGCGTGTTTATTAGCGACTCTATGACGGCTATCATTGTGATTCATTGATCAGCTATTATTGATTATATGGCCCATCTGTTTGATTATAATCTGAATGGAAGCACATCAGCGTGTGTTTACTGACTCTATGACCATGTCTGGCAATATCACTTCACGTCTGGCAGTGATATTTATCATTGTAATAACGAATAACGAAGAATACTTCAGTATACATACTATATACAAAGCATTTTTTTCTATTTTTTTTCCTTTTTTATTACTCAAATAATTATTTTTGTATTTTTTAGTGCTCAAATAAATCTGTCTATTATTTTATAATTGAAAAACTATGCAGGAACATGTATAATGACTAAAATAGCTTGTATAATTCTGTAATCCATTTGGTGGTTATTTTTCCTCAAACAGGGGGGTGGGGGGACCATAAATAGTTTCAGAAAAAATATTGCAGGAATCTCATTTTTCATGGTATCTTCTTCAAATTTGAAATATGAACACATGAGACATGTGGCTTTCGAGCCATTACTTTTCTGGATTGCTCCAGGACTTATTTCATGTATTTGTATATGAAATAAAAAAACATTCAGTGTGGAAAAATATTTTTCAAGGCACGTCAGTGTCTATAACTTTTTATCTTTTTGAGCATTATCAACTCTGGATGATAGATAGTAAAGCCCAGAGTCTCTTCTTTCAAAAGATACCTAATTTGTTTGTGTAAGCACACTTTGTCACAAACTGTTACCATTTTAATTCAGGTAGGTTATTTTCACCTGCGAGGCCACAAATGGGGTTGAAGGTTAACAGGTTAATATCTCCCAAATATTTCAGACTGGTCAGCACTAAAGCCACAACCTTCATCCATCCCTGCAGAATCAGAGTTTTCTTGCATTGCTGGGTTAAAATGGGTTATTTCTATAAGCTATTGAATAATCAATTAAGCTGGTTATTATCAGCTCAACATAATGCACATTAGGCACAAATTAGTCATATTAAGCACTAACTCCGTGACAGTGCTACATACCTTTTTATGGCCTTGTAGCAGATAATGACAATCAGCAACAGAAAGACAGCCAGAGCACTTCCTGTTGTCCCAACCATGATGATCTCCTTCCACCAGGGCCTCGGCAGACAAGCAGAAGCCTCCGGAGCTGAAAGAGTGATCACACATCCATGCATCAAATGCATCATTAAACACATTAGCCCCTTTCACACAGTAATGCTAGTAAATTGCCGTACCAGAATGACTTTACCGGTAAATCCAAAAATGTACTATTCATACAGGCAACGACATTCTGAACTACACAGCACAGAGTAAATGCTTCATCTGCGTCAGAATGTTATGATTGGCCCAGAGTAGACGTCTTACATCAGCGCCTTCTGAACTCATACGCGCTCATACCGATAATCTTCATTCTGCGTTCACACACAGCAGAATTCTGGAAATTTACTGGTAATATTACAACTTCTCATACCAGTAAATTGCCGGAACAAATTTACTGGTATTTTTGAAAAGGTCCTGTTTGGTGAGGTGACCCCTGATGCACAGCATACCTAATGTGTTTATGAGGATATCTAATTCAAAACAAGTGGAAAATATTTTGAACAAAATGCTAGAGTTTGTAATGCAGATAAACTCAGAGCTGAGGGAAAGCAGGACTCTCATTCACTGCCGTCCCATGTGTATTCACGCTTGATCCAGGAGCACAGGAGTGCACTTTCACTTCACTCAGTTTACCTCTTTATTTGTCAGATTCTCTGTTATGAATGCTTTTACTGTAGATTTATCAGTTTGCACCAAAAAATGATGTCACTACACATTTCTTTTCTAACAACTCAGTACTATATTGTATCAATGAAACATTCAAATATGTGTCATTTGAGTCAACACATATCACAACATTCAAATAAACCTTTCTGTCAGATACCACAACTTGGATAAAATTCCTAAAAGTTTGGCACCTACAGCACGCATTACAGACATTGGTGCACAAACACAGATCTGTAAAGTTTTGATTATGTCACTTCCTCATCGAGACGGTACGCAGCACATTGCCCGCGATGACGATCATCGTGTCAGGACCGCTTCCCACAAATGGTTATTGTCAAGGTGTAAAGAACAGAGACTGCTCTTTGTTAATATTTGGAATCTTTTCTGGGAGCGAGGCATTTCCGTGCTGATGGCCTGCACCCCAACAGAGTCAGAGTGGAACTCCTGTCGGACAACATCTCCAGGACACTACGCTCTATCTGACTAGTAAGCCAACTCTCAAATAACTGCTATGATGGCTTTTGTTCAACCCGCTTAAATGATAGAAGTACTTGCATGGTCCAATCTATAAAGATTGTGTCTGTTCCCAGAATAGTTTGGTCAAAATATAAATTTAATGGAGAGAACTAAATGGAGAAAACTAACTTGGAAGTTTTTAGAATTGTGTGGAAAAACTATAACTATAACTATAACTAAGTATGTCCAGCTATAGACAGGCTCTAAAAGCTGCCAGGGCAGAGCATATCCACAAACTCATAGACAATAACAAAAACAATCCAAGGTTTTTATTTAGCACAGTGGCTAGATTAACAAATAAACAGACGCCACCCAATCTAAATATTCCCTCACAGTTTAATAGTAATGATTTTATGGACTTCTTCACTGATAAAATAGATAGCATCAGAAATACAATAACAAATGTAGAATCTACAGTGTCTTGTAATTCAGCTTCATTCCTCACACCCAAAGAAAAACTGCAGTGCTTTACAACTATAGGACAGGAAGAGCTAATAATAATAATAATAATTTGTTACATTTATATAGCGCTTTTCTAGGCACTCAAAGCGCTTTACATAGTAAGGGGGGTATCTCCTCGTTCACCACCAGTGTGCAGCATCCACCTGGATGATGCGACGGCAGCCATAGTGTGCCAGAACGCCCACCACACACCAGCTTATTGGTGGAGAGGAGACAGTGATGAAGCCAATCAGTAGATATGGGGATGGTTAGGAGGCCATGATGGTCAGAGGCCAATGGGCAAATTTGGCCAGGATGCCGGGGTTACACCCCTACTCTTTTTCGAAGGACATCCTGGGACCTCGGTTTAACGTCTCATCCGAAGGACGGTGCTTTTTACAGTATAGTGTCCCTATACTGGGGCGCTAGGACCCACCCAGACCGCAGGGTGAGCACCCCCTGCTGGCCTCACTAACACCTCTTCCAGCAGAAACCTAGTTTTCCCAGGAGGTCTCCCATCCAAGTACTGACCAGGCTCAACCCTGCTTAGCTTCAGTAGGCAACCAGTCTTGGGCTACAGGGTGATATGGCTGCTGCTAAATAAGCTAAATAAACTTATCAGTGCATCTAAACCAACAACATGTTTATTAGATCCTGTACCCACTAAACTACTGAAAGAGTTGTTACCTGTAGCAGAAGAATCGCTTCTCAATATTATTAACTCATCGTTATCTTTAGGTCACGTCCCAAAACCTTTCAAGCTGGCGGTTATATTAAGTCTCTTATTAAGAAACCACAACTAGATTCTAATGAACTGGCAAATTACAGACCAATTTCAAATCTTCCGTTTATGTCTAAAATTTTAGAAAAGTTGTGTCTGCTCAATTGTGCTCCTTCTTGCAAAAAAAATTATCTCTATTAAGAATTTCAGTCAGGTTTCAGGCCTCACCATAGTACAGAAACTGCACTTGTTAAAATTACAAATGACTTGCTTCTTGCTTCAGACCAAGGCTGCATCTCATTGCTAGTATTACTTGATCTTAGTGCTGCGTTCGACACTATAGACCATGACATACTCATAGATCGATTACAAAACTATACTGGTATTCAAGGGCAGGCTTTAAGATGGTTTAGATCCTACCTGTCCGATCGCTACCACTTTGTTCATTTAAATGGGGAGTCATCTCAATTATCACCAGTAAAGTATGGAGTACCACAAGGATCTGTCCTAGGTCCTCTGCTATTTTCAATATACATGTTGCCCCATGGTAATATTATTAGAAAATACGGGATTAGTTTTCATTGTTATGCTGATGATACTCAACTATATATATCAACATGACCAGATGAAACTTCTAAATGATCTAAGCCAACAGAGTGTGTTAAAAATGTAAAAGATTGGATGACCAATAAAGAAAAGCTAGTTTATGCATTCATGACTTCTAGACTGGACTATTGTAATGCACTGCTAGCTGGTTGTCCTGCATCTTCAGTAAACAAGCTACAGGTAGTCCAAAATGCAGCTGCTAGAGTCCTTACCAGGTCAAGAAAATATGATCATATTACCCCAATTTTACAGTCTCTACAGTGGCTACATATTAAATTATGTATCAGTTACATGATAATACTACTTACTTTTAAGGCCCTTAATGGTTTAGCTCCTGCTTACCTAACTAGTCTTCTATCACACTACAATCCATCATGCTCCCTAAGGTCGCAAAACTCTGGACTTTTGGTAGTACCACTAAAGTCCACTAAAGGAGGTAGAGCTTTTTCACATTTGGCTCCCAAACTCTGGAATGGCCTTCCTGATAACGTTCGGGGTTCAGACAGACTCGCTCTGTTTAAATCTAGATTAAAGACACAACTCTTAAGCCAAGTATCTCATAACCTTGTTCTTCATCTGATCAAATGCACATTTTCTCTATTTGCTTCTCTGTTTCTGCCACGGGATTGACATCCTGAGGTAACTAGGAATTACATGAGCTTCAGTCTGGATCCAACCCTTAGGAAGATCTGAGATGACCGAACACCTGAGAAGAGATGATGCCAATCCCTCAGAAGACCTAAGATGATGCTAACCTTGAAACAACATACAAAACTACCAAATTTTGCTATAAGTTTAATCGCAACATACACTCGCCTAAAGGATTATTAGGAACACCAAACTAATACTGTGTTTGACCCCCTTTCGCCTTCAGAACTGCCTTAATTCTACGTGGCAATGATTCAACAAGGTGCTGAAAGCATTCTTTAGAAATGTTGGCCCATATTGATAGGATAGCATCTTGCAGTTGATGGAGATTTGTGGGATGCACATCCAGGGCACGAAGCTCCCGTTCCACCACATCCCAAAGATGCTCTATTGGGTTGAGATCTGGTGACTGTGGGGGCCATTTTAGTACAGTGAACTCATTGTCATGTTCAAGAAACCAGTTTGAAATGATTCAAGCTTTGTGACATGGTGCATTATCCTGCTGGAAGTAGCCATCAGAGGATGGGTACATGGTGGTCATAAAGGGATGGACATGGTCAGAAACAATGCTCAGGTAGGCCGTGGCATTTAAACGATGCCCAATTGGCACTAAGGGGCCTAAAGTGTGCCAAGAAAACATCCCCCACACCATTACACCACCACCACCAGCCTGCACAGTGGTAACAAGGCATGATGGATCCATGTTCTCATTCTGTTTACGCCAAATTCTGACTACCATCTGAATGTCTCAACAGAAATCGAGACTCATCAGACCAGGCAACATTTTTCCAGTCTTCAACCGTCCAATTTTGGTGAGCTCGTGCAAATTGTAGCCTCTTTTTCCTATTTGTAGTGGAGATGAGTGGTACCCGGTGGGGTCTTCTGCTGTTGTAGCCCATCCGCCTCAAGGTTGTGCGTGTTGTGGCTTCACAAATGCTTTGCTGCATACCTCGGTTGTAACGAGTGGTTATTTCAGTCAAAGTTGCTCTTCTATCAGCTTGAATCAGTCGGCCCATTCTCCTCTGACCTCTAGCATCAACAAGGCATTTTCGCCCACAGGACTGCCGCATACTGGATGTTTTTCCCTTTTCACACCATTCTTTGTAAACCCTAGAAATGGTTGTGCGTGAAAATCCCAGTAACTGAGCAGATTGTGAAATACTCAGACCGGCCCGTCTGTTGTATTTAAGTCGAGGTCTTCACTGGGGATATGACCCCGGGGCTAATCCAGGTGTCCGGCGTCCGCCGACGATCAGACATCATCTCCCGGCGCCGATCCACCATCTGATCTGGACACGGACTGAGAAACAGAATAAGAAAGAAACAGACAAATATTAGCGTAGATGCCATTCTTCTTATGATGTAATGAGTACATCATGTGTTATGAGGTGTGTTCCCAGTTCCGGTTGATCTAATTAATGCAGCCTAACAATCCTTTAATGGATTTGAATAATAGAAGCGTATTAGTGTGTGAGGTGTTAGGTAGATTGTTCCAGAGTTTGGGTGCTAAATAGAAAAAGGATCGGCCGCAGTCGATTTTGATATTCTAGGTATTATCAAACGGCCACAGTTTTGAGAACGCAGCAGACGTGGAGGACTATAATGTGATAAGAGCTCGCTCAAGTACTGAGGAGCTACGTCATTCAGGGCTTTATAAGTAGTTAACAAGATTTTAAAATCTATACGATGTTTGATAGGGAGCCAGTGCAGTGTTGACAGAACCGGGCTAATATGGTCGTACTTCCTGGTTCTAGTAAGGACTCTAGCTGCTGCATTTTGGACCAGCTGTAGTTTGTTGATCAAACGTGCAGAACAACCACCCAATAAAGCATTACAATAGTCTAACATTGAGGTCATAAATGCATGAATTAGCATTTCTGCATTTGACTTTGAGGGCATAGGTCGCAATTTAGATATGTTTTTGAGATGGAAAAACACAGTTTTACAGATGCAATAAACATGGCTTTCAAATGAAAGATTGCTATCAAACAGCACACCTAGGTTCCTAACTGATGAAGAAGAATTGACAGAGCAGCCGTCAAGTGTTAGATAGTGTTCTAGGTTATTACATGTGGGGTTTTTAGGTCCGATAACTAACACCTCTGTTTTTTCAGAATTTAGCAATAAGAAGTTACTCGTCATCCAATTTTTAATATCGACTGTGCATTCCGTTAGTTTCTCAATTTGGTGTGTTTCACCGGGCCGCAAAGAAATATAGAAATACAGTGAAAGCTAACACCATGTCTCCTGATAATATCTCCCAAGGGTAACATGTAAAGCGTGAAAAGTAACGGCCCTAGTACTGAGCCTTGAGGAACTCCATACTGCACTTGTGATCGATATGATACCTCTTCATTCACTGCTACGAACTGATGGCATTCAGATAAGTACGATTTGAACCATGCTAAGGCACTTCCACTAATGCCAACAAAGTGTTCTAGTCTATTTAAAAGAATGTTGTGGTCGATAATGTCGAACGCAGCGCTAAGATCCAGTAGCACTAATAAAGAGATACAACCACGATCAGATGATAGAAGCAGGTCATTTGTAACTCTAATGAGAGCAGTCTCAGTACTATGATACAGTCTAAATCCTGACTGGAATTCCTCACAGATACCATTTTTCTCTAAGAAGGAATATAATTGTGAGGATACTTCCTTTTCTAGTATCTTTGACAGAAAAGGTAGATTTGAGATCGGTCTGTAATTAACTAGATGTTTGGGGTCAAGTTGTGTTTTTTTAATGAGAGGCTTAATTACAGCCATTTTGAAGGTTTTGGGGACATATCCTAATGACAATGATGAATTAATAATAGCCAAAAGAGGATCTATGACTTCTGGAAGCGGGCTCTTTTAGTAGTTTAGATGGAATAGGGTGCATGTTGTTGGTTTTGATGATTTAACAAATTTATACAATTCTTCCTCTCCTATAGTAGAGAATGAGTGGAATTGTTCCTCAGGGGATCTATAGTGCAATATCTGATGCGATACTGTAGCTGACGGCTGCATGGTTACAATTTTATCTCTGATAGTATCGATCTTGGAAGTAAAGAAGTTCATAAAATCATTACTGCTGTGCTCTTGGGGAATGCCAACACACCTGTTGATGTTTTAGTTTTCGTTAATTTAGTGACTGTATTGAATAAATACCGGGGGTTATGTTTGTTTTCTTCTAGAAGAGACGAAAAGTAATCAGATCTAGCTGTTTTTAATGCTTTTCTGCAGGATAGGGTACTTTCCCGCCAAGCTATATGAAATACCTCTAGTGTTGTTTTCCTCCATCTGCGCTCCATTTTCCGGGCTGCTCTCTTTAGGGTGCGAGTGTGCTCATTATACCACGGAGTCAGACTGTTTTCTTTGATCTTCCTTAAGCGTAAAGGAGCAACTGTATCTAAAGTGCTAGAAAAGAGAGAGTTCATAGTTTCTGTTACATCATCAAGTTTTTCTGCGCTGTTGGATATGCTGAGGAATTTAGATAAATCAGGAAGATTACTTACAAAGCAGTCTTTTGTGGTAGAAGTGATGGTTCTATCATACTTGTAACAAGGTGTAGAACTTACAGTGTTAGCTATATGGAGTTTACACAAGACTAGATAATGATCTGAGATATCATCGCTTTGCTGTAGAATTTCAACACCTCTAACATCAATTCCATGTGACAATGAGTAGTCCTGAAACATGTTGTCTAACCCCAATAGAGTTCAGAATGTCTATGAATACTGATCCTAATGCATCTTTTTCATTATCCACATGGATATTAAAATGGCCAACAATTAAGACTTTATCAGCAAATTCTTTAATAAAGTCTGTGTGGTGCCCTTGTGGCCTGTATACAGTAGCCAGTACAAACATCACAGGGGATTTATCACTAACACGTGTTTCTCTAGATAATGTTATACGCAGCACCATAACTTCAAACGAGTTATACTTAAAGCCTGCCCTCTGAGAAATACGGAGAATATTGCTATAAATTGTAGCAACACCTCCCCCTTTACCTTTAGTTATGTCATTAACTAACTGCATGATTTTTACTGTACATTTCTGCCATCTGGACATCAACTTGACACCACTGATAAACTACTACTGAATATAATGTAGAAACTTAAATTTTCTGTAAAGCTGCTTTGCAATGATTTGTATCGTGAAAAGCACTATACAAATAACCATGAATTGAATTGAATTGAAGTATAAAGAAAGAATAAACATTTACATTTAGCTGACACTTTTATCCAAAGCGACTTACAATTGCTATATATGTCAGAGGTCGCACGCCTCTGGAGCAACTAGGGGTTAAGTGTCTTGCTCAGGGACACATTGGTGTCTCACAGTGGATTCGAACCCGGGTCTCTCACACCAAAGGCATGTGTCTTATCCACTGCGCCATCACCACCCCAAAACCAGTCTTTTAAATGCCTTGATTTCGCTTAAACAACTTAAAATATAATCTGCATGCATTAACTATAGTCAAATTTATTTACATCTCTCGGCAGAAAGGTTTTTGCAGGTTTAAATAAAATACTATTTAATAACAGTAGTCATAATAAGCATATTTCCAGTACATGCCTCAGGCTTGCACAGTATCATCAACTCACTCATCAGAATCCTCGGTAATCCTCAGCAAACTTCGACATTCAGTTCTTTTTGAGTCAGATGTGCAACTTTGGTTATGCATCCTGCATCATCAACTCGGAACTAAAGGTCGATTCAGTTCGATTTTGTTATCCAGCTTGAACGGTTACTTTATGAGAACCGGCTCAAAAGAACAATTTGTTCAAGAATCAAACATTACTATGCGGCAGGGCAAGCATTTCGTTGAGGGCTGCACACATGAGCATTTGGCTTATCAAACCCGCTTCCCGCAAAGTTCACTTATGTAAAATTTTTTTGTCCCGGACTCAATGAATTGCTCAAATCACAACTGTGCTTTTGTTTATATGCAATTTTGTGGGGCAGGCTCTACAGCTCAGCGGGAGGATCTCACCACTCAGCCAGCTCCTACATTCTTAGGGGGTTATTTGGGGGGACTATGCTCCTCATACTCTGGCGGACGCGGAACTTGCCGAGTTCAGTCACTGTGTGCCTTGTGGATTTCTTTAGGAAAAACTTTGCCCACTGTTCAAACTGATTCAGCTTTGTTTCCATTAAGGTGGAAGTACAGCGTTCAGCATATTATATGGGTCACTATTCCATATAATACACTATTCACTACAGGAAGTGTGGAAACTGTGGAACAATGTAAATAGACCTTGTGCGTTTCCTCATTGAGAACTAAAAGAGCGCTGAAAGTGTTCACTGGGAATAAGACACATAGTGTGAGACAAAGGTATGAATATGATGCATACATGTTGAGACTGTACTCAATGTAATTAAATATCTCAGTGACTCTTATCTCCATCTGACCTTTGGAGAAGAGTCCATTCAGACTGATGTGTAGTGATGACTTACCCACAGCGGTCAGTCCTCGCGGTGGCGGAAGAGGAGGTGGTGGAGGAGGAACAGGAGGGTACGTCCTGCAGGGGCACAGCAGCTGGCAGCCCTCAGCTCCTCTGTTTATGCTGTGCTGAGAGCAAGACCTCTTGAGCTCTGCCTGGAAGAGAGAGAAGCCGCTGATGCCAATAATTCCAAAGCTACTCACACAGCCTGTAAAAAAGGCTACGAGTTTCTATTATTCTAACCTCTTTTAAATCTCTCCCTTCTGCATGTTGAGACACGCACATTCAGAGCACCCTACCTGAGCCAATCAGCGTCCAGAAACCTTGACCATGTGATCTCCCCCGCCCTCGCAGAGACGGTAGTTGAGTGTAGCGGTGTGCGGAGATGGACAATTAAGTTTCTGCAACATCATAGTTTATGGACTGTTTAAAGATCGCTTTTTGGACAAAGTGTTGTGCGTGAATGCAAAAGTAAGTTTAAAATGTTAATTATATAGTTGATGAGAGACTAATCTGCCTTTGTAAACATGTTATTATGCCTGTGAGGTAACGATATCTATGTGCGTGTGCGTGCATTCATAATAAGTGTGCTTATAACCCTGTTGCTTATATGCTTATATGCATACCTTCAATCTTGTGAGTGTTAGAGTTACATTTGTTGTTATTAGTACAAGTTATGTTCCCGTTTGAAGCAAGTTCATTGTATTTCTTTATACATAACGGGAAAATGTTGTAAACAATTTACCGCGCGCATGCGCTCTCATTACTCAGACAGAGTGGCGCTGTACAAGCAGCGTGACTCTAATAAGGTGTCAAGTTACAGCTGTGCGCTGCTTATAAGATAAAATTATAGCTTGCCTTGTATTGCTACCTATTTTTTGCTAATAACGTTCATGTTTAATTACTAAGCTCAATTTATTGTTATGTTATTGCCAGTTTGTTATAAATTATATTTGCTATTATCATGTATATTCTGTATATTCATGTTTATGTCACTGCTTTATTTTGTAGAAAAACCACAACTACATACATCATAGCCTCGACCACACAGTCTGTTGAGTGGTGACAATAAATGGGTCAATTTCATAAAACGAGTGCATCTTCGTTTCGTCTCTAATCGGACAGACTTTGGTGGGTCAGTACCCTGAGCCGGCAAACAGTTTCATATGGTGAAGAGCTAACCAAAAGCTTCAACCATTTTTTCATGGTCCTTCGAGCCGGATCTTGACTTGTCAAAGAAATATAAGATGTCACAGCATGCAGAGGATGAGCCAACTGTGCGCGTCAGGAGGAAGACGGTCCTTCCCGCACGTTACGAGGAGTACGATCTCACTGGATTCACCCTCTCTAAGCCTATTACCCAACCCATGTCACCACTCATCCATTCGACCAGGCTGGCTGAAGGCGATCAAGCAGAGGAAGGCGCAACTGGCTTTACTCTACAGCTACCAGGTTATGAGGCTGACAGTCCGCTACAGTGGTCCGACGACGAGCATGAATCTGCATCAGACATCATAAGGAGAGAAAATAAGGATCTCCACATAGCCCTGCAGATAATACAGCAGGAAAGAGACTCATTCCAGAACGCAAATGATCAGTATGCAGAGGAGCTTTCTCAGCTCAAGCAACAGATGAATCAGCTACAAATTAAGATGGATCAACAACGTCCTGGAAGTCAGCCTCCTTCACCTGTTGCCCCTCCGAGGCAACATAGCTCCAGTCGTCCTATACCTGCCCCACGCGTCCAGCCACAGGCACGTCCTGTTGAAATGAGCTTCAGACCTGTACCAGCTCAACGCCACAGAATACAAACAGAGCCTCAGACTGAGGACAAGTTTCGAAGTCCACCATGTCAGTTACTCACTCCATCTCCTCCACCTGATCAAGAACTGATGTATAGAGGTCCAACTCCTACGATCCCTGACTTCATACATCCCAACCCAAGAGAGTTCTCGCGGCTAAAAATTGCTCTGGAGAATATCCTCCCAGCTAATGCGACAGAAAGGTTCAAATTTCAAATATTGATGGACCATCTGAAGTTAGAGGAGGCTTTATTAATCGCTGACTCATACTGACATTTACAACATCCTTACACAAGGACAATGGCTGCTTTAGACCAACAGTATGGCCAGCCACATCAACTGGCTCTCCAGCGAATTGCAGAGTTAATGGATGGCCCCAGTATAGCTAATGGAGACCAGAAGGCCTTTCGTCTTTTCACTCTTAAAGTCTGTTCACTGGTTGGCATGCTGGAGCAATTAGGCAGGAAGGGCACTTTCGAGTTACAGTGTGGCTCTCATGTGTCTCGGCTGCTTGGAAAGCTTCCCCACGACCTAAGATCAGGGTTTCGGAGATTTGCGCATCCACATTATGTGCCCATCCCTACTCTTCGGGATTTTGCAGAATGGCTGGAATTCGAAATCGAATTTCAAGAGGACACTACAAGGTTTGTAAGCAATCAGCGCAGAGGGCCTTCGACATGAACAGGAGATACTATCAGAGACTCTAAGTCAGCCACTAAAGGCACCACAATCTTCCTGGGTACTGAGAAGGCGATTTCTGAGTCTACACCACCTACTCCACCATCTAGGAGTTCTCTGGGACCCTACTGCCCGTACTGTGACAACAGTAAGCATTCCCTCAATAACTGCAGCAACTTCAAACAGCTTACTAAAGACCAAAAAACGAAGCTGGGTTAAAGACAACAATAGATGTTGGCGTTGTGGTAGAACCCATAAGTCAGCAGAATGTAACTTGAAGATGCGTTGCAAACTGTGCAGTAGCCGACACCTCATGGCTCTGCATGACATCAGTGCTGGGAAACCAGAGAATCCAAAGCTTGTCCAAGTTGAAACTGCTGATACCAACAGCTGTCTGTTCAACACCATGAATGAGATTCTTTTGATTCATAAACCGCCTACCAGCAGGAAGGTTCTGCTTAAGATCAGCAAAGTGATCCTCAGAAATGGAAAGAGGAAGATGAATGCATATGCAATCTAGGATGATGGATCGGAGAGAACTATCCTCCTCCACAGTGCAGCTCAGCGGTTGGGCCTCAAAGGTCAGTGCGAAGACCTCACTCTCCGAACAATCAGGCAGGAGTTACAAGTTCTCAGAGGAGCAGCAGTCTCATTTGTGATCTCGCCAATTGCTCAGCCGACTAAAAGGTATCATATCAAAGGTGCCTTCACTGCTCAGCAGCTAAGCTTAGCAGAACATTCACACCCAGTGAAGACTCTGAGGGAGAGATATCAGCACCTCAAAGGGCTCCCACTGAAAGACTTGGAAGCGATCTGTCCTGTGTTGCTCATTGGATTGGATTACCTTCATCTGATCACTCCTGTGGAGCCAATCAGGCTAGGGCCTCCAGGGGGACCAGCTGCCGTAAAGACCCGTCTTGGCTGGACATTACAGGGTCCGGTCCAACACTTGCGGAAAGACATGACTGAACAACACTGTCTCTTCACTTCAGTCTCATTCCCTGAATCTGATCTCTACAAGCAAGTAGAAAAATTATGGCAGATGGATGTACTACCCTGGCGCAACGAAAAGATGTGCATCAGATCCAAACAGGACCAAGAGGCAGTGGAACTCCTTGAAAGGGAAACCATAAGGGTTGAGGTGGATGGTGTTAGGCGACATGCAACCCCTCTCTTGCGTGTCAAAAACATGCCTGAACTCAAAGCACCTAAAGAGGCCGTCTTATGGCAGCTGAGAGCCACTGAAAGGAGACTGGCCAAAAATCCACAGCAAGCAGCTGCTTATACAACAGAGATTGCAAAACTGGAACAGGCAGGTTATGTTAACAAGTTGCCACTAAATGCTGTGAAAGACACATCCTGCTCCTGGTACATCCCGCACCACATGGTGCATCACAATGGAAAAAACAGGATAGTTTTCAATTGCTCATTCCAGTATTATGGAAAAAACCTGAATAAGCTTCTGCTCCCAGGACCAGCGTTGGGGCCATCCCTACTTGCTGTGCTACTCAGATTTAGGGAACATTCGGTGGCAGTCAGCAGCGACATCAAGGGGATGTTCCACCAAGTTAGACTGCTCCCAGAGGACAAACCACTCCTGCGCTTCCTCTGGAGGGATCTAAACGTACAGAACCTACCCAGTGTGTACGAATGGCAGGTTCTCCCTTTCGGCACCACCTTAAGCCCCTGCTGTGCCATCTTTGCACTCCAGAAACATGTCCTTGACCATAGCCAGTCTGGAGATGATGTCCGCAATTCTGTGCTGAAGTCCTTTTATGTAGACAACTGCCTACAAAGTTTCACTTCAGTAGAAGAAGCAAAATGTTTCATTGACAGAATCAGGAATCTGCTGGCAGATGGAGGTTTTGAGTTGAGGCAGTGGTTGAGCAATGCCCCCTCAACGATTAGTCACCTGCCCAACGATTCCATATCAGACAGTGCAGAACTCTGGATTTCGCAAGGCCGAACGGACATCCAGGAATCGACATTGGGGCTCCTCTGGAACCATCAGTCTGATACAATCTCCTACAAATACCGTGCCAAGGACAGTTGTGAGACCACCATGCGCAACATATATAGAATACTGGCCAGCCAGTATGACCCATTGGGTTACCTCATCCCTTATACCACTCGTGCCAAGATCATTGTACAACGCCTGTGGGATAAAAACCGGTATTGGGATGATCCACACTTGCCTGCAGATCTGTTACAAACCTGGACTGAGTGGGAGGAGGAGCTACCAACCCTACAACATATCGTTCTTCCTCTGTGTTACTGTAGCCCCATCAAAGACACAGCAACAAGCCTAAGAGACATACACATTTTCTGTGATGCCTCCGAACGTGCGTATGGCTCTGTGGCATATCTTCGAACGGAGGACCAACATGGGCAAACAAAGGTGGCTTTCTTAACAGCCAGATCCTGTGTAGCACCAAAAAAACAACAATCTGTTCCCCGATTTGAATTGTGTGCTGCACTGACTGGAGCTCAACTCGCCAGAGTACTCCAAACTGAGTTGAACCTGCCCATACGCCATACAGTCTTGTGGACTGACTCCACCACGGTCCTCACATGGTTACAATCTGACTCGTGTCGATTCAAAGTATTTGTGGGGACTCGGGTCGCAGAGATCCAGGATCTCACAGAAAACCACAGCTGGAGATATGTACCCTCAGCAAGTAATCCAGCAGATGACATCACTCGGGGAAAAAGTCTCTGTGAGCTCGGCCCGGAAAGCCGCTGGAGCCAAGGTCCCCACTTCCTGAGAGATCCACCCAATCTATGGCCTGAATGCCCCATTCCAGAGGAACCAGATGATAGCGAGCTTCGTAAGGTTGGTACCTGTACTCTTGTCTGCTTCACTGCTTCTGATTTCAGTCATTTTAAGACTGTCGAGGAGCTAATTGAGTCCACGGCTATTCAAGGGGCGGCCAATGGTAAGCCCACAGCCAGCGATTACAGAAGTGCTGAGATTAGTGCTTTGCAGCAAGCACAGCAGGAATGCTTTCCATCAGACTTAGAACAACTGAGGGCTGGTAAACCACTTGCGCGCAACAGCCGATTAAGAGCACTGGCCCTGGAACTCGATGGACAATTCAAATTAATCAGAGTCGGCGGACGCTTACGACATAGCACTTACCTGGAGACCGACAACATGCACCGGTCCCACTTTATATTAGGTGGCCTTAACTACTATGTACTTACATTTAAATTAATCATTTGGTACAATGCACTTATTGTGTACATACATGTTTTTACATTGTACTTATATTTTTAAAAATACCTATATATAATTACATCTGTAATTAATTTATGTAATTACATTTATAATTACACTGTTGACCCATCCCTTAAACCTTAACCCACCTTTAAACCTACCCATACCACCAAACCTGTCCCTAACCTTACCCGTATCCCACCTCAATAGCAGCAGAAGTGTTTTGCAATAGAATATGAACACAATAAGTACATTGTACTTGTTTTTTGATGTAAGTACATAGTAGTTAAGGCCACCTAATATAAAGTGTGACCCATGCACCCTATTGTACTGGATCCAAGGCATCCCATCACAAAACTTATCATCCAAAGTTACGATTCTAAACTTTGTCATCCAGGTCCTGAGAGGGTATTCGCTGAACTCCGCCGTAAATACTGGGTTCTGCGTGGAAGAGAGGCCATCAAGCGTTTGCAGCGAGAGTGCATGCAGTGTCAAAAATGGAGGAAGAAACCGGAGGTACCTAAAATGGCAGACCTCCCCTCTGCAAGACTACGTTTTTACAAGCCCGTCTTTTACTCCACTGGCATAGACTGCTTTGGTCCTTATACTGTCAGAACGGATCGGCGCAGTGAGAAGAAATGGGGAATAATCTTCAAATGCCTCACCACCCGAGCAGTATACATCGACATTCTCCATAGTCTGGACACCGATTCCTTCCTTATGGCCCTCAGGCGGTTCATGGCTAGACGAGGAAAACCCTATGAACTCTTGTCAGACCAAGGCACAAACTTCAGAGGGGGTGAAAGAGAGCTAAGAGAAGCCTTTACAGCTCTTGCCCCAGATCTGCAGAGACAATTAGCAAAACAGCAGATTGAATTCCATTTTAATCCTCCTAACTCACCACACTTTGGAGGCTGTTGGGAGCGAGAAATTCGTTCTTTGAAAAATGCACTGACGGTTACACTAGGAACCCAATCTGTGACCTTTGAGGTCCTTCAAACTGTGCTGGTGGAGATTGAAGGAATTTTGAACTCCAAACCATTGGGATATACGTCATCCGATGTTTCCGATCCTGACCCCATTACTCCAAATTGTCTCCTAATGGGGCGGCCAGATGCTTCACTCCCCCTGACAGTATACCCCGAGTCCGAGCTTGTCAGCCGACGCCGATGGCGCCATAGCCAGATCCTTGCGGACCAGTTTTGGAGACATTACCTCAAATTCTACCTCCCATGTCTTCAAATCCGTCAAAAATGGCAAAATGATACTCCAGACATCCAGGTTGGCACTACGGTGCTGATCGTTGACCCGCAGCTACCTGGAGCTCTCTGGTCCGTGGGAAAGGTGTCGGAAGTATATCCCGGAGCTGAAACCAGAGTGAGAACCGCCAAGGTTCAGTTGGGAGAAAAGGCTTACACTCGACCAGTTGCACGCCTTATACAATTACCTGTCATTCCTGATTAAAGTAATCGTGAATCATACAATAGAATAGAAGCCTTTTAGTATATGTACATATTTCCTTACAGAAATCTGGGGGCGGCTGTAAAAAAAGGCTACGAGTTTCTATTATTCTAACCTCTCTTTTAAATCTCTCCCTTCTGCATGTTGAGACACGCACATTCAGAGCACCCTACCTGAGCCAATCAGCGTCCAGAAACCTTGACCATGTGATCTCCCCCTCCCTCGCAGAGACGGTAGTTGAGTGTAGCGGTGTGCGGAGATGGACAATTAAGTTTCTGTAACATCATAGTTTATGGACTGTTTAAAGATCGCTTTTTGGACAAAGTGTTGTGCGTGAATGCAAAAGATAGTTTAAAATGTTAATTATATAGTTGATGAGAGACTAATCTGCCTTTGTAAACACGTTATTATGCCTGTGAGGTAACGATATCTATGTGCGTGTGCGTGCATTCATAATAAGTGTGCTTATAACCCTGTTGCTTATATGCTTATATGCATACCTTCAATCTTGTGAGTGTTAGAGTTACATTTGTTGTTATTAGTACAAGTTATGTTCCCGTTTGAAGCAAGTTCATTGTATTTCTTTATACATAACGGGAAAATGTTGTAAACAATTTACCGCGCGCATGCGCTCTCATTACTCAGACAGAGTGGCGCTGTACAAGCAGCGTGACTCTAATAAGGTGTCAAGTTACAGCTGTGCGCTGCTTATAAGATAAAATTATAGCTTGCCTTGTATTGCTACCTATTTTTTGCTAATAACGTTCATGTTTAATTACTAAGCTCAATTTATTGTTATGTTATTGCCAGTTTGTTATAAATTATATTTGCTATTATCATGTATATTCTGTATATTCATGTTTATGTCACTGCTTTATTTTGTAGAAAAACCACAACTACATACGGGTCCTTCTCAAAAAATTAGCATATTGTGATAAAGTTCATTATTTTCTGTAATGTACTGATAAACATTAGACTTTCATATATTTTAGATTCATTACAACACAACTGAAGTAGTTCAAGCCTTTTATTGTTTTAATATTGATGATTTTGGCATACAGCTCATGAAAACCCAAAATTCCTCAAAAAATTAGCATATCATCAAAAGGTTCTCTAAACAAGCTATTAACCTAATCATCTGAATCAACTAATTAACTCTAAACACCTGCAAAAGATTCCTGAGGCTTTTAAAAACTCCCAGCCTGGTTCATTACTCAAAACCGCAATCATGGGTAAGACTGCCGACCTGACTGCTGTCCAGAAGGCCATCATTGACACCCTCAAGCAAGAGGGTAAGACACAGAAAGAAATTTCTGAACGAATAGGCTGTTCCCAGAGTGCTGTATCAAGGCACCTCAGTGGGAAGTCTGTGGGAAGGAAAAAGTGTGGCAGAAAACGCAGCACAACGAGAAGAGGTGACCGGACCCTGAGGAAGATTGTGGAGAAGGACCGATTCCAGACCTTGGGGGACCTGCGGAAGCAGTGGACTGAGTCTGGAGTAGAAACATCCAGAGCCACCGTGTACAGGCGTGTGCAGGAAATGGGCTACAGGTGCCGCATTCCCCAGGTCAAGCCACTTTTGAACCAGAAACAGCGGCAGAAGCGCCTGACCTGGGCTACAGAGAAGCAGCACTGGACTATTGCTCAGTGGTCCAAAGTACTTTTTTCGGATGAAAGCAAATTTTGCATGTCATTCGGAAATCAAGGTGCCAGAGTCTGGAGGAAGACTGGGGAGAGGGAAATGCCAAAATGCCTGAAGTCCAGTGTCAAGTACCCACAGTCAGTGATGCTGGTGTTGGTCCACTGTGTTTTATCAAGGGCAGGGTCAATGCAGCTAGCTATCAGGAGATTTTGGAGCACTTCATGCTTCCATCTGCTGAAAAGCTTTATGGAGATGAAGATTTCATTTTTCAGCACGACCTGGCACCTGCTCACAGTGCCAAAACCACTGGTAAATGGTTTACTGACCATGGTATTACTGTGCTCAATTGGCCTGCCAACTCTCCTGACCTGAACCCCATAGAGAATCTGTGGGATATTGTGAAGAGAAAGTTGAGAGACGCAAGACCCAACACTCTGGATGAGCTTAAGGCCGCTATCGAAGCATCCTGGGCCTCCATAACACCTCAGCAGTGCCACAGGCTGATTGCCTCCATGCCACGCCGCATTGAAGCAGTCATTTCTGCAAAAGGATTCCCGACCAAGTATTGAGTGCATAAATGAACATAATGGCCATTCTTTTATTGGTCGGATGAAATATGCTAATTTTTTGACATAGGAATTTTGGGTTTTCATGAGCTGTATGCCAAAATCATCAATATTAAAACAATAAAAGGCTTGAACTACTTCAGTTGTGTTGTAATGAATCTAAAATATATGAAAGTCTAATGTTTATCAGTACATTACAGAAAATAATGAACTTTATCATAATATGCTAATTTTTTGAGAAGGACCTGCACATCATAGCCTCGACCACACAGTCTGTTGAGTGGTGACAATAAATGGGTCAATTTCATAAAACGAGTGCATCTTCGTTTCGTCTCTAATCGGACAGACTTTGGTGGGTCAGTACCCTGAGCCGGCAAACAGTTTCATATGGTGAAGAGCTAACCAAAAGCTTCAACCATTTTTTCACAGCCAGTTACAGGTTCAGTCTTCCTGCAGGGTCAGTGGCTGATTGGCTGATTCACCGGTCAACACAACACCAGATCATGCACACACGAATACATCACATTGCGTTCAGCTTCATGGTAATGCTGCCTGCCCCGGTGTCCTGACATTTTATCCTAAACGTCATATTGTCCTACCAGGGCTTACTGCACATGCGCACATCAATATTGCGACATTTTTCTCACGTTGAACAATGATAATTATTGTATTTGCATTACTGTAAGGATTCCAAGCCACACATACCATCCACAAATCCCTCGCTGAGATGACTCAATGTTCCCAAGTCATATTAAAGATTCCTTCAAATTGAACAACACATCACTGGTTGTCGGTCGTTTGCCTTACTTCATGTATGCTGTTGCATGTCTCTTACTTGTGTTCTTTCCCTCATTTCTGCTTATTTCTAGTAAACAATGCTGCTTCTCCTCGTCTTATTCTGTATACTGAATAAAATATGTGTATTTACAGAATAAGCTAAAACAATACAAATGAAAGAGGGCACAGCATTTAAAAAGGTTAGAAAAGTTATAAAGTTATAACATTATAAAGGCAAATGTAAGATTTAAATACCCCTTATTGGAGTGGTTCTGGAAGAGTTTTTGTTACTTCTTATCCACCTTATTTTTCAATGCGTAAGTAAGCTATTTTCTGTGAATGTGTGAGACTTCCGGTTCATTAGCTGCTGTGGGGAAATGACGAGAAGAATAACAAAGAGCAGTAAACAGTAAAACTCTTTGCACTACAAACCATTGTGTTCATAATTAAGATAATACATTAGAATAATATGGTAGGACACTCCTACCATGCAATATCACTTGCAATATCAAGCAGCAAAACGAGCGGTTTTGTACAGCTAAAAATTGCTGGACCCGGATGACACCGGAAGTCAGATGCAAGTGTCCACTCTTACGGGTAAAACAAGGTGGATAGGTTTGGGATTATTTTCCAGTTTTTATCTTGGCTTCACTGTATCCTGCTAAGTGTCCTCCTTTCTGGTGTTTTAGAAATGGCCACCCTACAGTAACCAACTCGGCCGCTCAGGATTCAGAGCAGCAGAAGTCGCCCACCTCCTTCAGCGCTGAAGTGGGAGGCTCTGAGAATCAAACATTACCGCTGATCCTCAGCCACTTCCTATGGGCTGTGTGGGTGATAATATACAGTATGGAAATAAGGTAGAAACACATCTACAGTATACAGCTGCAGCTTTAAAACAAGCTTCGGAGCTCACTAATACCACTGTTTTCAGTGATTCGTTCACTTGTGTATTTGTTTCATCCTTATGGAGAACATGAAGAGGTGTTTGCCATGAATAATCTGCAGACATTGGTGCTAATGACTTCACACAGCTCCAGTCACTCTCCATGTTGCTTCGCAGTTGCAATATGCAAAATAAGTCATTGAAGATTTTAATGCCGGACTCTCAAGCTGTTCTGTAAGTGTCAGATGTTTTCTTCAGACCCAGCAGAGGCTGTATTTCCTTCACCAGCTGAGGAGGTTCAGTCTGCCGCAGGATCTGCTGAAACAGTTCTACTCGGCCATCACTGAGTCTGTGTTCATCTGTACCTGTTTGGATCACTCTGGGCCACACACATCCAGCACACTCTCTCTTCGAACACAGCACTGAGCACCAGAACAGCGTTTTCTCTCAGGCCATATTCCACCTGAACAACACTTAACACACCTCAAGACTGCACACCTGGTCTTCATCAGAAAATAGCATATATGCACATTTTATAATTGTGTCTATTGTTACTTTTTCTTCTATATTTTTATTACCAATTTAATTTATTTTTATTACTAATTTTTAATTTAATTTGTCTATTCTTTTTTTTCAAAGTATTGTGCAACCTTGCCCATTTTAGTTTAGATTTTTTTTTTTATCATTGTGCCTGTGTTAATGCTAACTGCATAAATTTTTGGCCCAGGTGTGTATTTTTATTGGAATATTAATGTTCCACCCTCATTTCCTTTAATAAATTTATTTTACACTAGGTACAAAAAATTGTTCCTCTCAGCGCCTTTTCGACAAAAATGTCCCCATTGAAACCCATTAAAACTGCTATTTTTTTAATGTATTTTTTATTAGTAGGAGTGCAAAATATACTGTACAACATATGGTGAACACAAAACACAAAAAAAAAATAAAACAGCAAAGACAATAACAGCGATGAAAGCAAACAGTCATGGCAATCTGAATAATAGTAGTAGTATTTAAGTAATATTAACATGCATAAAAATAAAAATAATAATAATAATAATAATACTGAAAATACTAAAGATGGTGTTGATAACAATATTCTGTGATGACGGCAGCAGTAATATCAATAGAGATAAAAGTAATAATAATAGTAACAATAATGTAATAATGGCATATACCCAACACATACCACACCTATTCTAACTTCTGTGTCAGTGTATTTTTATTTATTTATTTATTTATTATTATTATTTTTTTTATATATATATTTTTTTCTTCCTTCTCTCCTCCCATTCACGATGAGATAACTCTGTATATATGTCTAAGCTGAGGTGGTGCATTAAAAGAAGGGGTGTGGTGCATTAAATTCAGCATGCGGTGCATTAAAAACATATGGTATATGTTGGGGGCAAATCTGATTTAGTTATATTTATATATTTTAAGTATATTTAGTGTTATGATCTTCATTAAACCGTTACCGTCCTCATACAAAACATCATTCCATCAACAGCTCAATGTTTCTAAGATATTAATAATAATAATAAAAATAATAGTAGTAATGAAAATACTCGTAGTATTGCTAAAACCTTGTATAAATATGTATAATAATATGCGGGTAAATAAATAATCAGAATCAGCGTGTCACATTTGTAAGAGTTGAAAGAGGTCTGAACTGGAGTGTTGTGGTTCCGAAGTATTGTAAGGAGGTGAGAAATATTCTAGGGAGATGTGTTCTGTGAGCAGATTTTTCCAGTGTGCTATGTGAACAGTGTTTCGGGATTTCCAGTTCAAGAAGATAGTTTTCTTGGCGATGGCTAAAGCTACAAGGAGTGTCCTTTTGTTTGTTATTTCCTGATTGAGAGCTGATAAATCACCCAGTAGACAGAGTAATGGGATAATGTTTGTAAATATTTTTACAGATTTGAGTCCAGAAATCGGCATCGGGAGCAATAGAAAGGTCTTTTTCCCATTTGATTGTTGGTAAAGTTATGGTTTTATTTGAATTAGTTCTAATTTGATATATTTTGGAAAGTAATTTTTTCGGGGAGGATATATTAACTAAATCCGCTACTGTGGAAGGAAGGTGAGGATTGAAGGTTCTGGTGTTGATTTTAGATGAAACGGCTGATTTGAGCTGTAAATAATTCAAGAATTGATTGCTCTCGATACCGTACTCCTGGACTAAGTAGGAAAATGAAACCAGGTTGTTAGACTGAAAGATGTGATTAATGTGTGTGATACCCTTTTCTGCCCATTTATGGAAATGGAGTGATTTTGTATTGCTTGTAAAGTCAGGGTTGTTCCAGAGCGGGGTGAGGATAGATGGAACCTGATTTGGAGATATTTCCACCAGGCTGTCAGAGCCGAAGCTATTGTCAAGGCTTTGAAGCATGGGTGGTGTTTAATGGACTGACTGATAAATGGGATATCTGTTATTCATAAGTTTTCGCAGAGTGATTGTTCTATATCTAACCATATGATGTCTGACATATGATGAAAACTGCTATTTTTAACCGCACTGCGTTTAACTGTAAAATGATGCAATTTGTGTTAATAGGCTTTCATTCTGTTTGCAAGGCTTTAAAATTGAGTTTTTCTACTATTTTTTACCAGATGGTGCCATTTTTTAGGTTTGGTCTATAAAGCAAATACTTGCTTTATTCCTGTTTTCTGCGTCTGCATATTATAGAGCTAATCATGGATAAATAAGTAATAAATAATATTAGGATAAATAATGCAGCTATAATTGTGTGGGTGTGTTGGTATGGATGTCAGAGTGTGGTTTGTATGTGTCATAAAAACAATAGTGTGTGTGTGTTCTTGTAATATTTGAGAGAGAAACTCTACTGTAAATCACAAATCCAAGCACTGTGTCACCAGCAGAGTTTTGCTGGCATCTAATGGGGAAAATTTGGTCCTGCGCCCAAACAAAATTTTACTGAAAACTAATTTTTTGAGATATCAACCTCAAATTTGGAACACAACTTGTTTAAATTTATGGCTTTGATTTTCTAGAAGGTTTAGAGTTCAACATGTTTCATAAAATATATATATTTTGTTTAAAATATTGTTCATAAATCATTTTCATAAACTTAAACTTGTATAACTTTTTTTGGGTTTCACTTTTTAAAGTTTTTTTACTTCAACAATAATCTGCCATGGGTCTTCTTTAAAATGAGACCAAACTTAACTCAAATTTGTATGACCGTTTTTTGACATGGACATTTTTGTCCACTATGGACCTACAGTATGTGTAACTTTTTTTATTGCTGCACAAGGGTTAAATTATATGTATGTCTGCACTGTACTTGCCTGTACTTTCTGCACTGGAAGCTCTTGACACAACACAAATTATTAAAAAGTGTGCCAAATAAATGATCTTTGCCTGCGGCTTTATCGCTGATAACTGACGAACATTTAAATGGTCATAGATAAATATTGACCTCGTTCAGCACCTGTTTATTGTTTTCTGACTTACAAATCATCCCATAACGCTGTGAGAAACCACAACTCAGTGTGTGAGTGAATTGTCCAATGAATCAAACTGGAATTGAGTTCAGACTTTTTTACCATCTCATTTGGCCGATTAGATCAAACGTGTGATTCATTCATTCTGATGCTAAACAGCTGATATAATAAACACATGACAGGGAAATGATTCTCTGGTCGTTATTGTCATCACTGTCAGATAAGGATTTATCAGAAATACAGTGTTTCTCAGTGGCTTTGGTGCATTTCTCAGATCAGAAATGAAATTCTCAAAACTACTTGTTCAACCTCCACATCATCGAGTCACTTGTGCACATCATAAAAGCGGTTTCTCTTTCTTTTGAACAAGTTGTGATCACTTTGGTACATTCATGCAATTGATTGTGTACATTTGTCTGCTGTTTCCTACATTATCAGTTGCTATTGTCATGTTGCTCAGAATCTATTATATAGTTCTCTGTGCTATAGTCTTTCCCCTCAAGACATCTAGTCATTAGTTCATCGTATAAGTCATTAAATGTAAAATGGTTGATCTACAGTAACTGTCATAAACTGTGAACCATATTTTCTACACATTTCTGTTAGTCTTTTTGTAAATTTGCCATGAATTGTGCAGATGAGTCTTGATTGTCGATCAACCAAAGGTAAACCAGTTCTCTGAAACTCCTCGTGTGCTGCATGCTAAAGCAAAGCTCTGCCTAAGGGCCGTTTCCTGTGTTTGCCTTATTACTATATTTTTGACTTTGTGCCCATATTTCTTTTTCTTTTCTATATCACAATGATGTTGTAATGTGTTTTTTTGTCAGACCACTAGTAAAAGTGTAACTGTGAATCCTATCCAGTCTCTTTCAATCAATATCGCACAAACAGTAATGTGTAAATTGTACTTTTGAAATGAATATATGGCATACATAAGAAGCACAGCCTTCTGCATTTCAATACAGTAACTGTCATCCAAACTGTAGTCATATACACTGTTATATTGACAACATGACTAAGCATTTTAGCAAATCTGACTTGATCTTGTTTGTGAACAATGACACTTTTCATTCTGATGGCAAGGTTCTCTGACATATAGGCTATATTTATTTAGTTTATTTTTTATTTATTATAAGATTTTGAGTAAGTTACAGGCTTTTGCAGGTAATCTATTATGTGGTGCTGTTTGTACTAATTGTTTTGAGAAATGCACATGTTTTAAGGATGATTCGAGAAATGCACCAAATTTAGCCTACTGGAGTATTTCACCGAGGCTCCTGACCCAGTAATAAAAGGGGTCTCTCTGACGCCTCTGCTTTTAATTAAACGACCTTTTATTTAATTACCCCACCGATTCCTAAACTCTGAATGATCAGCACGGGATGCAGATGCTTCGTTCAGACGTACCTGACACAAGAGAAGACACGACGAGAGCAAGCAGTGACCAAACACCAGAGGCCAGAGGTCCAGCATCCCTCCTTCACTCCCGCGGAGAACCGGAGGCACTGAGGAGATCTGGAGGAGCCTGGACAACACAAGCACAGCCACACTTTCACTCAACGCCTTGCTTTCTGAAGCATGCCTCTAATTGCATTCAGCCGCAAACGCGTTATTTGCATTCGGTGCCTTTAGCTGAGTTCGTACCTGCTGCATGCACCTGCTCCAGCTCAGGACCAGAAACACGCTCTTCATCGCTGTCTAACTCCACAGATGACCCTAAGAGCAGCAGCAGAGCCTCCAGCGGACAGAGAAACCCATGGTCAGCCCGAGCATCATCCCTCTCTCGAGGATGAATAAAGCTCCTCAGATCTGTGCAGAAATGCGAGTCTCTCAGATACACTCCTCCCTCCCTCTCTGCTCTAGTTCTCACTTCTGAATTCATCCTTTACATTTGCAAACCGGTAAATACATTTCTCAAAACAATTCGTACAAACAGCACCACACAATGAATTACCTGCAAAACTTTCTCAAATTCCTTAATTATCATCTCTCAAAACATACCAGTGCCATCTGAATGACATAGTTCACAATCAGTGGCTGAGCCAGGATATTTTCATGGGGGTGGCACAGAAATCTTCATTATTTCAATATAAAAATGTGGTTGACTATAAACTATTTTAGTGCCTAAAACACAGCTGAATACAATTAATTTCTACTTAATTGTAATTGAGATGTGTGAGAATTATTATATCAAGTAATAGTGAGTGAATATGACAATTGTTGTATTATTCCTCACCTCCAGGTATTTTAATAAAGGGGCTCACTATAGCTTTATTGCTCTGTCAGTACGGCCTCAAAACCCCCCAAAACGTGTTCTCTAATATTACATACTCATGGATGAGATGCAGTTCGTGATAAGAATGCGAAAAAGGCTGGAAAGCAACAGCACATAAATGCCAGAATGTAAAATGAGTTATTTTATGCATTTAAATGGTTTCATTTTCGTTTGTTCTTTTAAAATTAATGAAAAAAAAAACATTTACTTGTGCATTAAATTACAAATTAAAATACATATCAACTTGCACCTTATTGTGATCTGGAATTGCATGATAGCCTATACTTTAGTATGCATTTGAGAGACGTTCTGAAATATAATGCATACATATGCATGCACAGTTTGAGCTTTAATCACCTTTTTGGTCATTTCATGACTTAACTGACGACAGAACTACATCTCATAGTTTCTTGTGCGCTTATGATGACGCGATCAGAGCACAGTGACGGCTGACAGGACAGGACAGTTTGTTTTACAGACATATAGCCTAACAGCATCTCATTGTTCTGCTGAAGCTCATTTGACTCGCGCCTGGCGCTAAAGACTGAAGCGCGCGTCTGAAAAGTCTCCCGTTTGATGTGGATGCAAAAACAACAACAACAAAACCCAGTTCCGCGTCTTAATAAATGCATTTCTTGTCAAGAAAAAGGGGACAAAGACTGCAGTTTTGAGCAGGGTGGCTAAAGGGCTGGCCAAGCTTAGTTCAGTGGTGGCCCTGGCCCGTCCCCTGGCTCCGCCTCTGATCACAATCACACAATCATAGTGTTTAGCCATATAACTGAGAGTATTTCCTACAGTTTGCATGACAAAGACTGAAAACGCACAAGGCTGCACTTTTTCTGTATGACATATATCACTTTCAACAGTGCAAATGTACACATTACTGTATGTGGGATATTGATAACAAGAAACAGGATTCACAGCTTTTACTGTTGGCTCTGTCAACAAATTACAGTATGATGTCATTAAGATATACAGAAAAAGACAAGACTCTTTCTCTCTCTCTATTTACTGTATGATGTACAATGAAAGTGGACTACTGTAACATGAATCATTACAGTAAGTGTACAGTGCACATTGTTTGATTGCATACCTGTTGTGTCTACAAATGTTTGAATGATTATGAATATGGTCCATAAAAGTGACTATTATTTCATCAGAAACGTGTCTACATCTTTAGCCTCCCTCATCCTCACTCCTCTTCTTCTTCTCAGCTGTTTGTTTCTTTCTTATTCTTTCATTGTCTGAATTTGTAACACTGTGTTGGGCTCTGTCTATATTTGCTGGTCAAACGTAGCTTTATGAAATGCATATCTGACCTATTTTAGAGAACTGGTTGTTCTAACACTTTACCCTTCAGAGAATTAGAAGATTCATCAATTCAGGACACATTTACAAAATAAAGTCTAAGAGATACATAGAACAGATTATGATAATATAGCTTTTGATAATATAGCTTTTTTTTGTTGTTGTTAATATAGCCTAACTTTAAATAAATATTGTTGATCAGTTATTAATAATTCATAGCATGAAAATAATTTGTCTTACACAATCATGGGGTAGTTTCTATAAAAAGAAAAAACCTTTCATACACGATATTAATTAATAGTGAATTACTTTTTACCATTACAATTATGAATATTTTTTTTTGGGGCACGAACAGAACTTATTTTATTAATGAAATTATGAGAAACAATAAAACTGAATCGTCTCACAGGAAGCACACTTAGACTCATATAAACTAAAGAATTTCACTGATGTATTTCAAGGGAATAACACTTTGCTGGAGAAGTGCGCCCTCGGGTGGCCTTTTATTACAAATGTGATTCCTGTGAGAGAAACATATGCAATGTTCTGTTTTTTTCCCTTCGAAAATACTAGTATTTCCAGAAAAAAAGAAGAAAAAAAAACTGACAAAGTAATGCTTTTCATAATAAGTCTTGTTGTTGCTATTTACGTTAGTAGGCCTATTTTATTTACCTAGGTTTAGAGGTTAGGTTTCATGAAAGTAATATGTCTTGCATTTGAGTATTGATATTTTTTATGTCTGAGTATTGCTTTCCTCATAAGACCAGTATTATCTTCAATAAAAATGTTTTGAATAATTACAAACAATAGATGGATAGACCCAAACATATTTATACAGCCCAAATTCCAGTCTCTTTTTTATTAGATAGATAGACAGATAGATAGAGATTTTTTTTTATTTTTACAAACTCTTTATTAACAATTATTTTAACAATTAACACAAAACTTTATAACACTATCTCAACTCATTAATAAAAAACAACTCATCATTAAGTACATAGCACAACCCAACATCACAGCACCATTCAATCTTAAAAACATCAATTGCATTCATCAATTTATAATAATTAAAATCAACAACAACTCTTGATTTAATCATATTTTTAAAAACTGACACAATATGCTTTCCATTTCTCTGTTCGATTTCATTTTTCCTGGAAATATAAATTGCTAATTTAGCTTGACCAACAACAAAATTCATCAATTGACATTTATATTTCTGTAGTCTAGTATATTTGACACCAAATATAAAACATTGTTTTGTGAAAAAAACTCCAAATAATGAAAATAAAAAAGTTAAAAGATCAAAAAGTGGAGAAAGTCGTTTACAATCAATAAAACAATGAAATATTGTTTCTCTCTCTAAACAAAAAGGACACTTATCATTTATATTGGGATTCATTTTACACACAAAAGCATTAACAGCTATGGCACCGTGTAATATCCTCCACTGCAAGTCCCCTACCCTTTTAGTCAATGGTGGTTTGTATAATATTCTCCATTCTGGTTTCACTCCCTCTGCCACTTCCAATTCATCTCTCCATACTGTATCTACTTTATCTTTCAATATATGTTTATTAAGTATTTTCACAATGCATCTATATATCACCTTTCCTTTAACATCACAAAAATCAACATTCTCATTTTCAGTCAAACATAATAGAGGATTATTAGACCTGAAATTCTCAAGGTCAGGTACAATTCTGACTTCAGGAAAACAATCCTTAACATCGGGGAAAAAAAGACCCCGTATATAGTTCTCAAGCAAATGTTTTTCTTTTACATTCAACATTCCATTCAGTTTATTCAGAAATTTTTTAACAAACCTTACTGATCTTATCCCCATGTATGCAGCAACATTTTCAGCATCATTTAGTCCAAATCCTGCTTTGTCAACAATATCTCTCAGTTGTAACATTTTCTTAGACACAAGTAAATCTTTTAGGCCTGGGGTATCATCTCCCGACACATCAAGACGACTCGCAAAAATCACTGGCTCCTCAAGCAACCAAAAAAGGGATGTAGCCGACTCTGTCCATTGATGTTTAAAAAGCCTCCACACTTTAAAAAGGCTTTTATAAAAAGATGGCAGTCCATTCAAATCTAAAAAAGCATAATCCATTAAAAAAAGTGCAGCATGAAGTCCCAATCTGTTCACTTCACGTAAAATGCTTTGTGCCAAAGGCCTCCACACTAGACCTTGAGGTCCAAACAGTAGTCTCTGAATGAACTGCAATCGATAGGTTGCTCCTCTGCTCACAAGATTAACTACGCCTTGACCTCCTTCATCTCTTGGCAGAAAAAGAACACTTTGAGGGGTCCAATGCAAGTTGTCCCAGAAAAAATTCACCAACTCTCCTTGAAGCTTTGGTAAAAGTCCAACAGGTGGATCAACACAAGCAAGCTTATGCCATATAGAGGATCCCACCAGATTATTAATTATAGGTGTACGTCCTCTATAGGATAATTGAGGTAGTAACCACTTCCATTTTTGTAACCGTCCTTTAATCTTTTCAAACATACCATCCCAATTCTTTTGAACAGAGTCATCATCACCTAAACAAATCCCAAGGTATCTTAAACCACCTCTCTTCCAGATCAAACCCCCAGGTAAATTGGGGGGATTCCCACTCCAATCACCCAAAAGTAGGGCATCACTCTTTCCCCAGTTGACTTGTGCAGAAGAAATGTTTTTAAAATCATTAACAATAAATTCCATTTTTTTAACATCATCAGGACTTGAAATAAAAACAATAACATCATCAGCATAGGCAGAAAGGTGCAAAGAAACATTACAGTGAGGTATAGAAAAACCATTCAACTCAGACCTTAATTTATGAAGTAAAGGCTCAATGGCCAGGGTGTACAGCATTCCTGACATAGCACAGCCCTGTCGGACTCCCCTTCGTACTTCAAAAGTAGCACTCAAACCACCATTGACTTTGAGTACACTCTGAATGTTACTGTACATAACTTCAATCATTTTTATAAAAACTGGATTAAAACCAAAAACCTCTAAAACTTGTCTCAAATATGCATGTTCTACACGGTCAAAAGCTTTTTCTTGGTCCAAAGAAATTAAACCACAATCAATACCTAATATTTTTGCAACTTCCAAAACATCTCTAACCAAAAAGATATTATCAAATATTAATCTATTCGGTACACAATAATTTTGGTCAGGATGTACTATTTGACTCATTACTTTGCTTAACCTTGTGGCTAGAGCTTTTGATAATATTTTATAATCAGCACACAAGAGAGAAACTGGCCTCCAATTACTTATTTTTTGAAGATCTCCCTTCTTTGGTAACAAAGCGATAACAGCTCTTCTGCAGCTTAATGGCAGCAAGCCATTGTTTAGACTATCATTAAGAACCAAAAAGAGATCTTCACCAATCACTGGCCATAAAATCTTATAAAAATCTACAGGAATTCCATCAATACCAGGACTCTTCCCATTTTCCATACTCATCATAGCTGTATACAATTCATTTTGTGACAAAGGATGTTCAAGCATAGTGTTAGATTCTTCATCAATCTTTGGAAGATCCTTAAAAAAACTAGAGTCCTCAATTTCTCCTTGAAGCACTTCACATTTATATAGTTCTGAATAAAAATTAACAGCATGTTTACGTATTTCACTTGACTCAGTAAGTAACTTTCCTGTATTAGATCGTAACGAGTGAATAATGCGACTTTGACCATTCTTTCTTTCTAAATTGAAAAAAAACTTAGATCCATCTGTGTAATACTTTGAAAACGTGACCGAATTAATGCACCTTGTGCTTTCACACCTAATAAATCTGCAAGCAAATCTTTTTTAGATTTGGAAGTTTCAAAATCATCACTATCCCCTGTAACAGCTGTTGTATTAAAGTTATTTACCATTTCGTTTTCTAACTCTTTCATTGACTGAATCATTGCTTTAGTAACATTAAAAGTGTACTCTTGACATATTTGCTTAATCTGAACTTTACCACAATCCCACCACTGCTGTAATGAACTATAAAGCTGTTTTTGTTCTTTAAAATTTCCCCAAAACGCAGAAAAAACATCAAGAAAATTCTCATCATTTAAAAGTGATGTATTGAAGTGCCAATAAGCACTCTTTAACTTCACTGAATTAACAAAAATGTTGCAAATGACTGAACAGTGGTCTGAAAAACCAACTGGGATTATTTTGCAATCTTTAACAAAATTAACTTGAAAATTAAACCTATCAAGTCGTGCCATTGAAATTAGGTTGTCTCTGCTATGTGCCCAAGTATATTGTCTATTCTTATTATGTATGTTCCTCCACACATCACATAAATCAAACATTCTTATTAACTGTGTGAGTGCTTTTTGTGAGGCAATATGCGGCTCCAAGTGATTTCTGTCCAATTTTTCATTTACTGTGCAATTAAAATCTCCACCTAAGAATAGTAATTCTTCTGAACTTACATCTTTAATGACAGCACTAAATGTATCAAAAAACACAACCCTTTCAGCCCCCTTCGTAGGAGCATAAATATTTAAAAAAGTCATTATAACACCCTCAAATTTTGCTTTCACTTTTAAAAAGCGCCCTTCAACTATTTCCTCTACTTCACAATAAATTGGTGATAATTGTCTTGAGAACAAAACAGCTACGCCTCCACTATTGGAGGACAAGTGACTCATAAAAACTTGACCATCCCAATCCTTTTTCCAGTCTATCTCATTAACTAAATCACCATGTGTTTCTTGAACGAAGGTAACATCAAGACGCTTTAATTTGATAAACTCAAACAAACACGTTCTCTTCTGACTGTCTCTAGCACCATTCAGATTGAGAGTTCCAATTTTAAAATCTCTCATAATTAATGGTGTTTTAAAAAAAAAAGAAACAGTCAACAAAACTAAGATCAAAAAGGAATTACACCATATCTTGTTTTCCATCTTTAAGGATTTGCTTTTTGATTTTACTCACAATTTTCCTCAGACGGTATACTTCCTTATCAGCAAATGCACCTTCTTTCATCAAGATCTTTACATCATTAATGAAAATAGAACAGTCGGGAAAATAGTCCTCAACCTGAACTCCTGGCAGCCCCTTTGTATCTCTCAAAAACTTACTAATTTCTTCAGCTTTATGAACTGTTGGCTGATTTTCACATTCATTTTCATTTTGTGATGAAAGATATGAACAGCCAGAAGCATTAGAATCCGTCGAGTCACCATCATTGTCTGATACTGTACTTTCAGTCTCATTTTTGTCTTTTTTAATTTGTTTGGTCACCTTACTTTGACAAACTTTTTTCCTTTTAGTGGGGACTTTGAAGATCGACTCAGTTTCCATCTCCAATTCAACACCAACCTCACAGACAGTTTTATCAGTAACTGATATATTATCTGTAACTACAGTGGTGTTTCCTTTTATGCCAGTCATCTCAGATCTCATTGAATCAGCTACAGCAGAAGTACCTGCAACCACCTCGGCCATAGTGAGGTTTTTTGATTCAGTCACAACTGGCAAGTCAGCGACTGATTCATCAGCAATAGATGCTGCAACAACATCTGTGACGGACACAACCTCAGAAACATTACTCTGAGAGTTTGTCTGAGCAGCATCAATTCCATCCATTTTGTTAGGACAGGCACGTATCAGATGACC